>NC_044556.1:100678303-101006553 GCF_007565055.1 Rhinopithecus roxellana | reverse complement strand
GGGGCTTTATGCAGAAAGACTAACAATTAGCAAATAGATTGCATTCACTTTTTTTTTTCGGGTGATGGAGCTTTGCTCTTGTTGCCCAGCCTGGAGTGCAAGGGTACGGTCTCAGCTCACTGCAACCTCCGCCTCTCGGGTTCAAGCGATTCTCCTGCCTCAGCCTCCCGAGGAGCTGGGACTACAGGCATGTGCCACCACGCCTGGCTAATTTTGTATTTTTAGTAGAGACAGGGTTTCTCCATGTTGGTCAGGCTGGTCTTGAACTCCCAACCTCAGGTGATCCGCCTGCCTCGGCCTTCAAAAGTGGGGATTACAGGTGTGAGCCACCGCGCCCGGCCGTATTAACATTTTCAAAAACCTTCTCACTGAAATGTAAATTCCTCGAACACAGGGATTTTGTCTGGTCCACAGTTGTAGACCCCAGTAACTACAGGCGTGTCCACCGCATAGTGGTGCTCAAACATTTGTTGGAAGAAGTAATATCCCTAGAAATAGTGACTGAGCTAATTTACTTGGATTTAAATGTAAAATTTAGAGTTTGTATATTGGATTAAAATCATACACTTGAAACAAGTTGATCAATAAATTTTAACTATTAGAAACTGGGGCTGGGCGCAGTGGCTCATGCCTGTTATCCCAGCACTTTGGGAGGCCAAGGTGGGCAGATTACCTGAGGTCAGGAGTTCAAGAGCAGCCTGGCCAACATGATGAAACTTAAAAAAAAAAAAAAACAAAATCTGACTGTAGTGGCATGCATCTGTAATCCCAGCTACTTGGGAGGCTGAGGCAGGAGAATCGCTTGAACCTGGGAGGCAGAGGTTGCAGTGAGCAGAAATCGCACCACTGCACTCCAGCCTGGGCGACAAGAGCAAAATTCCATCTCAAAAAAAAAAAAAAAAAAAGAAAGAAAAGAAAAGAAAAGAAACTGGATCTACAATTACAAAAAGTGCTACGTTGTTCAACTTAGTTTTCAAAAATTAACTGTGGGGACTTAAAGTTCTAGATGAGATGGAAAAAACAGCACCAGATTTACCATCCCGCCTGAAACAACTAAAGCCTGGGGAAAAAAAACACATAAAACAACGGTTTTCAAGACATTAGTCATCAGGCAAAGAGGGACAATGAACCCTCAGAGGCAGAAAATAAATGTGAGTACTGCAATTGCCTCAGCTTACAGCCTGGAGAAAAATTTCCAGATGCAATGCAATAGAGGGGTACCCAGGCACAGCTTACTGGTCTCCGTAAACTGAGAGTTCAGAGAGACCAAACATCAGAATTTGCAAGGCCAATTACAGGAGAAAATAGAGCTGCAAAGAGAGAAAATCCTGGAGATCTGCTGTCCCCTGGAATCTGATCAGTGAATACATGAGAGGAAACTGCCTGAGGCCACGGAAAGAAAGTACCGAAAGGAATAGAAGGAATGATTCTTGAATTCATAAAGGGCCAGGAATAGTTCTGTTTCCATCAGCCGGGGTGGAAAACCTTATAATCCACAAAGCATCAGAGTACTCCGACCTGGAGGGAAATTAGCTCTTGATTAAATGTTGTACTGGTCCTGTCTGCAAAACCTGAAAAAATGACCTGAAAATAATAGTTTCCAAGTAACTTAACCATGTCCCATATTAAAGCTCAAAAATTTTATCTATAAGAATATGAAAACGTTCAACAATCAAATTTTACCCAAATGTAAAATTTGCAATTTCTGCCACCTGTGAAATATTACCAAATTTTTCACAGGTGTGCAAAGAAACTGACACGTATCATCCATAATGAGAACAATCCATCAATCAAAACTGACCTAGAATTGACACAGATTATAGAATTAGTAGAAAGGAACATTAGAAGAGTGATTATTGCTATATTCCATATATTTAAGAAGCTAGAGGAGAGATTGAACATGACAAGAAGAGACAGAGGAGATATAAAAAATTTAATATCTGGAGATGAAAACTACATCTGAAATTTTAAAATATACTAAACGTGTTTGCCTATAGACACTGCATTAGAAAAGATGAGTGAACTTGAAGGCATAGCAATAGAAAAAATCCAATATGAAACACACAGAAAGAAAATAGGCTTAAGAAATGAGCACGGCCAGGCGCAGTAGCTCACGCCTGTAATCCCAGCACTTTGAGAGACCAAGGTGGGCGGATCACCTGAAAGCAGTTCAAAATCAGCCTGGCCAACAAGGTGAAACCCCGTCTCTACTAAAAATACGAAAATAGCTGGGCATGGTGGTGGCACCTGTAATCCCAGCTACTCGGGAGACTGAGGCAGAAGAATCGCTTGAACTGGGAGGTGGAAGTTGCAGTGAGCCGAGATTGCACCACTGCACTCCGATCTGGGCGACAAAGTGAGACTCTGCCTCAAAAAAAAAAGAAGGAAGGAGAGGGAGGGAGGGAGGGAGGGATTAGGAAGGTCTTGCCTCAGCAGGGCAGAATGATTACTCCTAAATAGAGCATTGCTCTAAGGTGGTTAACCAAATCATAAAAACAAGACCCAAAAGATTAAAACCATTTCCAAGTTTCTGCATCACAAAACATAGCTCAAGAATATTTATAGCATACAAAAATATCCAGCACCCAACAAGGTAAAACATCATAATACCTGACATTCAATACAAGATTACCAGGTATGGCGGGGCGTGGTAGCTCACACCTGTAATCCTAGCACTGTAGGGGGCCAAGGTGGGTGGATCACCTGAGGTCAGGGGTTCGAGACCAGCCTGACCGACATGGTGAAACCCTGTCTCTACTAAAAACACAAAAATTAGCTGGGCATGGTGGTGGGTGCCTGTAATCCCAGCTACTTGGGAGGATGAGGCAGGAGAATCACTTGAACCCAGGAAGCGGAGGCTGCAGTGAGCCAAGAGCGCACCACTGCACTCCAGCCTGGTGATACAGTAAGACTCCGTATCAAAAAATAAAAAAAAATTAAAATTAAAAAATTACCAGACATACTAAGAGGCAGGAAAACACACCTATAATAATATAATAATGATAATATAAATCAATTGAAACTGACTTAAGACTGACAGATGTTAAAGTTAGCAGATAAGGACATTAAAACAGTTTCTATGACTGCATTCCATATGTTCAAAAACTTAAATACAGATATGAAAGATACGTTTTAAAAGACTCAAATAAAACTTCCAGAGATGAAAACTAAAATGTCTGAGAAGAAGAATACACTGAATGGCATTAAGGGAAGATTAGACACTGGAGAGGAGATTAGTGAACTTCGAAAGCATAGCAGTAGAAACAACCCAAAATGAAACACAGGAAGAAAAAATAATCCAAAAGAATGAAAAGAGCTTCAGTTAGTTTGCTGAAAGAACAATTCACCATCTGTCCTGAATATGCCTGCACATTCTTCCTGGTCTGCCAGAAATGATAGGACCCTGACAGCTCTTTACCCCACCCTATTTCTCAGGGTTGTGTTTGCAATGTACAGCCTTGACAAAGGCAGTGATATCTACTCCCAAGCAAAAAAGTCTTGCTTTTGGTTGCTATAAAAGTCCTGCGGTGCAAGCTCAGTGTTCCTCTTCTATAATGAGACTCACTGTGTGTGCAGGCTTTCATTATGAGCCCTTTGGGGTCACCTCAATGGGACTTGGAGGTTATGGGGAACCCGCATGAAAATCAACAGGTCATTTTCAGGGCTGTAAAACAACTCTCAGTAAATGTAAAAGAATTCAATCTTAAAGTGAGTGTTCTCAGATAACAATGGAATTAAGTTAGTAATCAGTAACAGAAAGATCTCTGAAAATTCCTTGGATACTTGAAATTCAATAATACATTTTTAGTTAACCCATGGATCAAAGAAAAAAATTTAAAAGAATTTTAGAAAGTGATTTTTAACTGCATGAAAAGTAAAGAATATGCAGGTTACCACTAAAGCAGGACTTAGGAGGAAATTTATAGCGCTAAATACCTATATTAGAAAAGGAGGATTTTATATCAATGACCTCAGCTTCCACCTTAAGAAACTAGAAAAAAGGAGCAAAGGGAAGTATGCAAAAGAAAAGGCATAATAAAGATCAAAGTAGAAATCACTGAAATTCATAAACCCAAGAGAGAAAACCAATAAGCTCAAAGCTAGTTCTTTGAGGAAACCAATAAAATTGATATGCTTCAAGCCACACTGAAAAAAGAAAGAAGACACCAATTATACATATCAGAAATGAAAGAGGTGACATTACTGCAGTTTTTATAGATATTAAAAGAATAATATGTGAATATTACTGTTAAGAACATTCTTAGTATGTGAATATTTTAATATTCACATATTATTTTTATATCTGTACTATACTTTCATATCTATACTGTATGACAATAAATTCAACAACTTAGATGAAATAGACAGCTCTCTTTAACAACACAAACTATAGATCAATATCCTTCATGAAAATATTTGCAAAAATTCTTAACAAAATTTTAGTAAATTGGTTTCATGATGATCAAAAGGGTTTATTCCAGAAATGCAGGATTGGTTTAATATCCAAAAATCAATTAATTTAATTTATCATATTAGTGGACTAAAAGAGAAATACCATACGATCATCTCAATAGATACAAAAAAGCATTTAACAAAATCCAACATCCATTACAGATAAAATTCTCAGCGAACTAGAATAGAAGGGAGCCTGATAAAGGGTATCTATGAAAAAACCTTCAACCAACACCATTCTTGATGGTGAAAATCTGAATGCTTTTCCCCTACAATCAGGAACAAAACCATATGTCTGCTCTCACAACTTCTATTCAACATTGCATTGGTATTGAAAAACAAATCGAAAGAAACAGGCAAGGCAAAGAAATAGCCAGATTGAAAAAGAAGAAGTAAAAATGTGTTTATTTATAGACATAATCATCTATGTAGAAAATATGATGGAAACTTCAAAAAAGCTACTAGAACTAATAAGTTGGCTTATCAAAGCTGTAGGTTGAAAATAAGATAGATGTACAAAATTCAGTTGTACTAAGAAATCTCCAGGTTCAGATGGCTTTAATGGCAAAATCTACCAAACATTGAAAGAAATAACTCTAGTCCTGCACAATCTCTTCCAGAAAACAGAAATAGAAGGAACACTTCCCAACTCATTTCAGGAGGCCAGCATTACATTGGCACCGAAACCAGAGAAAGATAATGCAAAAAAAAAAAAGAAAACTACAGACCAATTTTCCTCATTAACACAGATGCAAAAACCCACAACAAAATATTAGCAAATGGAACACAATGATGTGTAAAAATAATAAAAAAATTTTCAAATCACGTCCAACAATGGACTTACATCCGAAATACATAACGAACTCTCAAATGCAACAATAAGAAAATAATCAATCTGAATAAAAGGTTGGCAAAAGACTTTAAAAGATAGAGCAGAGCACACACTAATGGAAAATAAGCATATGAAAAGATGGTCAACATTATTAGTCGTTAGAAAAATGCTAATTAAAACCACGATGAGCTACAACTACCCACCAATAAAAATATCTAAACTCTAAAAGTCTGAACATATCAAGTGTTGGGAAGGTTATGCAGAAACTGGAATTCCCATACATTGTCGGTGGGAATGTAAAATGGTAGAACTACTTAGGAAAACAGTTTGAAAGTTTCTTAAACAGTTAGACATATGCTATATGATTTAGCCGTTCCACTCAAGGTGTTTATCCAGGAGAAAAGTGTGTGTCCATACCAACATTTGGACATCAATGTTCATAACAGCTTTATTTGCAATAACCAAAAACTGGAAACAGCCTGAATCTTCATCAATGGAAAAATGGAAGAACAATTGTAAATTCATGAATAGAGTACTATTCAACAATAAAAAGAAATGAACTATCTCAACATCATTATGTGGAGTGTAATAAGGCACACATAAAAAAGTTCATACCTTATGATTACACTTACATAAAATTCCAGAAAATGCAAGCAAATTTACACTGACAGAACAGATTGGTCGTTGCCTGGAAATTGGGAAGGCCTGGGTGTGGGTGGGAAGGAAGGATTTCAAAGTGGCATAAGAAAACTTTTGGGTGATATGTTCATTATCTTGATTGTAGTTATGGTTTTGCAGGGATATATGTACATATCAAATTGTACATTTTAAATATGCACAGTTCATTTTATGCCAACTATATCTCAACAAAGCTGTTTAAAAATGAACTGTGTGTTTCTCTGTTGCCCTAACAATTTGGACTGGATCGTGATTCTTTCAGTATATCTCACAAATTTTAATTTTTAAAATTCTGCCTGTCTTTGGAGGCCCATCTGAAATGCCTTCTCTAAAACACCTCCTGATAATTTTAGCCCGAAGTGACTCACCTCTGTATTTCAAAAACCTTTCGAATGCCAGTTATGTGTAACTAAGAAATACTGCCTTGAATCATAAATAATTACATGTTATTTCCCTTAGAAGATTATACACTCCTGGAAAGCAAGGACCTTCCTTTGTACAGTTTGAATTTTCATTACACCTGATACCAAAAAACAAAAAAACAGTGCATATAGATGTCCATACAAAAAAAAAAAAAAAACTGACAAATATAGCTAACATGTATTGGACACTTTCTGTAAGGCACTCTGGGAATGCTTTGAATGCTAGCTAATTAAATCTCACAGCAAGTTTATGTCTGAAGCAAGTATAATCACCCCCCATGACACATGAGGAAACTGTGGTTTACAGAGATTAAATAACTTGCCCAAACTCATGTAACTCATAGATGGTAAAACCTAGAACTTGACCCCAGGGCTGTTGCTAACCACTGCTAAGGGATTACGGGACTTAGTTGAGACCTACTAGTTAGTGACAGAGCCACAGTTAGGGGTCACAATTCCATTACCACAGGCTCCTCTTCAGGCCTTTGTTTCAGGTCAACTGCCCAAACTCTCACCCAGTCATTTCTTCACCTCAAGGTTATGAAAAATTCCAGGAGACCCAAGAATCAGAATCAGAATCTCTGAAATGTCCTTGACTTGCATAAGAATCCCACTCCCTGCCAGGGATATTCACACCTTGCTTGTCTGCTTCCCCGCTGCCTTCTTCCTTCCATGGTATTAATCTTCAAACCCTCCCTCATCTTGCCTGAGACCCTATCAGTCTTCTTTCCAGTTCTCCACTGTACCACATTATCGTGCAGTCCTTGTTCCTAAAAGAAACTTTAATTTTAGGTACTATTAATCATTTAAGGAAGAATAACTCATGTAAATTACCTGTTCTTTCTTCTCCTTCATGATACATAGATTTAGGGTATTTTGATGTATACCAACAACTTTCAGATTCACGAGACGGAGACATTTAAGAGCTAGTAAATGTTATCTAGTCTGAACTCCCACCCAGTATAGGAGTCAGCTAAAGAACACTATTAAAGACAAAAAAACAAAAACAAAAAAACACACAAAAAAATAAATACCTTGCTTACTTGCATTATTTCTAGACCTCTGGCATAGCTGCTATGACCCAGAATGTAATTTTTCAGTCCTAGGAAGTTCACTGTCTCACAATGACTCATCTGAAGGTGGATTTACTGAAGCTTAAACTTTAGAGACCCTCCCTTGCATGGCCCCTTCATGACTCAGTATCAAGTTTAGGAGTCATAATTTGGTATCCTTTGTTTTTAAAGTTCACCAGATTGAACAATCTATGGTCTCCCAAATTCATCTTAGTTTTGGAAAAAGTGATGTAACTTCTACTCATTAGTAGCTCCACCTTTCTTCTGGAGCTCCAGAGAAGATGTCTAATCTGATTCAAACATTTTAAGACAATCAACAGTACACACAAGTTCTTTGGTATTATCTCACAATACTTGTTCTCCAGATTCTTCACCGTAATAGCATCTATTAAGAGCTCTCGGCAGGCTGCAGTGGCTCACGCCTATAATCCCAGCACTTTGGGAGGCCGAGGCGGGTGGATCATGAGGTCAGGAGATCGAGACCATTCTGGCTAACACGATGAAATCCCGTCTCTACTAAAAATACAAAAAAATTAGCCGGGCGTGGTGGCGGGCACCTGTAGTCCCAGCTACTCGGGAGGCTGAGGCAGGAGAATGGCATGAACCCGGGAGGCAGAGCTTGCAGTGAGCTGAGATCACGCCACTGCACTTCAGCCTGGGGGACAGAGCGAGACTCCATCTCAAATAAATAAATTAATTAATTAATTTTAAAAGAGCTCTCTGTGTGGTAAACATTGTGGTCATCATAAATTATCTCAATAATCTGCACAGCTGCCTAGGAAGGAGGAACTAGGATTCCCATTTTACAAATGAAGAGGCCTGATGCCATGGCCCACGCCTGTAATCCTAGTGTATTCAGAGGCTGAAGCGGGAGAATTACTTGAGGCCAGGAGTTCCAGACCAGGTTTGGCAACTATTGAGACCCCATCACTACAAAAAGAATATTTTTTTTTTTTTTTTGAGACGGAGTCTCGCTCTGTTGCCCAGGCTGGAGTGCAGTGGCCGGATTTCAGCTCACTGCAAGCTCCGCCTCCCGGGTTTACACCATTCTCCTGCCTCAGCCTCCCGAGTAGCTGGGACTACAGGCGCTCGCCACCACGCCCAACTAGTTTTTTTGTGTGTGTGTATTTTTTAGTAGAGACGGAGTTTCACTGGGTTAGCCAGGATGGTCTCGATCTCCTGACCTCGTGATCTGCCCGTCTTGGCCTCCCAAAGTGCTGGGATTACAGGCTTGAGCCACCGCGCCCGGCCAGAATTTTTTTTTTTTTTAATTAGCCAGGCATAGTGGCACGCACCTGTGGTCCTACTGACTCAGGAGCCGAGGCGGAAGGATAGCTTGAGCCCGTAAAGTCGAGGCCACAATGATGCCACTGCACTCCAGCCTGGGTAACAGTGTGAGACTGTCTCCAAAAACAAGGAAACAAATTAGGGAACTGAGGGTGGGAGATGTCATAATATGTGTCCAAGGTCAAATAGCGGGTAATTTAGGAGTCATAATTTTGTATCCTTTGTTCTTAAAGTTCACCAGATTGAACAATCTATGGTCCCCCGAACTCATCTTAGTTTTGGAAGAAGTGATGTTACTTCTACCCATTAGTAGCTCCACCTTTCTTCTGGAGCTCCAGAGAAGATGTCTAAGCACCTGTGGTCCTACTGACTCAGGGGCCGAGGTGGGAGGCTTCTTCACCATGATAGCGTCTATTAAGAATTATTAATTATTACAAAAGCTACACATTCAACAGCTATGTCATATTGCCTTCTTAATTTTTTTCTGGACAAACTTCTGCATGTATACATACTGTTTCTAAAAGGTGATTTTGATGCAACCTATTTGGAAAGGATTTGTTACTACTTATCAAAGATTGTAATTGTACCCTTTGACTCCGAAATTCTGCTTTTTGAATCTACTGTACAGACCCAGACAAATGTCCGTGTGTAGGGGACTGATTAATGATTATCGAACACCTCTCAATTTTGATGTTTGTGATTTAGAAATGAAAAGCAAATTGCAAGAATGATCGCAAGATGTAAGAAAATTATATGTCTATGAAATGTTTGCATCTGGAAGAAAACATCCCAAACTGTTCCTATCAGAGAACTGTGGGGAATAGGAGGGGTGGAAAGATGGGGGAACTAAGTTGTGTTTATTTCATACAATTTTGTACTGTTTGTTTTTCTTTGTACAATGAGTACATGTTACATTTATAATAAATGGTAGCCTTTATTACTAGCTGCGTTCTCCCCAGCTGAAAGAATACTACATTATCAACAACTGAACATCACATCTATTAATGCAATTTAACTTTGCATTTGATTTTTTTGTCCGCCTACAGAAGCTTCTATTGAACTTGCCGTCAGTTAAGACACCTAGGTCTTTTCCACAGAGCCCGAAGGCAGTGTAGGTAAAATAACAAAAGATAAAATTCAATCCGATAATTGTTACTTATTGTTAAGAACAGACTTAACACAACAAGACATGCTTGGCATTTTCAGCACTGATTCCTGCACCAACCCACATTCTCTTTCCTGTTGATGATGTTTACCGTTCTCTTGCGTTGCCATGAAGTGCAGAGCCCCTTTAAAAAGTGAAGAAAGTGCAGGTGGGTGGTGTGCAAATGCGGCTGTTCAATAGTGCTTGATCTAATAGTGTTCAATAGTGCTTGATCTAATGCAAATGCGGCTGTTCAATAGTGCTTAATCATTTGTTTTTTATAAGTGTGCATTTATAAATGTAATGCTTTTTCCTAGCCATACAACCAATGTGAACAGATTCTTGTGATTCTTTCAGAATTTTTCTATGCATATTCACTCATAACTTATTTTTTAAAAACTTAAATAGGATTAAACTATACAAACTATGGTACAACTTCCTTTTTTAATGTAACGCTGCATCTTGGATATCTTTCTATATCACTGCATGGAGATCCTCATTCCTAAATGCGATGTTGTCTCAGTAATGTTGATTGACCTTTTTTTTTGTTTTTTTTTTTTTTTTTTGAGACAGAGGCTCGCTCTGTTGCCCAGGCTGGAGTGCAGTGGCACAATCTTGGCTCACTGCAACCTCCCCCTCCCAGGTTCAAGCAATTCTTTTGCCTCAGCCTCCCAAGTAGCTGGGATTACAGGTACACACCACCATGCTCAGATAATTTTTTGTATTTTTAGTAGAGACAGGGTTTCACCCTGTTGGCCAGGCTAGTCTTGGACTCCTGACCTCAAGTGATCCACCCACCTCCGCCTCCCAAAGTGCTGGGATTACAGATGTGAGCCACCACGCCTGGCCTGAACTTTTTTTACCATCCACCTTTGCGTGTATTTTAGAGAGATTGGGGTGAAGGGGCAGCAAGGAGGGAAAGAGGGGGAAGGAGATAGGTCCTTTTGAAATTTCGGAATGCAAGGAGTATCAGAAGTTTATCAGCTCAAAAACTGTGTTCCAAACATTCCACTAGCTGGAGAGCTGTTTAGATGGCTAAGTTCTTCATTTAGAGTGTAGATGATTCTACAGGTTACCTGTGTATCACAGTCCAGTAAACACTTAGACATCAGCAACCCTGAATGCCTGGGAACCCCATGCATTCCCAGAAGTCTCCTCCCATTTGCTCAGTCCACCCAGGGTCCAGTCCCATTTCCCTGGTTCCTGCATTCCTTGGTTTTTTACTCTATCTCCTAATGTCAACCTCAGTTATTCTCTCATTTTCTAGCAATGTTTCCCACCTGACTTTGCTTCCGTTCCATTTTGATAAATTTGAATCTCTAGGGAAGCAGCCAGACATGCCCTTCAGGATCCACTCAAGCTAAGATAGCCCCAGGAGCACACTCTCACATTCCAGTGGGGATTGGGAGGCTGGAGGGCGTGTGGGGTTAAGTTCACCCATTCATGAATACTCATTTGTGCCAATTGTTTGATTCAGGCAATGTCTGAGATAGACTTGATGAATCTGAGTTTGGGTTCTGAGCAGGGAGATGAAATTCAGACTTTTGAAAAATGGAAAGGCTTGAGTGGTTAGGATGTAGGATATTAGATGTTGAAGACCAGGACACAGTGCTAGAAGAGAATGAGGAGGTGAGAGAGGTAAAGACTTTAATTTTGACTGAGACTCGGGTGGTAGCTCAAATAATTCCTTAAGAACATCTTTAATGCCACTGGTATATTTATGGTTTCTTGGAGCATCACTGTCTGAATTTTGGATGTCTGTACTGGTATGGATTTAGTAATAATAATATCTACCACATGTTAAGAGCATGATGTTTGCCAAGTGTGTGCTAAATGCTTCACTAATGTTAGCTTTCACTGTTCCCAGAATCTGGAACTATGCCTGGCACATAGTAGGCCATTAAAAAAAATCACTGTGGCATCAATAAGTAAATCAGCCTACTACTGGTAAATGTTGCAATCAGGATTCAAACATAGATCTATCTGATTTCAGACTTCTGAGTCACTATAATACTGTTTCTTAAAGCAGTATTCTCAGTCTGTCTCATTTTAGCTAGTTGATTCTGATCCAAAGTATTCAAATCTCCTCTGATGCAACTCTTGTATTTAGTCTAATGATTCTCTCCAAGAGACCGTAAAGAAACACAAAGCAAAATAATTTTCCCAACATGTGCTTGGGGAAAAGTAGTTTCAACTTTTGTTTTCAAATGACCCACCTCCTTGGGCCACTCCAATTTAGGAATATTCCCATGTAACAAAGGTGGAATTTTTAAAATTTTCTCCTAATCAGTTCTGGCTCAGCCAAGCAATTTGGATAAGGCAGGCCAGAAAGGAGTGATGAGTGATGTATATCAATATTATTCATTCATGTCTCTATTCAGCAAATATTTTTATGCCTATTCTAAGTACCAAGCACCATGGTAGGTGCTGGTGATACCAAGAAGAAAGTAAAGTGTTCTCACCTTCAAGGAGCTTATGAGCTAATGAGGAGAGAATCACACACATGAAGAGTTCTAGTGCAATAATTTAGGAGCATTAATGGGAGTGTGTGCAAATATGAGGTTGTATAGGAAGATTGGAATCAGGTCTGACTCGATGGGACAAGACAGGCTTTGCAGAGGAAGTGGGGTTTAAGCTGAGATGCGAAAGACAAGCAGGAGTTTCCCACGTTGGTAAACCGGGGTTGCTATTTAGAAAGAAAGAACAACACATGCAAAGGCATGGAGCCCCTTTACAACCCTGAGCCTGAATGGTGGCACAATGGGGCATGGCAGGAAATACAACTGGACACATGGGCACGTGGGCTGGTGCAAACCATGAGAAGGGGCCTTATATGCCACACTATACTGTAAAAATTGGTTCTATGTGTCAGGGGGAACTACTAGAGAATTGGCTCAGGTACACCCAGTTGGATTACTGTGTTGGAAAGATCATTCCAGTGGCAGAAGATAAGAGGGAGCTGGAACAATGGCAATGGGGATGGAGTCAAGGAAATGGGCATGAGAGACATCTGGAAGGTGAAAGAAGGGGATGTTTTATTGTATTTTTTGTTTTATTATTATTATTATTATTATTATTATTATTATTATTATTGAGATAGAATCTCACCCTGTCGCCAGGCTGGAGTGCAGTGGTATGATCATAGCTCACTGAAGGCTCGAACTCCTGGGCTGAAGCTGTCCTCCCACCTCAGTCTCCCAAGTAGCTGGGACCACAGGTGTGCACCACCACACTTGGTTAATTTTTTTATTTTTTTGTAAAGACAGGGTTTCATCATGTTGCCCAGGCTGGTCCCTAACTCCCAGACTCAAGTGATCTTTCTGCCTTGGCTTCCCAAAGTACTGGAATTACAAAAGTGAGCCACTATCCCCAGCCAGAAGAGAATATTTTAATTGATTTGATGGAGGCAGAGGAAGGTAGAGAAAGGAATCTAGGTTTCCTCTTAGGTTCCTGACTTGGCCAGTGGGCGGATGTACCACTCCTTGAGACAATAGAGAGAAAGGAACAGATATAGGTGTATGCAGAAGTCATAGGGAAAATGGTGAATTCAGTTTGGGGACAGGTTCAATAGTCAGACTCAACTTGTGGCTCTAGGGCAGGGAGAGTGATCTGATTGGAGGAGAGATTTGGAGAGCATCAGCCCTGGCATAGATGAGATTGCCTTTTGAGAATCTGCTACTCAGGTATGTTATATAGGTATATTATATATATATATATGGTTATATAGGTATAAATATATGTTATATAGATAAGGTTCTATGCTTGGGGCAAAGCCTATTGGTAGAACAAACCTTCATCAAGATTTAAATGGAGATTTAAAATGGTTATTATTGCTGGGTTTGAGTCCAGCCTGGTCAACTTAGCAAGATCCCACTTCTAGAAAGAAGAAACAGTCCTTGTTTATTCAAATTGTAATCAGGATGTACGGATCTACCGAATGTACCAAAAGGCTAGTTTGTTTTATTTTGGCAGAAAGCCTGAAATTTTGCCTTTCTATTTTAATCTTCTTTCTCTTAATTTTGTCCATTCTATTGAGTCATGTGCTTTCATTATCTTTGTCTGAACATTCATACAAATATACTTGCTATCTGAAAAATCATAAAATTGTTAGAAACTTTCATTTTCTTTATCCAAGAGAAATCTCCAAGCACATCTTCCAAAGGTCAATTACACTATGAGCATCTCTTTTCCAGTGCTTCATAATGGGCCCTGAAGATCTAAACAGAAAACAGGTGGTGGAGGAAGTATAGGCAACCCACCACTGAAGAGTTATTAAAGGTTCCTTCGGCAAGACTTGGCAATGATGAAGGGATTTGATGAAGAGTTTTGTTGTGTCTCAGTCACAGAAAGTAAGCCAAGTTCCAAGTCTTCCCTAGTAATTTAGTCCTTAAGGCAACTTACCTGAAAATAATACAAGTGTTATGAGGCAAAGGGCAATGCAATTTTCTCACTTGATGAGAGTATGAGAACCAGAGGACTCTCTTCTAACTATGGACAGGGTACATTTTGCACTTGACATTTTATTTTAAACACTACTTTGTGCTTGGGTTAATTGTCTTTGGTCTAAAGTTCTACAGCAGCAGAGAGACTCATTTTGTCTCCCTCTACTCTTTTCCAATGTGAGAAATAAGGGAGATTAACTACTAGTGAGTATTAGCGATAGGGGAATCTTAGTGTTCATGTCCAGGCCTCTCATTTTAAAGATAAGGATATTGAAGCTAAGAGATTAAGGAGTCTGCCCCAGCTCTAATTATCACGACTGTCTGGAGAGGCGGTGTGCTTCGTGAAAAAGAACTGATATTAGAGCCAGGTTGACCCAGGTTCTAGTTCCCTAGTTATGTGGCCCCAGGCAACTTTCCTTATCACTCTGAGCTTGATTTCCTCTTTTTTTTTTTTTGAGATGGAATTTCACTCACGTTGCCCAGGCTGGAGTGCAATGGCACGATCTTGGCTCACTACAACCTCCGCCTCCCAGGTTCAAGCGATTCTCCTGTCTCAGCCTCCCGAGTAGCTAGGATTACAGGTGCCCGCCACCGTGCCCAGCTAAGTTTTTGTATTTTTAGTGGAGACAGGAATTTCGTCATGTTGGCCAGGCTGGTCTCGAACTGAACTCAGGTGATTCACCCACCTCAGCCTCCCAAAGTGCTGGGATTACTGGCGTGAGCCACCACGTCCAACCAAGCTTGATTTCTATACATGCAGAAAATGAAAAACTTGGGTTAGAAAACTGCTAACGTCACTCCAAGTTCTAGCATCTGCAAGTATTTTCTTAAGATTAGAGCCAACATAACCTGATCCCTAGTCCAAGACATTTTAAATCACACTTTACTCTCCCTCACATTATAAGTCATTGTTTGTTTGGCAAAAATCTGCTAAGTCCTTGCAATTTCAAATGCTTCTGTCTGCAGACCTGCAGCCTCGCCTGGGAGCTTTACACAGCAGAGCCTTGAGACCTCACAAATCAGAACCTGCATTTTAACAAGATCATCACTGGCTTGTATGTACATTAAAGTTTGAGAAGCACTGTGTTTAAACAGTCTGTGCTATTGATCATAACACTTTTAACTAGATTAAACAGCTAATGTGTTTAAGCTTAAAAATATACATTGGAGGCATACATAAGCAAACTATTTACTGTAAGGATCAAACTCGCGTCTCACATTGGCAGTACTTCAGAATTTATATTCAAGATCCAGCATTATCACTTATTACCAGTGTGATGCTGGACAAATTATTCTTCAAGCTTCAGTTTCCCCAGCTGTAAAATGTGAATAATTCTTGCTTTGCACACTTCACCAGAGGTGTTATGAAGAATGAATAAACTAATGATGCAAAATAACATTGTAAATGCTTAATACCATAGAGAAGCAACTTTTTTTTTTTTTTTTTTTTTTTTTGAGACGGAGTCTTGCTCTGTCCCCAGGCTGGAGTGCAGTGGCGTGATCTCGGCTCACTGCAAGCTCTGCCTCCGCTGCAAGAACGCCTCTGGGTTCACCCCGTTCTCCTGCCTCAGCCTCTGGAGTAGCTGGGACTACAGGCGCCCGCCACCACGCCTGGCTAAATTTTTTTGTTTTTTTTTTTTAAGTAGAGATGGGGTTTCATCGTGTTAGCCAGGATGGTCTCGATCTCTTGACCTCGTGATCTGCCCACCTTGGCCTCCCAAAGTGCTGGGATTACAGGCGTGAGCCACCGTGCCCGGCCGAGAAGCAACTTTTAAGAAAGAGAATAGTCCTGACTCTACTGATAATAGAACAAAATGCCTTTGAGAAGTTGATAGGATGGATTTTGTTTATAGAGAGAGGTAATTGCCTGCATACTGAGGTCTATGAAATAATGGGAAGGTATCTTCCATCCTCCTTCATTCATTCTGTCACCTGAGTAATGTTAAAACTTTTCTAGTGGGAGCTGAGATTTTTAAAAGTTCAATACAATAAATAAATAAAAAGACTCAGCCAGGTGCGGTGGCTCACACCTGTAATCCCAGCACTTTGGGAGACCGAGGCGGGTGGATCACCTGAGGTCAGGAGTTTGAGACCAGCCTGGCCAACATGGTGAAACCCGTCTCTACTAAAAACACAAAAATCAGCTGGGGAGGTTGGGGCGTGGTGACTCTTGTCTGTAATCCCAGCTACTCAGGAGGATGAGGCAGGAGAATCACTTGAGCTTGGGAGGCAGAGATTGCAGTGAGCTGAGATCGTGCCATTGCACTCCAGCCTGGGTGGCAAAGTGAGACTCTGTCTCAAAAAAAAAAAAAAAAAAAAGGTAGCCAGGGGAAAAAATATGTGTCATACACAGAGAAGAAAGGCAGGTTATGAACAGATAAGAATTATAACAGAGTTCTCATCAGAAACAGAGCAAGTCAAAAGGCAGTGAAATAACATCTTAAAGTACTAAAAGAACATTGCAAACCGGGAATCATATTGAGTGAAAGTGTCTTTCAAAATAAGGTAAATACTTTTTCAGACATACAAAAGCTGAAAGCACTCATCACTAGAAAGAAATGTTAACGTCCTTCAAGTTGAAGGAAAATGATACGCCATCGAAATAGGGATCTCTCCAAAAGAAAGAAGAGTGTTAGAAATAGTAATAACATGAGTGAACATAAGTTTTTTTATTGTTGAAATGTCTCTTAAAATGGATGAACAGTTTAGAAAATTAATAACAATGTAGTATGAGATTTATATAAAAGTAACATGAATGGCAGCACTAGCATAGAGTTCAGAAAAAGAGAAATTAAAGTATACTATTGTAAGGCTTGTATATTGCATGTGAAGTAATAAAAGATAATTTCAACATAGACCTCTGATAAGTTAAAGATAAATACTACAAGCCCTAAAACAATTATTAAGATAACAAATCAAGGAGTTAGAGCTAAAACACCAACAAAGGAGGTAAAATCATTAAAAATATTCAATTGATCCAAAAGAAGGCAGAAGAAAATAGGAAAAAGAATAGATGAAACAAAGAGGGAACATTTGGAAGATGATTGACTTAAACCTAACCGTGTTAATAATCACATTAGATGTAAATGGTCTAAACTCCCCATTTGCAAAACAGATTATCAGACTGGACGAAGAAGTAAGACCCAACTGTGTGCTGCCTATGCAAATACACTTTATATATAAAGTTAAAAAAGATTTGGCCGGGCACGGTGGCTCAAGCCTGTAATCCCAGCACTTTGGGAGGCCGAGACGGGTGGATCACGAGGTCAGGAGATCGAGACCATCCTGGCTAACATGGTGAAACCCCGTCTCTACTAAAAAATACAAAAAATTAGCCGGGCGAGATGGCGGGTGCCTGTAGTCCCAGCTACTCGGGAGGCTGAGGCAGGAGAATGGCGTAAACCCGGGAGGTGGAGCTTGCAGTGAGCCGAGATCGCGCCACTGCACTCCAGCGTGGGCGACAGAGCGAGACTCCGTCTCAAAAAAAAAAAAAAAAAAAAAAAAAACGATTCAAACTAAAGTACATCAAGAACTAAAGTACATAAGACTTTTACCCCACTTGCAAGTTAATAATCTACACTGCTCCAGTTTCATGGATGCTGGTAAAAGACATGAGACTCCTGGGTCAGAGGCAAAGGACTTTATTACTCACACCAATAGCAGTAGCCTGAGTATCAACATTTTTGCACTGCTTTCCTGAGTTTCAAATGCGAGCTTCTATGAATATTAGAATTATAATCAAGGAGTATGTTTTAAAAACTGTATGTCAAAAATTTTGAACAACTTAGATAAAATGGGCAAATTCCTTGAAAGACATAAATTACTGGATTTTACTCAAGAACAGACACTCTAAATAGCCTGATTGAGGAAATTGAAAGTGCAGTTTAAAACCTTACCACAAAGAAAACTCTAGACTCAGATGGCTTAACTGATGAATTATACCAGAAACATCATTTCTTTTTCTTTCTTTCTTTTTTTTTTTTTTTTTTTTTTGAGACAGCATTTCACTCTTGTTGCCCAGGCTGGAGTGCAATGGTGTGATCTCGGCTCACTGCAACCTCTGCCTCCCGGGTTCAAGCGATTTTCCTGCCTCAGCCTCCCAAGTAGCTGGGATTACAGGCATGTGCCACCACATCCAGATAATTTTATATTTTTAGTAGAGATGGGGTTTCTCCATATGGGTCAGGCTGGTCTCAAACTCCCAACCTCAGGTTATCCACTGCCTTGGCCTCCCAAAGTTTTGGGATTACAGGCGTGAGCCACCATGCCTGTCTGACATCATTTCTACATAAACTTCCAGAAGTTGTAGAAGAAAGAATGCTTCTTAATTCATCTAGTAGGGCCAGCATAACTCATACCAAAATCAGACAAAGTCATTACAAGAACAAAAACTGTAAGAAATTATCTTTTGTGAACTTAGATGCAAAATATTCTAAAATAAATTGTGTACATCAAATACAGTAATATATAAAAAGAAGAATACATCATGACAAAGTGGGGTTTATTCAAGTATACAAGGCTGACTTGATGTTCTAAAACAATCACATAATTCACCATATCAAAAGCTAATAAAGAACAACCATAGGCCGGGCGTGGTGGCTCACGCCTGTAATCCCAGCACTTTGGGAGGCCGAGGCGGGCAGATTACTTAAGGTCGGGAGTTGGAGACCAGCCTGGCCAATATGGTGAAACCTTATCTCTACTAAAAATACAAAAATTAGCCAAGTGTCGTCGCAGGTGCCTGTAATCCCAGTTGCTCAGGAGGCTAAGGCGAGAGAATCGCTTGAATCCAGGAGGCGGAGGTTGCAGTGAACGGAGATCGTGCCACTATACTCCAGCCTAGGTGGCAACAGTAAGACTCCATCTCAAAAAAAAAAAAAAGGAGAACAATATATTTATCTCGATAGTTGTAGAAAAGACAATCCAAAATCCATTCCTTATTTTTAAAAAAAAAATCTTTGTGAGCTAGGAGTATAGAGGAACTTCTTCAACCTGCTGGAGAATGAAACGGAAAACATCATACTCAATGGTGACATATTGAATCCTTCTGTTAACTAAGATCAGGGAAAAGACATGGATTTCATGGTTGCCGGTTCTCTTCAGCATTGTACTGGAGGACGTATCCAGTGTAAAAGGCAAGAAAGATAAGTAAAAAGTCATCCACATTGGAAAGGAAGATGTAAAAGTGTCCTTGTATAAAAATGACTTGGCCGGGCGCGGTGGCTCAAGCCTGTAGTCCCAGCACTTTGGGAGGCCGAGACGGGCGGATCACGAGGTCAGGAGATCGAGACCATCCTGGCGAACACGGTGAAACCCCGTCTCTACTAAAAAAAATACAAAAAACTAGCCGGGCGAGGTGGCGGGCGCCTGTAGTCCCAGCTACTCGGGAGGCTGAGGCAGGAGAATGGCGTAAACCCGGGAGGCGGAGCTTGCAGTGAGCTGAGATCCGGCCACTGCACTCCAGCCTGGGCGACAGAGCGAGACTCCGTCTCAAAAAAAAAAAAAAAAAAAAAAATGACTTGATTGTGTAGAGAATCTGATGGAACCAACAAAAAAGCAGCTAAAACTAATAAATGACTTTTATGAAGTTTCAAGATGCAAGAATGATGTACAGAAATCTAGGCCAGGTATGGTGGCTCATACCTGCAATCCTGAAACTGGGAGACCAAGAAGGGAGGACTGCTTGAGGCCAGGAGTTCAAGACTAGCCTGTGTAGCATAGTGAGACCCCATCTGTACAAACATTTTTTTTAAATCAGCCAGGTTTGGTGGCATGTACCTGTAGTCCTAGGTACTTAGGAGGCTGAGCGAAGAGGATCACTTGAGCCCAGAAGTTCAAAGCTGCAGTGGGCTATGATCATGCCACTGCGTTCCAACCTGGGTGGCAGAGTAAGACTGTGTCTCAAAAAAAAAAAAAAAAAGTACCATCAATGAACAATCCAAAAATCCAGGACAATAATAGCATAAGTCAGGAACAGGTGCTCAGTGTTGCAGTGGTCTTAAGGTCCTTGTATTGTCCTGGAGGAGTATAAAGATGTCTATGACTTTAGAAGTTGATACCTTACATGTCATGTTAAAATTTCCATGTTAACTACCAAAAGAATAGAAGTAGAATTTATAGCTTTCAAAGTAGAAGTGGGGAAAAATTGGATTGAGGAAAAAATACTTCCTTCATCTATAAAAAGACAAGAAAAAAATAAGGAAAACAGAAAATTGGAGCATATTAGAGCAAATGTGAATGTTGAGGGAAAGAATCCAGAAATGAGGGAGGAAGTGATGATCCGAGGGAGAAACGGGAGATACGTATCAAGGTCTCTATGAAAGGAAGAAAGGAATGGGATCAGAGAGCACGAGAAAGGGACAGACAGGGGCTCACTGAGGGAGGAAGGAAGATGGAGATGTGTGCAAAGAGGCTTGGGAGTTTGGTCTCAGGTAGATGAGACGCTCATGTTTGATGGCTTTTAGAGCCACCAGGGAGGAAAGGGCATCTGCTGAGGGTACCAGAGAAAGAGGGTGGGGAAGTATGAGGAGCTGAGAAGTTCTGCCTGCTCAGGAAGTGTGAAAAATACCACAAATGGCAAGAGAGGCAAACTCACCCCTTCGCAATTGTGCCTGGTTTCCTAGAAGCCTCTTTCCAGATAGTAGGCCCATGCAGAAATATAGCTGAGACTGATGTGAAACGACAGAATGGAAACTGAAACCTTTCCTTTCATTTTTGCTTCATGAGCCATCCAACCTCTCCATTTTGCAAATATCCCTGTGAAATAAAGTCACAGAATTATGGAAGCTTAATATCTTCGAGCTTGGAGATTATTTTTACAGATGGGAAAGTCCCAGAAATATTAATCCAGTTTTTCTTCTCCAGACCCCTGCTTTATTACTTTTATTTGAAAAGAACACTGTGGTAGCACTAGATGATTAGCAGTTAGCATTTCTGCAGGATTTCAATCATTTCACTTATTTATTCTTTGAGACAGGGTCTTGCTCTGTTGCCCAGGCTGGAGTGCAGTGGCGTGATCAGCCTCAACCTCCCAGGCTCAAGCAATCCTCCCACCTCAGCCTCCCAAGTAGCTGCAACTACAGGCGTGCACCACCATGCCCAGCTAATGTTTGTATTTTTTGTAGAGACAGAGTTTCACCATGTTGCTCAAACTAATCTGGAACTTTTGGGCTCAAACTATCCTCCTTCCTTGGCCTCCCAAAGTGCTGGGATTGCAAGCATGAGCCACTGTGCCGGGCCCTTTTTAAAAAAAATTGTTGTGGCAAATACACCTAAGATAAAGTTGATCATGTTAACCATTTTTAGGTGTGCACAGTTCTGTGGCATTAAGTACGTTTACGTTGTTGTATAACCATTGTCACTATCCGTCTCTGGACATTTTCATTTTCCCAAACTGAAAGTCTGCACCCATTAAACAGGATTTCATTCTTAACCTAACATTGACTGGCTCAGTAGGCCTCATGTGCATAATAGCAGGGTCTCGGGCCCCCTCAAAGTATCCTACGGTTATTTTTGGAGAACTTAAAGAAATACACACACATAAATATATTGTATGTAAAATTTTTGAAAGTACAATTTTAGGCCGTGGTGATGACTCACGCCTATAATCCTAGCATTTTGGGAAGCCGAGGCAGGTGGATCACCTGAGATCAGGAGTTTGAGACCAACCTGGCCAACATGGTGAAATCCTGTCTCTACTAAAAATACAAAAAAAAAAAAAAAAAATTAGCGGAGTGTGGTGGCGTGTGCCTGTTAATTCCAGCTACTCAGGAGGCTGAGGCAAGAGAATCGCTTGAAACTGGGAGGCAGAGTTGCAGTGAGCCGACATTGTGCCACTGCACTCCAGCCTGAGTGACAGAGCGAGACTCTGTGTCAAAAAAGAGTATAATTTTACATAATTTCTAAGTTTCATGCTTATTTTTGAGCAATTTTAGATTTACAGAAAAATTGAACAAAGTACAGAGAGCTCCTATACACACTCTCACCTACATCCTCCCCAACAGTTTCCTCTATTATCAACATCCCCTACCCAAGTAGGACATTTATTACAATTGATGAGCCATTCTTGACATATTATTGCTAACTCAAGTCCATAATTTACATTAGAGTTCACTCTTCGTGTTGTATGATTTCTTTTTTTTTGGAGACAGAGTCTCACTCTGTCCCCCAGGCTGGAGTGCAACGGCACAGTCTCAGCTCACTGCAACCTCCACCTCCCAGATTCAAGCAATTCTCCTGCCTCAGCCTCTGGAGCAGTTGGGATTACAGGTGCATGCTACCACGCTGGGCTAATTTTTGTATTTTTAGTAGAGACGAGGTTTCACCATGTTGGCCAGGCTGGTCTCAAACTCCTGACCTCAAGTGATCCACATGCCTTGGCCTCCCAAAGTGCTAGGATTACAAGTGTGAGCCACTGTGCCCAGCTGGTTTTGGAAAATGCATAGTGACATGTATTCACCATTACAGTATCATACTGAATAGTTTCAATGTTCTAAAATTCCCTGTGCACTCCCTATCATTTCTCCCTTCCCACAACCCCCTGGCAACCATGGATCTTTTTACTGTTTCCATGGTTTTACCTTTTCTAGAAACTTGTATAATCAGAATTACATAGTATGCAGCCTTTTCAGATTGGCTTCTTTCGCTTAGTAATATGCATTCCGGTTTCCGCCATGTCTTTTCATGGCTTGATAACTCGTTCCTTCCTTTTTTGTGCTAAATAATAATGTATTTCATTTTCCAGATGTACCACAATTTGTTTATTCATTCACTTACTTCAGTAAGCGACATCTTAATTGACCCCAAGTTTTGGCAACGATGAATAAAGTTGTTATAAACATTCATGGACCGGTTTTTGTAAGTACGTAAGTTTTAAGCTCATTTGGGTAAATACCAAGGATCGCTATTGCTGAATCATGTGGAAGATGATGTGTAGTTTTTTAAAAACTGCCAAACTGTCTTCCAAAGGGGCTGGACCATTTTGCATTCCCACCAGCAATAAACAAGAGTTCCTGTTGCTCCTCATCCTCACTAGCATTCGGTGCTGTCAGTGTCTTAGATTTTAGCCACTCTAGTAACTGGGCAGTGTAGTGGTATCTCGTTTTTTAAGTGTTCAATCTTGAATGACATATAATGAGCCTCTTTTCATATGCATATTTACTACCAATTATCTTCTTTCTTGAGGTGTCTGTTCAGCTCTTTTGCTCATTTTTTAATTGAGTTGTGTTCTCACTGTTGAAGAATTCTTTGTATATTTTGGATGCCGACCCTTGATGAGATATACATTTTGCAAATATTCTCTTCGAGTCTATGGGTTCATCTTTTCATTCTCTTAACAGTGTCTTTCAAAGAACAAACGTTTTAAATTTTAATGAGGTCCAAAATTATTTTTTTCTTTCATGAATTGTACCTTTGGTGTTGTATTTAGGAAGTGAACACCAATCCCAAGGTCACCTAGCTTTTTTTCCATGTTATCGTCTATGAGTTATATAGTTTTGGGTTTTACATTAGGCCTATGATACATTTCATTTTCTTTTTTGGCTAATGCTCTCCATAATACCCCAATTTAACTATCGAATTAAAAGATCACAGCATTGTGATATTTCGTATTTTGCATTATAAATTGCAGTCTGAAAATTAGGCTATCCTCTTCTTTTCTTTCTTTCTTTTTTTTTTTTTTGAGATGGAGTCTCGCTCTGCTGCCCAGGCTGGAGTGCAGTGGCACAATCTTGGCTCACTGCGACCTCCGCCTCCCAGGTTCAAGGGATTCTCCTGCCTCAGCCTCCCAAGTAGCTGGGATTACAGGTGCGCACCACCATGCCTAGTTAAATTTTGTATTTTTAGAAAAAATGGAGTTTCACCATGTTGGCCAGGCTGGTGTTGAACTCCTGACCTCAGGTGATCCACCTGCCTCAGCCTCTCAAAGTGCTGAGATTAGAGCGTGAGCCACTGCACCCGGCCAGTCATCTTGTTTTCTATCCCACTATGTTTTCCTGTTTCTTTTCCATAGGTATTTCTTCTATAGCAGTCCATTTATAACATCTGTATTGCTTGGACACATGCAGAAACTTCTTTAATCATGAGCATATTATGAAATTAGTAAGTTATTAAAAATTCCTTCTTTATGAATGGCAATAACTCAGGCCTGAAAAGGAACTCATTCACTGAATAGCTAACTCAATATGTATTACCCAACCCAAGTGAAATCTCACAGCTAAAAAGCTGTGAAGACTCATAAAGGGACCCGAAAATGGAACATTCAAAGAAAGCACAGTGTTCTAAATAAGCTTGAGCTTGTATTATGCTATTAATGAAACTGCACTCGGCCTTTGCAGCCTAACACATAGGGTGACAGGTGGAGAAACTACAAATAGCCTTGGCCTAAGAATGGAAAAAATGATAAGCCGGGGCCAAGGCTTTCAAAGTGACTTAATGGCAGGAATGCAAGGGGCAGATCTGAGAATACAGTATAGTGAATTACAGGCCTCCCAAAGAACCTGCAAGTGCAGAGGGTTTGGGCTACATGCCACCCTCATACTGGCTCCGCTCAGACGTAGAATAATAAACTCCATGACGTCAGTTTGTGGGGGTGCTGAGATCCACGTGTCCATATGGTGTGTCTGATGAATACTAACTTCTCAAAAGCAACACAACACCCCTGAAGTCCTCATCATTGTACCACATGGTGGAGGCACTTTGAACTGTACTTTTCCTGGGTTGATCGGGCTGTGCTGGTTCCTCTTGGGTTCTGATGCTATTGCAGAGGGGAAAGTGGCTTAGCCCACCTGCTGGCTGTATCATATTACCTGCAGGCTGGGGAGAGGGCCACAGACAGGGGATTTAGGAGCTCTGGGTTTTAACCTCAGCTCCACTTGTCGAGTCATTGAACACTTATGGCATTTTGATTTCCTCATCTTTAAAATTGGGATATGAGCTGTCTTCACCGGAAAGCTGACTATGAGTAATTAACTAGTGAAATAGATCATTTGACGCTATCTGTTCAGTGGAGGAATAGGGAACTAAACATAAATTGTAGACCTCACTCTGCCTCACCCTGCCCTAATTTCCTCATAATAAGGAAATCCTCATGTGGGTAGCCCACATGATCGCAAAGATCGCTTCTATTCCAAAATCTATCATTCTAGTTATCGCCTGTGTTAGTGGCTCTCAAACTTGGGCATGAGACAGAATCACCTGGAGGTGATCTCGTTAAAACACAGATTGGGGCTCAAGGTTTGGCATTTCTAATAAGTTCTCAGACCATCTCAGTGCTGATGGTCCTCTCCAGGGGACCACAGCCTAAGAACCACTAATTTATGGCAGGTAAGAAAACTCTTGCCATGGCCAGGTGTGTTGGCTCACGCCTATAATCCCAGCACTTGGGAGGCCAAGGTGGAGCTCAGGAGTTCAAGAGAGCCTAGGCAACCTGGTGAAACCCAGTCTCTACAAAAAGAGAAAAAAATTAGCCTGGTGTGGTGGTGCACAGGTGTAGTCCTAGCTATTTGGGAGGCTGAGGTGGGAGGATGGCTTGAGCCCAGGAGGTGGAGGTTGAAGTGAGCTGAGATCATACCACTGCACTCCAGTTTGGGCAACATATCAAAAAAGAAAAGAAAAGAAAAGAAAAACTCTGGCCAAAAGAGAGAGTAAACAAACCCTATTCACAGCTGTTTCATGGATGCATAGCCTGTGTAGTCCTACAGTCTCAGACCTCACCCTCAAGGGTCCTGTGCTTGATTTAGTGCTCGGCTGTTACCAACAAGCTGAAATTCTTTTTTTTTTTTTTTTGTTTTTTTGAGATGGAGTCTCGCTCTGTCGCCCAGGCTGTAGTGCAGTGGCGTGATCTCCACTTACTGCAAGCTCCACCTCCCGGGTTTAAGCCATTCTCCTGCCTCAGCCTCTCGAGTAGCTGGGACTATAGGCGCCCGCCGCCTCGCCCGGCTAGTTTTTTGTATTTTTTAGTAGAGACGGGGTTTCACTGTGTTAGCCAGGATGGTCTCGATCTCCTGACCTAGTGATCCGCCTGTCTCAGCCTCCCAAAGTGCTGGGATTGCAGGCTTAAGCCACCACGCCCGGCCAACAAGCTGAAATTCTTAATGTTTGAACAAGATACCCCACATTTTCATTTTGCACTGGGCCCCCTAAATTATGTAGTGAATTCCATTCATGGTTTTGGTTTTTCAAATGCACAAAGGTCATTTTAGAAAGGCACCTGAAAAACTCCTAAAAACCTTCAAGCTACTTCCACATCCAAAGAAACAGATTTATGTAGAAATTGTTCTTTTGGTTACCGGCATCTTGCCAGTCTGCTAATCTACCCAGAAGAGGCTGGTGTGCCCATGGGGCCAAACCCTAGGCTGACACAGGGCAGAGTGAGATCTAGTCTCATCTGTCCCCTCTGAGAACCTCTCCTCCATCTTTTGCCTTCTTTCAAAGTTCCAAAGCCACTTTCACATTTCTAGGACTTGGTACAGGAGCACCCCTCTTCTTGATAGCAAATACTGTCTTAGTCAGCTTTAACAAATCACCATAGTCTGGATGGCTTAAACAACAGAAATGTATTTCTCACAGTTGTGGAGACTGGGAAGTCCAAGATCAAGGTGCCAGCCGATTTTGTGTCTGACATTGCCCAGACTGGAGTGTGAGTGGTGCAATCAGAGCTCACTATAACCTTGAACTCCTGGGCTCAACCAATCCTCCCACCTCAGCCTCTCTAGTAGGCAGGGCTGTAAAGTGTGCACCACTATGCCTGGCTAATTTTTAAATTGTTTTGTTGAGACAGGATCTTGCTACATTGCCCAGCCTGGTCTTGAACTCCTACCCTCAAGCGATCCTCCCATCCTGGCTTCCCAAAGTGCTGGGATCACAGGCATGAGCCTCTCCAGGATGGCTAGCAGGAACATCTGCATTTCAAAAGAAGAATACCTCCAGGGAGAACGCAATCTTGTTGTATAAATATACATGATTTTTTGAGGATGGAGGACTTCACTGTTTGAATTATAGTGTGCACAGAATTGTCTGCCTGGCCTGTCTCTCAGACTGGGCTGCTACATAATCTTACCCTTAAAGAGGAGAGGCTGGGCACGGTGGCTCACGCCTGTAATCCCAGTACTTTTGGAGGCTGAGACGGGCAGATCACTGAAGGTCATGAGTTTGAGACCAGCCTGGTCAACATGGTGAAACCCTGTCTCTACTGAAAATACAAAAATCACCTGGGTGTGGTGGCAGGCACCTGTAATCCCAGCTACTTGGGAGGCTAAGGCAGGAGAATTGCTTGAACCCTAAAGGCAGAGGTTGCAGTGTGCCAAGATCGCACCACTACACTCCAGCCTGGGCAACCAAGGAAGGCTCCATCAAAAAAAAAAAAAAAAAAATTAGGAGAGATCTTTTAGGTGCCTAACCTGAAAGCACACCCAAGCAAGACTCCAACTACACGGCCAAGCTGACTGCACACAGTCAAGGCTAAGGCTACTCACCAGCAAAATGAAGACACCTATATCTTTTTTTAGGATGGGAATTCCTACCCTGGCACACCTCTTGGACTTGTTTTCCTTTTGGTCAGAGCTGATAATAGCACTTGGGTTTTATATAGCCCTGTAGTTGTCAGTGTCAACAGCATGGGGAATTACAAAGCTAAAACCCATTTCTTTTGCTTCCCTGGGATTGACAAGCTCTGCCAAGAGGACATGAGGAATGAGAGACTGAAAGAGCCATTGCCAAAATTAAGATTTTATCGTATTGACGAAGAAAGATTCTCTTGGTCTGGAAATGGTAGCTAGGGCTCACAAGGACGTACTTAATAAGGATGGCATGATTCCACTAGTGTTTAGGATGCCAGTCTTGTAAGGATTGCGTGGAATGATGCAACGTTAGCAGACTGCAGATGGAGGGAACTAGTTAGCTAATACCACCCTAAAAACACCAAGAAATGTAACCCTCTTTCCTCTCAAGGATCACATCCCCCCAGCCTCACTGTTTGCATAAAAGAAGACTTTGTGCAAATTACAAAGATCCCCTTCCTCAGGACACTTTGAAGTCATAAACCAGAAAATTGTCATCATCTCCATATAAATTTCTTTTTGTTCTTGGCTTTTTTTTTTTTTAACAGAGAAGAAGTCTCACTATGTCACCCTGGCTGGTCTCAAGCTCCTGGGCTCAAGAGATCCTCCTGCCTCAGCCTCCCGAAGTGCTGGGATTACAAGCATGAACCACCATCCCCAGCCTCCATATACATTTCTGATGCCCCTGAAGTGAGTGGTGTTCCCTGGAGTCATGCCAGCACAATTTACCCTGCCTGTTGGGTCCAAGGTAAGAGAGATGTTAGGCACATCTGTCTATTGGCTACTACCTCTTTCGGGGGTAGCAGCTACAAATCAGTGTCAAGAACTAATACTGACTGCTTGTTTACCGTGGTGTGGCTGTGGAGTAAGGACTCAAAAGAGTGAAGAATTGCTGCTAATCACTGCATCTCTGGATGGTTGTGGGATTCTACCTGCTTCCAATGGGGATCGAATTCATCCCGTACAGACTGTACTTTCCCAAGGAGCAGCTCCAGCCACATCATTTGCATTCAATTCCCTCATGAAAACCAAGACAGTTTGACTAAAAGGATAACTCTATTTAACAGATGCTATATAAAATGACAACTATAAATAGAAACAAAAAAAGCAAACAGAAAACCTGTCAAAACATGAGTTTCTTGGGTTTTGTTTTTTGTGTTTTAGACGGAGTTTCGCTCTTGTTGCCCAGGGTAGAGTGCAATGGCACAACCTCAGCTCTCTGCAACTTCCACCTCCCAGGTTCAAGTGATTCTCCTGCCTCAGCCTCCCAAGTAGCTGGGATTACAGGCATCCACCACCACTACCTGGCTCATTTTTGTATTTTTAGTAGAGACAGGGTTTCACCATGTTGGCCAGGCTGGTCTTGAACTCCTGATCTCAGGTGATTCAACGCCTGGGCCTCCCAAAGTACTGGGATTACAGGCGTGAGCCACCGTTCCCAGCCGAGTTTCTTGTTTTTATTATTTACTTATTTTGAAGAGATGGGTCTCACTGTGTTGGCCAGGGTGGTCTTGAACTCCTGGCCCCAAGTAATCATCCTGCCTCAGCCTCCCAAAGTGATGAGATTACAGGCATGAGCTACCACGCCAGGCCTCTTGTTTTTATTGATTTGCTAAACTTTTACTCATTTTGTCTAAGGCCAACTCAGGTTTGCAAAGGTATAAAGAAAATTATGGAAAAAGTAGTTAAAAGTTGAGTAAACCCCACCCATTAAATGATTTTTTCCTGACTATTAAGAAACAATCTTTTTTCTTTGAATTTATGAGCAGAACACCTATAGTTAACCACGCGGAGCTACAGAGTTTATGTAAAAGCATAGCATGGAAACCACTTCAGAATGTGGATCCTGCCTGATATTTGTGGTGCATATGAGACACTTTCCAGAAGAAGGTGACCAAAAATAGAAAGCAGAATCAAGATTCAGTCAAATCACAAGAGGATTAAAATATAGGATATGTTAAAATATATATTTTAAATATGCTGATATGTATGCCTGCACTTAGGGTGATATTTAGCATCCAAACCAACAAGGTATTACTTAGGTTCCACCAGGATGTTGACATTTATCCTACAGCACAGGGATAATTGAACACTTCACTCATCTCTGAAACTTTTTGCCTTCCGCAACGTCCCTCAGCATACTGAACCCTAACGCAGCATCACTTGTACCAAAGTTGTCTGTCCTCTAGGTGGGGAAATCCAGCCATAAGCGTCACTTTTGAACATTCCTGTCCTGTATGTTTTGTCTCCTCCAACTTAGAATTTACTGCATGTCTCACACTAAGGGTGCTGGGATATTGTGATTTATAACAAGAAATGTAAGACCAGCTGGGCAACATGGCAAAACGCCATCTCTATAAAAAATAGAAAATATAGCCAAGCATGGTGGCATGCAGTTGTAGTCCCAGCTACTCGGGAGGCTGGGGTGGAAGGATCACTTGAGCCCAGGAGTTCTAGGCTGCAGTGAGCTATGATCACATCTCTGCACTCCAGCCCGGGCAACACAGCAAGACCCTGTCTCAAACAGCAAAAAGAAGAAAGAAAAGGAAGGCAGGAAGACAGGAAAGAAGGAAGGCAGGAAGGCAGGAAGGGAGGGAGGGAGGGAGGGAGAAAAGGAAGGAGGGAGGGAGGGAGGGAGGGAGGGAGAAAGGGAGGGAGGAAAGGATATATATTTTAATATTTTTTCCCTGGTTCCTGTCACAGAGCTGCAAAAACTCTTCTAATTTCCTGAGCAATAGGGGTGCTAGGAGAATCTTTTGTTTTAATATTTGATCTTTGACTCTGTTTCATGACATAGAGCTCCTAATCCCTTGGAATGTTCCGGGTAACAGAAGCATCTTTTGCTTTAATTAAGTGACTCTTGGTGGGTTCCTGGTTGGGGACTGGTCACCAGAAAGACAAGCCATGATTCATTAGAAGATTTGAACTTTCAGCCCCAATCACACCTATGTGATGAAGCCTCTGTGAAAATCTCTGAACTATGGGGTTGGGTGAACACAGAGGAGCTGCGGGTTGGCACACCTAGAGAGGCCATGGACCTTGTACCTTGCCTGTGCATCTTTTTCATCTGACTGTACCTGATCCGTATCCTTTGTAATAAACTGGTACTTTAGTTAAGTAAACTGTTTTCCTGAGTTCTGTGAGCCACGCTAGCAAGTGATCAAACCCAGGAAGGGATCATGGAAACCCTTAATTTATAGTCAATAGGTTAGAAACGCGTGTCATGATTTGAGACTGGTGATTGGCATCTGAAGTGGAGAGTCAGGGATTCTTGTGGGACTGAACTCTTAATCTATGGGATCCCTCCTAACTTCGGTCAGTGTCTGAACAGAACTAAATTGTAGGACACCCAGTTGATGTGTGCAGAGAACAGGAAAATTGCTTGGTGTAGGGGAAGCCCCCTCCACCACATTTGGTCACAAAAGTGTTCTGTGTGAGAGGAGAGCCACAGTGTCTTCCCCAAAGGTGCTCATGCTCAAAGGTGCCAAACTCAAGGTCAGGCCTCTGCACCCAGAGGACGAGATGTCCTGTGTCGCTGCCACCATGAGAATTCTCACAAACTCTACCTATGGCCACGATGTCCATGCCAGATTCAAATAAAGGCGATAACTGCTATTTTCAAAATAATTGAAAGAAGAATCTAAACCCTGAAATCACATTGCTTTGGTGGGTCACGTCTTCATTGGCTGCTTGGGGGTTAAATAAAAATTTAATTTTTTAATCTCTTTGATAATAATGATAATTGATATCTGATAACACCTTTCTTCCTATGTAGCTTATTATAATGATGTTTTAAAATACCAGGGAACCAAATTGTAATCTCATGTCTCACCTGCTGATTTTATGCTGCTCTTACAGACCCAAAGGGTTAGTCCAGGCTACTTGGAGAATGTCAAGTCCATTCCACCGTGTCATCTCTGTACCAGCCAGCTTCTGCCCTTGTCTCTATCAGCTAAGCCAAAAACAGAAGAGCAATATTTTGCATACAGCTTTTCAGGAGATGATTATTTCATCCTAACATATGGCCGTACTTGAAATGAAAATTACAATTCTATATTTCCATGTGAAAGAACGGCTAATGAATGATTTTGTTTTCAAAAACAAACATCCAAAATCTGGCTGTAGCATCAAGAAAGGAAGAGAGTGAAAAAAAAGAAGGCGGAGAAAACATAGCATGAAGCATGCTCCTTTACCATCATTCTTATCCACAGTCGTTTATTTATTTATTCAGTATTATTATTTTTTAGAGACAGAGTCTTCTTCTGTGGCCCAGGCTGGAGTTTCATGGCGGGATCATGGCTCACTGTAACCTTGAACTTTTGATCTCAGGTGATCCTCCAGCCTCAGCCTCCCGAGTAGCTAGGACACAGTCATTTATTAATAGGGTGACCAGAGAACTTATTGTCCTAATTGGGATACATCATCTGTAAGTAAAAAGGGAAGCTGTTAATGGTGACGTTGAGGACGACTTCCCTATTGATCACGTGCTACTTACATCCAGGGACTGTGTTACGGACTGAAAATACAAAGAGGTCAGAAACATCATTTCCTCCATACAATGCTAAAGTTTAGTTGGGGAGAGAAGATATTCAGAAAGAAGGGATATGTCACGAAGGTATTCCTGTATAATTGCATTTTTACTAATTCCATAAATACAGGAAAACTCTTACTGATTTAATACGTGTAATTGGCTGGGCGTGGTGGCTCACGCTTGTAATCCCAGCACTTTGGGAGGCCAAAGCAGGTGGATCACCTGAGGTCAGGAGTTTAAGACAGCCTGGCCAAGATGGCAAAACCCCATCTCTACTAAAATTACAAAAATTAGCCAGGCATGATGGCAGGTGACTGTAATCCTAGCTACTTAGGAGGGTGAGGCAGAAGAATCGCTTGAACCGGGAGGTGGAAGTTGCAGTGAGCCGAGATCATGCCACTGCACTCCAGCCTGGGCAACAGAGCAAGGCTTCATCTCAAAAAAGAAACAAAACACAAAAAACAAAAAACAAAACAAAACCATGTAATTATATGCCTATAATAATTTAAGTATTTGCTAGTTACACATAGATACCTAATAATCTAGTCAATTACATTTCTAATTACATACTAATTGTGAATGCATATTTATAACATACCACCATATATTACTAATTACATATATTACTAAATGAGGTACATGGACAATAACAAGGTGATTATTAAAGGCTGAGAAAGGTCTTGTTGAAGAGGTCCAATCTAGTCTGCATTTTTATTAGTTATTAAATCTTATAGTTGTATTGTTATTACACTTCTGTAAGTTATTAAATCTTAGAGTTGTATTGTTATATACACTCCTCTATTGAGACATAGTGCATTTGCTCCTCATAGCAACCTGGAGAGGTTGAGAAGGTGGACAGCATTATGTGTATCTCACAGGTGAAGCAGCAGAGGACGAGGAGATGGATTCATCGGCCAACAACTCTGCCAGTGAAATGAGGAGTGGAGAACAGAAGCCAGATGCCCCAATTTTGGGTCTAATACCTTCCACTACAGCACTCAACATGGAAGAGCGGATGGGGATCATCAGAACTCTAGGAGCAAGATCAGAGTGATGGGAAGAAAACCTACAAGTTTGGTGAAGGCATAATTCACGTAGATAATAGGAGATAATATTAAAACTCTAGTTTAGGTAAGGGTGGAATTGTGAAACCTCTTAATGCTAGGCTAGAACTACTGAATGCAGGCTCCTGCCAAATGTGGGCCAAAGGCATGATGTATGTAAACTCACATCTTAGAATGACTTACCATGGAGCAGTAGAGCTGGAAAAAACTAGACACAGACAAAGTTGCAGAACTTCCACACATGGCACTGTAGGTTGAAATTAAGATAGCAGATCTTGAAGTGAAAAGTACTTTATATTATTTTTTAGATTTTGAGATGGAGCTTTACTTTGTCTCCCAGGCTGGAGTGCAGTGGCACAATCTCTGCTCACTACAACCTCTGCCTCCTAGGTTCAAGTGATTCTCCTGCCTCAGCCTCCCTAGTGGCTGGGATTACAGGTGCGTGCCACCAGGCCAGCCCAATTTTTTTTTAATTTTTAGTAAAGACGGTGTTTTACCACGTTGGCCAGGCTGGTTTCAAACTACTGACCTCAAGTGATCCACCCATCTTGGTATCCCAAAGTGCTGGGATTACAGTCGTGAGCCACTGCGCCCGGCCCTGATATGAAAAGGACTTTATGACTCCTTCAACTTGAGAAGAGATGAGGATGGGCCTGTGTTACTAGAAGAATGAAACTATATTAACAAAACTAGGCAAGCTTAGAAGGGGAGTTGCTTAACAGCGTGTCTTACAGGTCTTTCTACCACAGAATATAGACATACCCTGTATATGTACAGTATTTTAATTGCTGTGTAGTTCCATAGTATAGTTGTACCAAAGTTTATTTAACTTAATTCAATCTTGATCTCACTTACCTTTTTGTCAATCTTTACACTTTCAATTACAAATGAAAATATCTGGTGCCCAGCAAGGTGGCTCGCACCTGTAATCCCAGCACTTTGGGAGGCTGAGGCAGGCTCATCACTTCAGGTCAGGAGTTTGAGACCAGCCTGACCAATATGGTGAAACCCCATCTCTACTAAAAAAATACAAAATTAGCCGGGCGTGGTGCTGCATGCCTATAATCCCAGCTACTTGGAGGCTGAGGCAGGAGAACTGCTTGAACCCAGGAGGCAGAGGTTGCAGTGAGCCGAGATCGTGCCATTGCACTCCAGCCAGGACAACAAGAGTGAAACTCCATGTCAAAAAATAAATAAATAAACAAATAAATAATTAAATAAAAATCTGGCTGGGTACAGTGGCTCAAGCCTATAATCCCAGCACTTTGGGAGGCTGAGGGGGGTGGATCACCTGAGGTTAGGAGTTCAAGACCAACCTGGTCAACAGGTGAAACCCCATCTCTACAAAAAATACAAAAATTAGCCAGGCATGATGGTGGATGCTTGTAATCCCAGCTACTCAGGAGGCTGAGGCAGGAGAATCACTTGAACCCAGGAGACAGAGGTTGCAGTGAGCCAAGATTGTGCCGTTGCACTCCAGCCTGGGCGACAGGGTGAGACTCTGTCTCAAAAAACAAACACACAAAAATTATAAATAAAAATCTTGTACTTATGCACGCTTGGCTTTTACATAAATTTCAGAGGAAACCATGTAATCTGGTAATTATATTCTTCTAGGTTACAGTACATTTGGCATGAAAACAGCATATCATTAGACATTTACAGAGTTTGACTCAGTAAATCAAAATGTTCCACTCAAAGAACATAATTTCTATGTCCAAATCTCAGGTAATGGTGCCGCGGGCTTGACCTCAAGGAATTTAGAATCAAGAGGAAATACACATACAACAAAACAGAAAAAATAAAGATAAAAACCTACACTAGAGATATATACAAAATGCTAAAGGATGAAGGAATCAATTCCAAATGCAATAAGTAGATTGTAAACAACCCAGCACTTTGGGAGGCCGAGGCGGGTGGATCATGAGGTCAAGAGATCGAGACCATCCTAGCCAACATGGGGAAACCCTGTCTCTACTAAAAATACAAAAATTAGCTGGGCATGGTGGCGCGCATCTGTAGTCCCAACTACTTGGGAGGCTAAGGCAGGAGAATTGCTTGAACCCGGGAGGCAGAGGTTGCAGTGAGCTGAGATCGCGCCACTGCACTCCAGCCTGGTAACAGAGCGAGACTCTGTCTCAAAAAAAAAAAAAAAAAAAATTGTTTTTTTTTTCTCCAGTCTGAACTGTACATAGTAGTTGAGCCATTCAGGAAATATATATTGATTGATTAATTCCAGGAATAATGAGCATTGTTTATGAGCAAATGCTATGTGCTGGCACAGTGCAGAGTGCTCTGCTTACATGACTTCATTTAATCAAATAATGGAAAGCAGGTTGGAAAGAGAAAATATTCAACATGCTTACTGACTCATTCTAATAGTACACTAAAAGGATATCGCTGCATAATTGCATTTTACTGATTCCATAAATACAGGAAAACTGTTGCTAATTTAATACATGTAATTATATGTCTATAATAATTTATTTGCTAAACAAAGATGCCTAATAATCTAGTAAATTACATTTATTACATACTAATTGTGAATGCATATTTATAACACATCACCATATATTACTAATTACATTTAAAATATAACTTTACTGCACATTGGATGCATCATTTCTGGTGTTGCTCTTGCTTCATCTTACTCTTTTTCTTCTTGTTCTTGTTCTTTTTGCTCTTATTCTTCTTATTTTTGTCTCCTCCCTTCTTCTCCTCCCACTTTGTCTTTCTGTTGTGCATTGCTTTCTTTAACAAAAATAAATTAATTATTCAAGTTCCACGATTCCCATTACTTATGGTAGTCCTTGTAGATAAAAGAATACTTTCTTGGTTTGGAAATTCATTTTTAGTCTGTCTCTTTTACATTAACCTAAAAGAAACCCTTTAATTCATTCTTTGTCGAGTGATTTTTTTCTCTCTCTATAATGTTGCCTTTTACCAACACCAAGTCACATGTAAAACACGGTTCTACCCAGTGTCCAGCTAAATCTCAGACTTGAATTTGGGAGGGCACTGAAGGACATTGAAAGCTGCTTCTGTAGTGGCCTGAAATTCAGTAGATTCCCACCAATCCTCCCACATTACCAATGTCTTTTTTTTTTTTTTTTTTTTTTTTTTTTTTTTGAGTCAGGGGTCTCACTTGGTTCCCCAGGCTGGAGTACAGTGGTGTAATCATGGTTCACTGCATCCCTGACCTCCAGGGCTCAGAGGTTCCCCCCCACCTCAGCCTTCCGGGTAGCTGGGACTACAGATGCACATCACCACGCCCAGCTAATTTTTTGCAGAAGCGGGGTTTTACCATGTTGCCCAGACTGGTCTTGAATTCCTGGGCTCAGGCAATCTGTCTGCGTTGGCCTCCCAAAGCCCTGGGATTACAGACGTGAGCTACTACGCCTGGCCTCATCACCAATTGCTTTATGGGTTGGGCCATGGAGGTGATAAGACCGGTATCCTACCTTAGATTCCCATGTAAGTCAATCGGCTTCATTAACTCCTGTGCCCTAATCCTGACCCACCTTCTCCCCAGCACGCATATAGAGGAAAGCAAGAGCGAGAGCTGAGGGGATCAGCCCACTAAATGAAGGCAGGTGTTTCAAGACGGTGTCGGAAGGACAAGCCGAGCACTGTAGTAGCCAGGAGGGGAAAACTAAAACTTTATTAGTGTAAGCAAATATCACAACAAATCAGCCTTAAGTAGGTATAAAAGAACCCACAAAAGAAGACAAAATGTAACCAAAGCTCACCAGACCACAGAAGAGTCATCACTGGAGTCAGAAGACAGACGCCCTGGATCCTGCAGTCGGAGTCGGGGCGTCCCCCAGCATACGACAGCAGCAACCTTCAATCCTCCTTCGTGTAAGCTCCTTTTATTAAGTCCAGTTGTTACTTTGGACATCCTCTGTTGTTTGCTGGGGAGGGCCCTTCCCGAGCTAACAACACTGAAGCAATGGTTCTGGGAGCAGCGTCCCAGGACGCGTTCCAGGACTTGAGTTAATTTCTGGGCTTTTCACCAAATTTTACACAAGGTGTTTACCTTTTCACCTCAGGTGTCTTTGCCTCCCCTACTGATGGAGGCATATTTTATTTTGTTTATTATTATTATTTTTAGACAGAGTTTCACTCTTGTTGCCCAGGCTGGAGTGCGGTGGTGCGGTCTCAGCTCACTGCAACCTCTGCCTCCTCAGTTCAAGCGATTCTCCTGCCTCAACCTCCCAAGTAGGTGTGATTACAGGTGCGCACCGCCACGCCGGGCTAATTTCTGTATTTTTAGTAGAGACAGAGTTTCACCATGTTGGCCAAGTTGGTCTCGAACTCCTGACCTCAGGTGATCTGCCTGCCTCGACCACCCAAAGTGCTGGAATTACAGGTGTGAGCCACCACGCCCGGCCAGATGGAGGTGTATTTTAAAACGGAGTTAGTATGGCCAATTTTTCTCTTCCTGCAGCAGGGTAGAGGCAGCGGAGCACAGCTCTCTTCACTCAGATGCTTCGCTGGAGTTGGCAATGATAAGGTCTTTGAGACCAGGTACCTAGGCGGGCTCTGTAGACCCCTATGCCCCTCCTTGGCTATGCTGCTGCAGTACAAGAAAAGCTCCTGAGAAGCAAAGAAAGAGAGAGGGTGGGGGGTGGGGGGCAGGAGGTCTTAATTACAGTGTGTTTGTGACTTCATTATCTAAATTCCCCTGGTCTGGGAAGGGAATCCTAGGTGTGGCTGCCCAGCCTGGCTGCTCACCATGCAGATATGTTTAGGAATAAAAGCCAGAACTAAGGTTTTTAGAAAATAAATGGAAGATCATGATTGGCTGTTACATAGATTACATATGAAGGAAAGGACCAGCTAATTAAAAGTTGTTTGAAGGAAGATTCAGAAAGATCCTTTACAATCTGTCACCCCCTCTTCCCCATGCAGTGTTTCTGTCCTGGGTCTTAAAGGAGGTCTCTAACCACCAGGAGAATGGGGTGTGGGGAAAGTCACACTGCGTGCCAGATGCCCACCCCATCCCGCATGCATATACCCACCTTCTCCTTCACATTCACACACACACACTTTACACTGGTGAAACAAGGGTAGTCATAAGGAAAAAATAAGGCACCAGGGAAGTGTGCGGTGTGAGGAATGTGAGTGGGATGTGAAAGGGGATAGGTGGGGCGGTGGCTGGGCACAGTGGCTTCCGCCTGTAATCCCAGCACTTTGGGAGCCCAAGGCGGGCAAATCACGAGCTCAGGAGATTTGAGACCATCCTGGCTAACACGGTGAAACCCAGGCTCTACTAAAAATACACAAAATTAGCCAGGCGAGGTGGCGGGCGCCTGTAGTCCCGGCTACTCAGGAGGCTGAGGCAGGAGAATGGCGTGAACCCCGGAGGCGGAGCTTGCAGTGAGCCAAGATCACGCCACTGCACTCCAGCCTGGCAACAGAGTGAGACTCTGTCTCAAAAAAAAAAAAAAAAAAAAAAAAAGAAAGGGGGTGGGGCATGAAGGCATGAAGAATCACCAGCCACCTGCTGCACCCTAAGACACACACTGAAGGTCAGAACTTGCAACTTCAGTAATAATGACTGATGACTGGATGGGATGCCTCTGGGTTTGGGGGTTTTGTTTTGTTTTGTTTTTGTGAGACAGCGTGTCACTGTATCACCCAGGCTGGAGCGCGATGGTGAGATCATAGTTCACTGCCTCCTTGAATGCCTGGACTCAAGCAATCCTTCTGCCTCAGCCTCCCTAGTAGCTGGGACTACAGGTGCACGCCACTATACCCAGCTAAATTTAAAAAATGTTATAGAGACGGGAGGTCTCACTATGTTGCCCAGGCTGGTCTCAAACTGTGGGCCTCAAGTAATCCTCCTGTCTTGACCTTTCAAAGCACTAGGATTACAGGCATGAACCACTGCACCTGGCCTGCTCTTGAATATTATCTTTACACACATCATTTCATCAGAATGATTGCCTCACTTCAAAAGAGGCCATAGTCCCTCCTCTTCCCGTTGCCAGGTAAGCCAGGGCTGGCTTGATCAGACAACAACCTTGGGGATGGTATGTTACATTTATGTTCATCTGTAATAACTTGTTGTTTTTCAATGAATTAATATAATTTTTTTAACATTTAGTTTAAGTTCAGGGGTACATTATTAGGTTTGTTATTAAGTTGATGCAAAAGTAATTGTGGTTTTGGTTTACACAGGTAAACTTGTGTCATGTGGGGGTTGTTGTACAGATTAGTTCATCACCCAGGTATTAAGCCTAGTATGAATTAACTCATTAGTTATTTTTCCTGATCCTTTCCCTCCTCCCACCCTTCATTCTCCAACAGGCCCCAGTGTGTGTTGTTTCCCTCCATGTGTCCATGTGTTCTCATATACACTGTTGGTGGGAGTGTGAATTAGTTCAACCATTGAGAAAGATAGTGTGACGATTCCTGAAAGACCTCAAGACAGAAATACCATCTGGCCCACAATCCCATTACTGGGTATGTCCCTGAAGGAATAGAAATCATTCTACTCTAAAGACCTACACACGTGCATGATCATTGCAGCACTGTTCACAATAGCAAAGACATGGAATCAACCCAAATGCCCATCAGTGGCATACTGGATAAAGAAAATGTGGCACATATACACCATGGAATACTGTGCGGCCATAAGAAAGAATGAGATCATGTGCTTTGCCGGGACATGAATGGAGCTAGAGGCCATTATCCTTAGCAAACCAACACAGGAACAGAAAACCAAATACCGCATGTCCTCACTTAATAAGCAAAATAAGCAACAAGTAACATAATATTTTAAGTGTCTTAGTTTTTATTTGTAATATGGCAAATATTGACAGATAAAAGGACCAGGAGCAAGCACAAGAGTTTCATCTAAGTTGGTGGGAGGTGCAGTGAACGGAGAGGGCAAAGGACTTTTGAATGCCACACACTGAGGCAAACATCAAACTATAGAGACCAGAATCAGAGATCAGAGACCAGAGTCAGAGTCATGAGTTCCAGCAGAAGCAACTGGGGCTCAAACAGAGGAGAGGCTGATTTGCATGACCACCTCCACTTGCTTGTCTTGGAGGTTTGGCTATATGGGTGGCACTGCATGGGACGGTCACATTCCCAGGAGCTAGGTGTGAAATTTGGCTGGGTGTGTGGGGAAGGGTGTAGCCCCTTTCCCTCCTCCGTCCCACAGTCTGCCTCTGGTGCCCAAACAGTGCTGCTCTTGCCAGAGCCTGGGACACCTCCTTCCACTTTCAGCCCAGCAACAGCTTTCAGCAACTTTCAGGCAAAACACATTCCGTAAGCACACATTTTAGGGGATATGTTGTTTTTTGTTGCTGTTGTTTGAGATGGAGTCTCTGTCACTCAGACTGGAGTGCAGTGGCACAATCACAGCTCAAGGCAACCAATGTAACTCCTCTGAGGGCTGGGATTACAGGCATGAGCCACTGTGCTAGGCCACGTTGTTTGTTTTTTTAAGCACAGAGCAGTCTCTCAGTACACTTAAGACAAAATGCACAATAAAACATTTTTTCTCAAGGCAACCTAAATCTGCACTGCACTCCACCAGCTACAGAGACAATTCTTCACTGCGCTGCACAGAGCAGGTTAGCATCCTGGGACCACAACTCCGTAGATAACTGTATCCCTGAGCCATGTTTTTAGATGCTAAACACAGAAAATTGAACTACAGTAGCTTACGCGAATGGGGTTTACTTTTCCGATGTGACAAAAAGAGCATGGAGGCTGCACCCTGGTGCTGTCTAAGTCAGTTTTCCCATTCCACCGTCCCAAAGGCCGTGTGCTTGGCCCCTCACAGTTGCAGCATGGCTGCCTCAGCTCCAGGCATTTAAGGCAAGAGAGAGGGGAAGTGCCGGCATGTTCTTTTCTCTCACCTGTAGCTTTTGTGAGAAAGCACAATCTTTCTCAGAAACTGCCAGGCACAGTGGCTCACACCTATAATCCCAGCCCTTCGGGAGGCTGAGGCGGGTGGATCACCTGAGGTCAGGAGTTCAAGACCAGCCTGGCCAACATGGCAAAGCTCCATCTCTACCAAAAATACAAAAATTAGCCAGGCACACCTAGCCATTCTAGCTACATGGGAGGCTGAGGCAGGACAATCACTTGAACCCAGGAGGCAGAGGTTGCAGTGAGCTGAGATAGCACCACTGCACTCCAGGCTGGGTGACAGAGTGAGACTCCATCTCAAACAAAAAAAAAGGAAAGAAAGAAGGAAACAATCCTCATCTACTTCTCTTTATGTCTCCTCGGTGAGGATGGAGACACTTGGCCACTGCAGACTGCAAAGTAGGCCAGGAAAACAATTTTGTTAATTTATATTGTTTTCCCCAGGTTCTTTGGTGGGAGTCAGGCAAAGAAAAAGGTGATTGGGAATGGCTGCTGGGTTCTATGGCTTCCCTCTGGGGTGCCAAGGCACAAGTTACTGCACAGAAATAGTGACCCCTCTGGGCCACTGAATGGAGCCTCTGGCTGGTAGCTCCTGGCCTCGAGCCTACCTTCTGTTTACTACAATCTGCCTCAGACATTCACCACAGCAGCTATGCTCAAAATTTGTTCTTGGGACCCCTTTATACTCTTAAAAGTTGCAGAACCATAAAGAGCTTTCCTTTTTTCTTAATTTTTTTTTTTTTTTTTTTTTTTTTTTTGAGACAGACTTTTACTCTTGTTGCCCAGGCTGGAGTGCAGTGGCGTGATCTTGGTTCACCGTAACCTCCACCTCCCGGGTTCAAGTGATTCTCGTGCCTCAACCTCCTGAGTAGCTGGGATTACAGGGGCCCACCACCATGCCCAGCTAATTTTTGTTTTTTTGTTTTGTTTTGTTTTGCAATGGAGTCCCACTCTGTCTGGAATGCAGTGGCGCGATCTCAGCTCACTGCAACCACCACCTCCTGTGTTCAAGCGATTCTTCTGCCTCAGCCTCCCAAGCAGCTGGGACTACAGGCGCCCACCACCAAGCCCAGTTAACCTAGCAGACATGGGGTTTCACCATATTGGCCAGGCTGGTCTCAAACTCTTGATCTCAGGTGATCTGCCCGCCTTAGCCTCCCAAAGTGCTGGGATTACAGGCATGAGCCACCATACGTGGCCTAATTTTTGTATTTTTAGCAGAGACAGGGTTTCACCATGTTGGCTAAGCTGGTCTTGAACCCCTGACCTCAGGTTTTCCACCCATCTCAGCCTCCCAAAGTGCTGGGATTACAGGCATGAGTCACCACGCTCAGATATAAAAAGCTTTTTTTTTTAATGTGCATTATATCTATCAATATTTACCATATTAGAAATTAAAACTGGAGCATTTAAAAGCTAGTATACTAATTTGAAATGAACAGCAAACCCATGACATGTGAACATACATTTCATATAAAGAATGCGTTTTTATGAAACATAACTCTATTTTCCAAAGACATTAGCGGTACCATAGCATTGTTTTACATTTTTGCACATCTGTTTATTGTCTGTCTTAATGGAAGACACCTGGATTTTCCCATCTGCTCCTGCAATCTGTTTTATTACTGAATATTAGGTAGCGTGAGGAACACTTCACTGTCAACTCAGGGAAGGCTGAGAGGGTTAAAGGCAAATAGTGTCTTAGTATTATTAGAAAAGTGGTTCTGACCTTGGAGACCACCTAAAAGGCCTCAGGACCACTTTGAGACCTCCTGGAGTATAATCAGACCATGTGTTGGGAAGCCATCCAAGAATGTCTGCCACACAGGTCCCCGTTTCCCATTTTGGGATTTCCCTTTTAATTTCATAACCAAATGTTCAATTCAAGAGTTAGTTTCAGAACTAGGAAACTGTCTTCCCCACAGTTATGCATGTGCAATTCTTTATGGCTTACCAAACAGAAAATTACCAGCAATTTTTAAAACACTGGCTTGTTTTCGGTTTCCTTATGCACATTTTTTTTTTTTTTTTTTTTTTTTGAGACAGAGTCGTGCTCTTTTGTCCAGGCTGGAGTGCAGTGGCATGATCACGGCTCACTGCAGCCTTGACTTCCCTGGCTCAAGCTAAGCTCCTACCTCAACCTCCTGAATATCTGGGACTACAGGTGTGCACCACCACACCCAGCTAATTTTATTTTATTTCATTTTTTGTGGAGATGGGGTCTCACTATGTTGCCCAAGCTGGTCTTGAGATCCTGGGCTCAAGAAATCCTCCTGCCTTAGCCTCCCAAAGTGCTGGGATTACAGGCATGAGCCACCACACCCAGCCCTTGTACACATTTTGGTTTCAAAGGTCAAAGGGTCTTTTCAGTCATGGCTCAAACAAATGACATCTGTGCTTTCCCGCTTTTGCAAGAAGAAAGCCTCCCTCCCAAGCTGATAACATGAAAGCAGGGGATTCTGTGGAAGGACGTGTCTACTCCCATCTTCAGCCTTCGTTGCCATACTTATTGCTGTTTGTCTGTGCAGCCATCCCTGTTCTTCAGGGATTTGATTTGATTTGATTTTGAGACAAAGTCTTGCTCTGTCGCCTAGGCTGAAGTGCAACGACGCAATCTAGGCTTACTGCAACCTCCGCCTTCCAGGTTCAAGCAATTCTCCTACCTCAGCCTCCCAAACTGCTGGGATTACAGGCGCCTACCACCACACCCGGCTAATTTTTTGTGTTTTGAGGAGAGACGAGGTTTTGCCATGTTGGCCAGGCTGGTCTCGAACTCCTGAACTCAGGTGATCCACCTGCCTTGGCCTCCCAAACTGCTGCAATTACAGGCATGACCTACCATGGCCAACCTCTTCAGGGATTGTAGAAGACATGGTTGATGACATTCAATTTCCCACTCTAAATCTCCCGCAGCTCCAAGGATCAAACTTAAGACTCTCTGTCAACTGTTGTCAACATTTAATTATACCCACCTCATCCTCATTAGATTCTTCTGTCTCTTTAGCTACCCCCTGATAGTTGTGAGAAAGCTCACAGGGCAACATCAGGGAGGGTAGCCAAGGACTTTCAACATCTCCTCTGTGTGATCTTTCCCGGGTGCTCCCTTTTGGAAATGTCAGGAGCACTGCGGGCAAATTACAGAAAAAGCTGGAGGGACCTCCATCAGCCTCCCAGCTCTGTGCCAGTGATTCTCTGATGAGACATTGGAATTTGGAGGTGGGATACAGAATCACTTGGGGACTTTTTTTGAATTCCACATGCTGGTTCCTTCCCCAAACTCCCTGGAGACAGATCTCTCCTCACCCCCACCCTGGTTGAAAATCACTGATCTTGATGATTAGGAAAGAGCTTTATTAAATTTAAATTTAGCGTGTGAGGTTGTGGATAACCCTATCTCTGTTTCTGAGAAACAACTGTTTACTATTCTAACACTACAGAAACCTGGCAACCGACTCACGGAGGACTAGCAAATTGCCAGCTTATGTGCAGCTGCTCTGCAAGGGACCCTGGTCCTAAGCACTCCTACCCATCAGCATGGTGTCTATGTTAGAAGGGGTACAAGACCTAGAACTTTTGCAGAACCAGAAAAGGCAGTCAGGACCTATTTTTAATGATCCTGAGGATTATATAGAAAGGAAATTCCATTAAGTCCCTGTAGCTCTTAAAAAGTATTTTGTTCCACTCTTTTCTTCCCCTGCCCTTCCGATTCTATTTCTGTATTTCCCTCTTTATGTTTATGGGTCCGGAACTGAACAGCAATGAAATAAAGATGATTGTCTTAAAGTGATGTTCCCGGGTAGAAAAATGGGGGTTCCTAAAATCCCCATTTCCACTGCTGGGATGGCAATCTGGATAAAATTGCAGGGGGATTTGCAGGATTACTGAAGCTCTTGATATTCAGAGTGGGGATTTTTATTCTATTTTCACTCACTCTTGGGAAAATGTGATGTGCGTTATAGCGACATGGGTATTATGGCCAAATTTGTCAGTGAACTCAGAGCCTTGTTCACATCTTCTGTGTGAAACATTTACTGCAGGCAAAGCCCTCTGCTTGGATCCTCCTATTCTAAACCACACACACAGCACATGATGCTTGCTTTTGGAGTGGGGTCACTGGACAGTAGCGGCAAACCGGTAACAGTATCTCTACAAGTGACATTATAGACATGCCATGCCGCGTGATCCCCACGGCTAAAATGAGACTCCCGGAGCTAGAGGGAATGGAAAGTGATGACGTGAGACGCCTGAACGATATTGTAACCTCAGTTGATGTTGGTGGCCAGTACTATATAAGCTAAATGAACTGGGGCTAAGTCCTTGTGACGACATCACGGGCAGAGAATGTTATGAAGTCATATGTCATTCTTGGCTTGAAGTGTCCCATTTAATGAGCCTATTTGTCATGGAAAAAATAAAATTAAGTGTGTAGACATCTTCAATATTTGATGTTGGAAATGTGCTCTGGAAGAGAATACAGCTTATGCATTTAACGGATGAATACGTTTTAGCAAAACTTGTCCAACCCCATTACCTCTGCATGCATCTTGAATATTTGTGACACCAGCGGACCAGACATCAGCCAACATCCATTTAATACTTACCATGATCAAGGCACTGAGCTACAACCAGACAGATAAATAAAGATAAAACCAACATTGAAACTGCCCTAAAATAATTATACACTAGTAGGCAAGGACATATATGTGATGAGTCATTTTATGTATACACATATAAATATATGTTTATACACCTGCCTGTCTCAGAGTAGCTGCCATGGTTCCATTCATTACGTAAGTGATGCGTAGATGAACAAGCTACATACGTGTAAGCAGGGCTATTTTTATGGAGGTTGTACAGGAATACCCTTCTAGAACATTTTTCCCCCAGAATTCTGAAAGCTGGGGCAGGATTCCAGAACTTTCTTTTTCTTTTTTCTTTTCTTTCCTTCCTTTTTCTTTTTTTTTTTTTTTTTTTTTTTTTTTTTTTTTTTTTTTTGCTTCCTTTTTAATTTTTACTTATTTATTTATTGAGACAGAGTTTCACTCTTATCACCCAGGCTGGAGAGCAGTGGCGTGATCTTGACTCATTACAACCTCCACCTCCCGGGTTCAAGCTATTCTCTGGCCTCAGCCTCCCAAGTAGCTGAGATTACAGGCATGCACCACCATGCCCAGCTAATTTTGTAGTTTTAGTAGAGAGAGGGTTTCACCATGTTGGCCAGGCTGGTCTTGAACTCCTGACCTCAGGTGATCTGCCCACCTTGGCTTCCCAAATCTAGCCTGGGTGACAGAGCAAGACTCCGTCCAAAAAAAACCAAAAAACAAAAAAAAAACAAAAAAAACTGTTGCTTTAGAGTCAGGGTCTTACTCTGTCACCAGGCTGGACTGTGGTGGTGTGATCACAGCTCACTGTAGCCTTGAACTCCTAGGCTCAATGATCCTCCCACCTCAGCCTCTGGAGTAGCTGAGACTTCAGGCACAAGCCACCACACCCTGCTAACTTTTTATTTTGATTTTTTTGTAGAGACAGGGTCTCACTATGTTGCCCAGGCTGGTCGCAAACTCCTGGCCTCAAGTGATCCTACTGCCTTGGCCTCCCAAAGCAGTGGAATTACAGGGATGAGCCACTGCGCCTAGCCTCAAAAATTAATAAACTCTATTTTCGAGCTTATCTTATAGCCCCTTATATAATTGAATGAATGGTATTTTTATCAGATGCTTTTTTAAAGTCAGTACACAATTCCATCTATTTCACAGTAAATTCTACAGAAATAGCAGCTAGAGAGCAGGAAGCTGTGGCTTACTGGTTAGTGACTTGTGATTGTAATTAAATGATTAGTGTTCTACTCCATTCCTTCCAACTTATCTTGAGTCTGGGGAGGGAGGGAGGGCAAACACAAAATCCATTGAGTCGTTGAGGAGTTTACTTTGCCATTGACTCTGACAATCGATTGTCAGTGAGACGTGTGGATTGTGATGAGAACATGACTAAGGACAAGCTTCCTCCCAGGTAGTGCTCTTACGTTTTCATTCAATGAAAAACTATTGGTGTTGCATAACCCAATGAATCATTTGTATATTTTGAATCTTTAAAAATATATACAAGTGCTATTTTGCTTGAAGTGCTGTTTATTTTTAAGGTTTTGACCATTAAACTGACTCAATTAAAAATTTAATTAATTAATCAATTAATTTTATTTATTTATTTATGTATTTATTTTTGAAACGGAGTCTCGCTCTTGTCACCCAGGCTGGAGTTCAGTGGTGTGATCTCAGCTCACTGCAACCTCCACCTCCCAGGTTCAAGTGATTCTCCTGTCTCAGCCTCCCAAGCAGCTGGAACTACAGGTACCCACCACCACGCCCAGCTAATTTTTGTATTTTCAGTAGAGACGAGATTTCACCATGTTGGTCTGTCTGGTCTCGAATTCCTGACCTCAAGTGACCCATCCGCCTTGGACTCCTAAACTACTGGGATTACAAGCGTGAGACACCGCGCCCTGCCAAAAATTGAATTTAAACACTTACTTCTAATAATGATGGAATGGAGCTTTGGTGAAGAAGGCAAATGTGCCATTCAAAACCTTTGTGGTTTGTGCTGTTTTAGAAAAGCCATGCATAGAAATAGAACTTTTCTAGAAGTTCAGCAAAAGGCTTAAAGACAAATTTGAAATATTTTCTCAAAGATTCTTGATTTAAAAAAAAAAAATTTTTTAAGGCTGGGCACTGTGGCTCACACCTGTAGTCCCAGCACTCTGGGAGGCCGAGGCAGGCAGATTCCTTGAGCTCAGGAGTTCGCAGCCAGCCTGGGCAACGTGGCAAAACCCTGTCTCTACTAAAAATACAAAAAATTAGCTGGGTATGGTGGTGTGTGCCTATAGTCCCAAGTACTTGGGTGGCTGAAATGGGAGGATCATGTGAGCCTAGAAAGCAGAGGTTGCAGTGAGCTGAGATCATGCCACTGCACTCCAGCCTGGGTGACAGAGTGAGACCCCATCTCAAAGAAAAAAATATATATTTAAAAAGGCAAGCTTACCAGCAAATGACTAGCCTGCTTTTCTCCAACTGACACTCTCTTGGCCTTGCCTTGTGGTAGCTATTCTTTCCACCAAAGGCCAATAGCACTCCTGTGGGGTTCTTCGGCACTTGGCACCAAGCCCAGGGAGTCACCTTGGTAGACAGAACAATACTATCTGCCAGGCCACCTGCCTTGCTGTGTGCCATGCCTCCCTCCATGGGCGAGAAGGTTTCTGCCATGTACTGACTGCAGTATGTTTATTTGTGCTGGGCACTTACCTTGTCTGCAGCCGGTGATTCCAGGATTCCCTTTGCCTCACTCTATAACACTGGAGGTGTACACACATGCACACACACACACGCACGCGCGCGTGCACGCATGTTTTCCCTCTCCCTCCCCTGTTCCTTGGCTGTTGCAGAAGCATCACTGCATGATACCGTGTCCGAGTCTAGCCAGGGCTGTCTACCATGTTACCACCCCCACCACCCCTCCCAGTTCTAGTATCAGTATCTGATGGAAATAGGACCTTCAGTGGAAGAAGGGAGGAGAAAGAGACTAAGACAGAGAGAGCAACTAAGAGAGAGAGAGAGACTTTCCATCTCGTCCTCCTCATTCCATCCCCACTGCTCCTCTCACCCCAACACTAGACCATAGCATTGAGTATGGAGGAAAGAGAAGGATGGAAAGACACTCGTCTTGGTCTCTGCCACTGCATCTCCCTCCGGTTCCTACCACCTCACTCCCCCAGCATGTCCATGGTGAGGAGAGTAGGAGGGAGATGGGAAAATGATTGATCTGAAGAGAGTGAAGCCCAGAGCTGACCTCACTGCTCCCAACCCTCTGAGCTACATGAAGGGGTCAACATACTCTTCGCCCTGCGCCATCGGTTCCCATACCCTCTCCACTCCAACAGCTCCTCCCCTGATCCTTTCCTCTTCAGGATCCCCAGTCCTTGCTTCCCACCTCTTCCAGCCTCCAAGGCTCAATAACCTCTGCCCCTGGCCATACGATCCTTACTGGTGGTATAGACCTGGGAAGTTTGTAATCTTAGTTATAGGACGGCAGCTGTGGAGACATAGGTCTTCCACGTCCAGAGTTGGGACTCTGTCAAAGTGGGTTTTGCTCCCATTTCCACAATAGCTATTGAATAAAGTGCAAATTTCATGATGATACATAGGCTCATACAACCTGGCCCCATTCTTCCCACCAGCCACATCTCCTGCTCTCCCTCCTTCTTGTGCCCTCCCTGCATCCAAGCTATTTTTGTTCGTGCTAGTTCTGTTATTTTTCAACTTTTTAATTATGGTAAAATACACATAACATAAAAGTTACCATCGTAACCTTTTTTTTTTTTTTTTTTTTTTTTTTTTTTTTTTTTTTTTTTGAGACGGAGTCTCACTCTGTCGCCCAGGCTAGAACCTCCACCTCCTAGGTTCAAGTAATTCTCCTGCCTCAGCCTCCCGAGTAGCTGGAACTACAGGCATGTGCTACCACACCCGGCTAATTTTTGTATTTTCAGTAGAGACGGGGTTTCACGATGTTGGCCAGGCTGGTCTCGAACCCCTGACCTCTGGTGATCCACCCACCTTGGCCTCCCAAAGTGCTGAGATTATAGGCATGAGCCACGGCACGTGGCCTGCAAATACTACACCACTTTGTATAAAGGACTTGAGCATCTGTGGATTTCAGTATCCATGTGGGTCTTGGAGCCATTTCTCTGCAGATACCTAGGGACGATTGTGCCATATTTTATCCATCCATTCACCTGTCTGTGGGTACTTAGGTTTCTTCCACCATACTATTTCTTTTGTGTGGAATGCTTGCCCTTCACCTCCTTACCCATTTGCTAGCAACTCATTCTTCAAGGAGCAGCTAAAATGTTTTCTGTGGCTCTCCAGGATCTGCTTCTCCTTCTCCCTCCAGGTAGAATTTGCTGCACCCAAGCCCACGTTTCCATACTTCTCATGTACACTCCTATCAGTACATTTATCGCACAGTAGGAAAGCTTTTGTTTATGCTCTTTCCTCCTCTATGCACAATATACATCCACAGGGAGTTATTGGAAAGTCAGAGGATATGTCTGCTTCATTTTTAATTCCTAGTGAACTAGTGTTTGGTAAAATAAGTGTTTGATGAATAGAGGTAAGTATACGACATCATTTATCAGTTCCACAATGTAGACATGTTGTAGATTATTCATTAAATTTGAAAAAGAGTATACCCACCATGTGCTGGGAACTATTCTAGATACCACAGATACAGCTGTAAGAGTGACAGATAAGGTACTCACAGTCATGGACATTGCATGGTGGGGGATGGGCAAACAAGCAAGCAAACAAATAACTGAATAAGATTATTTCAGGGAGTCTTAAATTATGTGATCGAAGTACTACAGGGCAATGTGATAGAGTGTTTAGGTGGCATACTTCCCATTGAGTTGTGACAGAAAGCCATTCCAAGGAAATATTAGCAGCATTTACTCTGAGGCTAGATAATCAGAAGGAGCCAGTGAATATCTGGGAGGCATCATATTCTAGAGGGGGAACAGCTATTGCACAGCCCAAGGTATGAACAAGATTGTCATGTTTGAGAAACAGAAGAGTCAATGTTACTGGACAAAAGTAAGAAAGGGAATGTTATGGAGAGAATTTTATCCAACTGTTGGATAAAATTCATATGAAGCCTTAACCTCCAATTTGATGGTATTTAGAGATGGGAGTTTTGGCAGGGATGTGCTTAGGCTTAGATGAAGTCATGGGGTGGGGCTCCTGTTTGTTTGTTTGTTTTTTGAGACAGAGTCTTGCTCTGTTGCCCAGGCTGGAGTGCAGATCTTGGCTCACTGCAACCTCCGCCTTCTGGGTTCAAGTGATTCTTCTGCCTCAGCCTCCCAAGTAGCTGGGACTACAAGCATGCGCCACCATACCTGGCTAATTTTTCTATTTTTAGTAGAAACGGGGTGTCACCATATTGGCCAGGCTTGTCTTGAACTCCTGACCTTGTGATCCCCCCGCCTTGGCCTCCCAAAATGCTGAGATTACAGGTGTGAGCCACTGTGCCTGGCCTGAGGGTAGGGCTCTCATGATGCAATTAGTGCCCTTATAAGAAAAGACATCAAGGCGGGGCACGGTGGCTCACACTTGTAATCCCAGCACTTTGGGAGGCCAAGGTGGGCAGATCACCTGAGGCCAGGAGTTCAAGAGCAGCCTGGGCAACATGGGGAAACCCTGTCTCTACTAATACAGAAATTAACCAGATATGGTGGTGGGCACCTGTAATCCCAGCTACTCAGGAGGCTGAGGTTGAATAGCTTGAACCCAGGAGGCAGAGGTTGAGGAGAATAGCTTGAACCCAGGAGGCAGAGGTTGCAGTGAGCTGAGATTGCACCACTGCACTCCAGCCTGGGCGACGGAGTGAGACTCTGTCTCAAAAAAAAAGAAAGAAAGAAAAAGAAAGAACATCAGGGAGCTGCCAGCAGGAAGAAACCAAACATTGCTGGAAACTTAATATTGGACTTTCCAGCCTCCAGAACTGTGAGAAAGTAAAATTCTGTTGCTTATGATACTTTGTTATGCAATCCCAAGCTGATACAGGGAACACTAGATGAGGTAAACACAGCAGGCAGGAGAGCAGATCTTTTAGGACTGTGAATTGTAATGTGGAACATGAAAACTTCATCATCTTCTGTGTGCTGGCTAGTGTCAGTTATCCCTTGCTGTATAAAAATCACCCCCAGAATTAGTGACTTGAAACAACTGTCCCCACATATTTGTTCATGATTTTGCCGTTGCTCAGGACTTGGTGGGGATACCTTGACTCTGCTTCTCGCGGTGTTGGCTGAGGTCATACTTGCATCTACATTCAGCTGGCAGCTTCACTGGGGCTGGAACAACAAAGACAGCTTTCCTAACACGCCTGGCACCTCAGCCAAGGTGGCTGCAATGGCTGGAGGCTCGCTAGGCCTTTCACTTCTGTGTGGTTTCTCGTGATTTCATGGTCTATCCCAAACTCCTTTTTCACGGCAACTGGAATGCAAAAAGTTGAAAACAGAAGCCACAATGCCTGGGAATAGAAGTTCTAGAATGTCACTTCTATTACACCTATTACTCACTATTAGTCAAAATAAACTCCTCTCCCAATACTCCTCAAAGACTCATCCAATTATGGCGCCTGAGTTGAAGTCCAGTTTCTTGTACTCTGCATCAGGTCCAAATGCAGAACAGTTTCCTCAAAGATGAGTCCTCTGGCTCTGGATACCTGCGAATTACTTTAGTATCTACCTCTCCTCCACCCAGTATCTAAGGGTGAGACAGGGGTAGCTGCTATCTCTGGTCCATAGCAGTGACTGATTCATAGCAGTTAGGAAATCAACAAAACATGTATCATGAGTTCCCTTGACTCCAGAGTCAGGAGCAGGCACACGCAGAAAGCTCCTCGCTTAGGGTCCTCGTTTACAGGTTACTGCTCTCTGGCTTTGCTTTCCTGATCCAGTATTCTCCACTGCTCTTGGTTCCACCATCTGACTTCCTGAATCTGCCTTGTGTTGTCTGCCCCTTTCCATAGTGATTGAGCAATGCTTGCACCTGGTTCTGCTTTTGACCAAAGGGAGCGGGAGTCCCAACGTCTCTCTGCATTTTGAACTCTTTCTGCTTCCCTTGAGTCCAACTTGGTACAACTCCTTTAAAGTCTTTTATCAAATTCCAATCCATTTCCTTAAACAAAAGCCACATTCACAATTATCTTCAAGATAAGCTCCTTTCCACTTAGGGCTACAAGTCAGGGTGCTGTGGAACAATGTTCCTAAGTTTCTCAGAAACAGAAAGGATCTGTGAAGTCCTTTAAATTTTTATGTGACCTTGACAAAGGGCCTTATAGGGACACTTTGTTTTAATCTTGCCCCAAGGCTCTGTTATACTAGTCACTTCCTGGATTTGATCTTTTCCCCGAGAGTATTTCTTACTTCAAGAATTTTTTTTCAGGGCCCAGTGCAGTGGCTCAAGCCTGTAATCCCAGCACTTTGGGAGGCCGAGGCAGGCGGATCACATGAGGTCAGGAGTTCGAGACCAGCCTGGCCAATATGGCGAAACCCCATATCTACTAAAAATACAAACATTAGCAGGGGCTGGTGGCAAGTGCCCGTAATCCCAGCTACTCGGGAGGCTGAGGCACAAAAATCACTTGAACCCGGGAGGTGGAGGTTGTAGTGAGCCGAAATCACGCCACTGCACTCCAGCCTGGATGTCAGAGCAAGACTCTGTCTCAAAAAAAAAAAAAAAATTTCCAGCTGAAGATGCTGAGAATGAGAAAGTGGTTTTATTTTCCAAACCAACAAATCCTGGGTTGGAAATACATCCTCTGACATTTGCTTGAAAATTGCACAGTTCCTTGGTTAGCTCATGTCTCTCTTCCCTTACCTTATCACAGGCAGTGAGTTAAGATAAGTGAATTGGCACTTTTCATAATTTGCTGGAAAATCTCCTTGGCAAACCCCACAAGTTTAACTTAGCATATTAACTTAGTGCCACCTATAGCACTTGGGGCTCTTCCTCCAGCTTCCCATGGAGTTTCTTCATTGTTCTTCCAGCCTCCACTTCTGTATTCCTATCACTCCTCTGGCCTCCAACTCCCTGATCCTACAGCCAGTGACACACATATTAGGTTTTTGTTATATAACAGCACCCAACTTTAGGGTACCCATTTTGGTACCCACTACCTTTTTTTTTTTCTTTCTTTTAAGAGATAGTGTCTCGCTCTATCACCCAGGCTGGAGTGCAGAGGCATGATCATAGTTCACTATAACCTCAAATTCCTGGGCTCAAGTGATCCTCCCACCTCAGTCTCCCAAGTACAGGTGTGCACCACCAGGCCAAGCTAATTTATTTTTTATTTTTATTTTTTATTATACTTTAAGTTCAAGGGTACATGTGCACAACGTGCAGGTTTGTTACATATGTGTACTTGTGCCATGTTGGTGTGTTGCACCCATCAACTCGTCAGCACCCATTAACTTGTCATTTACATCAGGTATAACTCCCAATGCCATCTCTCTCCCTTCCCCCCTCCGCCTAATAGGCCCCGGTGTGTGATGTTCCCCTTCCTGAGTCCAAGTGATCTCATTGTTCAATTCCCACGTATGAGTGAGAACATGCTGTTCTTGTGATAGTTTGCTAAGAATGATGGTTTCCAGCTGCATCCATGTCCCTACAAAGGACACAAACTCATCCTTTTTTATGGCTGCATAGTATTCCATGGTGTATATGTGCCACATTTTCTTAATCCAGTCTGTCACTGATGCACATTTGGGTTGATTCCAAGTCTTTGTGATTGTGAATAGTGCCACAATAAACATACGTGTGCATGTGTCTTTATAGCAGCATGATTTGTAATCCTTTGGGTATATACCCAGTAATGGGATGGCTGGGTCAAATGGTATTTCTAGTTCTAGATCCTTGAGGAATCACCACACTGTCTTCCACAATGGTTGAACTAGTTTACAGCCCCACCAACGGTGTAAAAGTGTTCCTATTTCTCCACATCCTCTCCAGTACCTTTTGTTTCCTGACTTTTTAATGATCGCCATTCTAACTGGTGTGAGATGATATCTCATTGTGGTTTTTATTTGCATTTCTCTGATGTCCAGTGATGATGAGCATTTTTTCACGTGTCTGTTGGCTGCATAAATGTCTTCTTTTGAGAAGTGTCTGTTCATATCCTTCATCCACTTTTTGATGGGGTTGTTTGCTTTTTTTCTTGTAAGTTTGTTTGAGTTCTTTGTAGATTCTGGATATTAGCCCTTTGTCAGATGAGTAGATTGCAAAAATTTTCTCCCATTCTGTAGGCTGCCTGTTCACTCTGATGGTAGTTTCTTTTGTTGTGCAGAAGCTCTTTAGTTTAATTAGATCCCATTTGTCAATTTTGGCTTTTGTTGCCATTGCTTTTGGTGTTTTACACATGAATTCCTTGCCCATGCCTATGTCCTGAATGGTATTACCCAGGTTTTCTTCTAGGGTTTTTATGGTATTAGGTCTAACATTTAAGTCTCTAATCCATCTTGAATTAATTTTCATATAAGGAGTAAGGAAAGGATCCAGTTTCAGTTTTCTACTTATGGCTAGCCAATTTTCCCAGCAGCATTTATTAAATAGGGAATCCTTTCCCCATTTCTTGTTTTTCTCAGGTTTGTCAAAGATCAGATGGCTGTAGATGTGTGGTATTATTTCTGAGGACTCTGTTCTGTTCCATTGGTCTATATCTCTGTTTTGGTACCAGTACCATGCTGTTTTGGTTACTGTAGCCTTGTAGTATAGTTTGAAGTCAGGTAGCATGATGCCTCCAGCTTTGTTCTTTTGATTTAGGATTGTCTTGGCAATGTGGGCTCTCTTTTGGTTCCATAAGAACTTTAAAGTAGTTTTTTCCAATTCTGTGAAGAAAGTCATTGGTAGCTTGATGGGGTTGGCATTGAATCTATAAATTACCTTGGGCAGTATGGCCATTTTCATGATATTAATTCTTCCTATCCACAAGCATCTCAGTGAACTTTATTTCACTGAGCAGTGGTTTGTAGTTCTCCTTGAAGAGGTCCTTTACATCCCTTGTAAGTTGGATTCCTAGGTATTTTATTCTCCTTGAAGCAATTGTGAATGGAAGTTCATTCATGATTTGGCTCTCTGTTTGTCTGTTACTGGTGTATAAGAATGCTTATGATTTTTGCACATTAATTTTGTATCCTGAGACTTTGCTGAAGTTGCTTATCAGCTTAAGGAGATTTTGGGCTGAGATGATGAGGTTTTCTAAATATACAATCATGTCATCTGCAAACAGGGACAATTTGACTTCTTCTTTTCCTAACTGGATACCCTTGATTTCTTTCTCTTGCCTGATTGCCCTAGCTGCTAATTTATTTATTGTTGTTCCCCAGTCTGATCTTGAACTTCTGGGCTCAAGTGATTCTTCCTGCCTCAGTCTCCCAAAGCAGGTATCAGTTATCTATTGATGCATAACAAACCAATCCAGAACTTTAAACAAAAATCGCTTATTATTTCTCACAGTTCTGTGGGATTGAGTGGGCAACTCTTCTGCTCTACAAGTTGTTGGCCAAGGCTCACCCTTGTGGCTGAATTCAGCAGGTACCTGAGCTTTTCTGGAAGGAAGGTCTCTCTCATACATCTGGGGCCTTGGTTCAATCTTCAGCTGGGACGCTTTGGTTCTCCTCCACATGGACTCTCTCTCCATGTGGTGTTACATCCTCCATGTCCTCTCCACGTGGACTCTCTTTGCAGCAGAATAGCCTGGACTTCCTTACAGTATGGCCACCAGGTTCCAAGGAAGCAAAGCAAAAACTGCCAGGTATAGGTAGCATCATTGCTGTTTTGACTCTATTGTTCAAAGCACCTCCCAGGGCCAACATTGATACAAGGAGAGGAAAACTAGACTCCATCTCCTGGCTTATGCACGGACGGGAGAAATTGTCGGCAGTCATATTTGTGGGACAAACTACTCCGTTGGGTCCCGCCCACTCTCCTCATCGCTTCTCGCGTGATGCAGATTTTTGAGCATTTCTACAGAATTTTGAGCATTTCTAGCCCAGGACTCAGGAACTCACTTGAGTGCCTTTTAATATGTGTTCAGCTCTGACTTTGACCCCTGGTTCACATTAGTGGGTTTCTACATCGTTCCTAAGACCCAAAGCTTGAACTCTATACTGCAGCTGCAGTAATTAAATCTCCTTCTTGCACCTGCTGAGGTAAAATGACTATTCTTATTAATAGCAAATGTTTGTTAAACTTGTTCTCTGTACCAAGCAAACTTGGAGAGTTTCATATTATCTTCATTTTGCAAATGAGAAAACTGAGATCCAGACAGGTTGGGTAGGTGGCTCATGGTAGTAAGTGGCAGACTGAGCCCGATCAGCTCAAATGGTCTGGGCTAAAACCTGTCTGTGTAACTCCCAAACTCTTCCTGGGCTGTGGTACTGCCTAACTCTTGTCAGTCTCCCTTACCTGAAGTAGCTTCTAACTCCTGACCCCTGCTTGAATTTTGGGTCGTGCTACATACCAAGATGCTTCCTACTGCTGATTCCATGACTTCTTTCCTTTTAAAAAAAATTAAATGCATATTCTACTATAGTACACCATATATACAGAAAAGTATAGTTTATAGCCCGATGGTTTTCACAAAATGAACATGCCTGTGTATTTACTGCCCAAATCAAGAAACAGAACATTACCATGACCCCAGAAACCCTCATGTCTCCTCCCAGTAACTACCTATCTCTGCTGCACAAATTATTTCCTTCATTATAGATTAATTCTTACTGGGCTTGAACTTTATATAGATAGAATCGTGTTATTTGTATTCCTCTACTTGATATCTATTGCTTGATATTAGGCTTGTAAGAGTCCGTCACATTGCTGTGCATTGCAATGGTTTGTTTGTTCTCATTGCTGAATAATATTCCACTGTATGACAGTTTCACAATGTATATGTTTATTCTTCTGTTGATAAACTTCTGCATCGGAAGAAGATTATGCTATTACAAAATATGCTGCTATGAACATCCTTGAACATGCCTTTTGGTGTTCGTACGCACCCATTTCTGTTCAGTATAGTATACTTGAGAGTTTCAGTAATGATAAAACAATAATTTTACAAAATATTTGTACCAATTTGTACTTCCACCAGCAGTATACAAAATTTCAATTGTTCCACATCTTTACCAACATTTGGTATTGCCTGTCTTTTCAATATTAGTCATTCCAGTGGGTGTGTGGTGAAATCTCACTGTGGCTTCATCTGACTGGTTACACATGTGGAGAACATACTTCTATGTTTATTAGACACATTCAGATATCGTCTCTTTAAAAGTGCTTGTTCAAGTCTTTTGTTAGTTTTTTCCTATTAAATGTCTATTTTTTCTTTTTGATTTGAAACAGTTCCTTAAATATTCTGCGTATGAGTCATTTATCAGATACATATGAATTACAAATATTTTCTCTATTTTGCAACTTACTATTGCACTATCTTAATGATGTTTTTGGCAAACAACCTATCACTACTCCTAGATTGCCAGTTGCTAGACTCTGCTTCCCAGCAGGGTCACCCCATTTCCTCTGGGCCCTCTCTAGTGCTGACTGCTGCCTGTAATCTTGCCTTCAGGACAATGTCCCCTGCTGGCTGCACTGAACGCCCTCAGAATCCAGTGCACCTGCTCCTGTCCTTCCAGGGCCAGTCCTGTCCTAGTGGGCAGATCTGGTTCCAGGTTCTGGCACCTTCCAGTCTTCTCAGGCTTCCCTGCAGTTAACTAGCTGTGCCCAACCACGTTCTGAAAATAAGTTCAGGATGTGCAAAAAATTGACTTATAAATGAACTTTTGGAACCCATGACTTTGTACACCAGGGGAGTCCTACATATTCTATTTCTTTCTGCCTTAGTCACCTAGGATCAAGTACCTCCTGCAGCCAGAGGGAACTGGGACATTAAAACCATGATTGTGAATCACCAAGACACCCCTGCAAATGAGTACTAGCCCATCAATCCACGGAAGAAAATATACCATGGGAAAATGAAACACTTATGCCAAATTGAGACACTGAGAAATTCAGCAAATAATTATTAAGTGCCTGATACGTGTCAGTAACTGTTATAAATATTGCAGAAATAACAAAAAGGAAAAAAACCAGACACCAATCTATGCACACATGGCACTCATATTTTAGATGGAGAAACAGGCAGGAAACAAGCTAAATAAATAACACAGTTAGCATGTTAGGTAATGAGTGCTAAGGGAAGGGATATAGGAGTGTCAGGATGGTGGTAATGGGTTGTTAGTAGTTTTAGAGGGACTTCCAGGTAAGAGTTCACCAAAAAGGTGATATTTGAGCCAAAACTTGAAAAAAGGAGATAACTATGACGTTATCTCGGGGAAGAGCATCAAAGGCAGAAGGAACAGTGAATTCAAAGGCCCTGAGGTGAAAACATGTCTAGTGTTCAGAAAAACAGCAAGCAGGATCAGGCACCGTGGCTCATGCCTGTAATCCCAGAACTTTGAGAGGCCGAGGCAGGTGGATCACTTGAGGTCAGGAGTTTGAGACCAGCCTGACCAACATGGTGAAACTCCGTCTCTACTAAAAATATGAAAAAAATTTGCTGGATATGGTGGCACACACCTGTAGTCCCAGCTACTCAGGTGGCTGAGGTATGAGAATCACTTGAATAATCTGGGAGGCAGAGGTTGCAGTAAACCGAGACTGTGCTACTGCACTCTAGCCTAGGCAACAGAGTGAGACTCCATCTCAAAAAAAAAAAAAAAAAAAAAAAAAAGGAAAGAAAGAAAGAAAAAGAAAATCAGCAAGCATCCAGAGATGTAGACGGAGTTATAGTTAGAGCTGTTGTAAGAAGAGCAGAGAGCAATAGGGAAAGAGGTCAAAGAAGTATAAAAGAGATAAGGTCTTGTAGGTCATCAACCTTCAATATGATGCAGACAACATACTTACATGTTTATTACACACATTCAGATATTGTCTTTTTAAAAGTGCTTGTTCAAGTCTTTTGCCCATTTTTTTCTATTGAATGTCTATCTTTTCTTTTTGATTTGAAGCATTTCCTTATATATTCTGCATATCAGTCATTTGTCAGATATATATGTCAACTGTACTAATTTGAGATAGTGGTACTCAGAGGCCAAGTTGCCGTATGTGTAGAAAAGAAAGATGACCATCATTTGAGTTGTTAAGAACAACATGGTACAATACCAAAACATCAAGCTGTATATCTCAAATATGTATTATTTTCATATGTGAATCGTATCTCAATAAAGGTGTTAGAAAAATAAAATTACCATTAAGTTAAAAAAAAAAAAAAAAAAAAAAAAAAAAACAGAAAAAAACAGCCACAGTTGGGGCAAGGGCCATATTACTAGGGCCAGGGATTTGGCCAATGAAGCAGGAACATGGAGATCCTAGGTCCATAAGGAAAAGAAGACTCAAGGAAAGGCCAGGACATGGGAGGCAATGAACAAACTCCAGTCCTAGAGGTTTAGCAGAGACTAGTTGGCTTCTTGGAGTGAATTGATAAATGAGAAAAAAAGCTGAGAATACATTAAAAGATCTTTACTGGTGCAAGGGTCACTTCTCACCGCTGTTTGCCTGCTTTAGGTCATTCTTTAGTACTTTAAGTTTTTTATATTTTGTGAAGATTTTACAATTTTAATCTGCAAGACAGTAAGTTCGATCAAGTTATTACACCATTACTAAAAGTGAGGCTTCTTTGACTGTTATTTTTAGAGTTAGGGCTCGCTCACTCACCCAGGCTAGAGTGCGGTAGTGTGATTATAGCTCATTGCAGCCTCGAACTCTTGGGCTTCAGGGATCCTCCTGCCTTAGCCTCCTGAGTAGCTGGAACCACAGGCATGCTCCACCATGTCTGGCTAATTTTTAAAAATTTTTGAAGAGACTGGGTCTTTCTATGTTGTCCACGCTGGTCTTGAACTCCTGGCCTCTAGTGATCCTCCCCCCTCAGCCCCCAAGTATCTGATTACAGGCATGAGCCTAGCTCACTTTTACTATTTTTTAAAATTCAAGATGTTGTATGTCTTTTTCAGCTACTCTATCCTGCTTGATAAATGTTCTGTTAGTTTTGACTTATATTCTTCTTTTTGGCTGGTAGTTCTCCTAAATAAGATGTATTTTTCTTTGTTGGCTCCCTGAAGACTCTGGTCTTATATTGAATTACCCAAGTTGGTAGTACTTTTCATGTAATGAAAACTAAAGCTGTCTCTACTCCTGTGGTTGGCAGTGTAGAAGCAGGCAAGTTAACAATTCTGGTAAGAATCATGGACAAAGTCTTTCTGTTCTGTTTCTTCATACTTTCCTTGTCACAGGATCAGTAAACACTCGAGGCATTGTTAAGCTTTATATTAGTTTTCTTTTGCTGTGTAACAATATTATCACAAACTTGCAGGCTTAAAACAACATAAACTTACTATTTCACAGTTTCTGAGGTTCAGGATTCCAGACACAACTAGACTGAGTCCTCTGTTTTAGGGCCTCACAAAATTGTGATCAAGATGTCATCTGGGCTGCAGGCTCTTCTGAGACTCGACTGGGGAAGGATCTGCTTCCAAGCTCATGTGGTTGTTAGCAGCATTTGTTTCTTTGTGGACTGTTGGACTAAAGGCCTCTGTTTCTTGCTGGGTATTAGCTGAAGGAGTTCCTTAATTCCTTGCCATATTGATCTTTTCAAGAATCATTTGTTTTCTCAAAGCCAGCAAAGTAGAGTCTCCTGGAAAGACTGAAGTTACAATCATATGTAATGTAATCATGTACATGTGATCACACATATTCTGTCACCCTGGCTGTATTCTGTGGATTAGAATCAAGTCACAGGTCCCACCTACACTCAAGGGAAGGGATTACATCCAGGAGGCAGGGATTATGGAGGTCATTTTTAGAATCAATCTGCCACAGTCTGCCCTCTGATTCCCAGTGATTCATGCCTCTCTCACATGAAAATATATTCACCCCTGTTAAGCTTCATAAGAGTCTCATCCCATTGCAATGTGTGCTTGAATTCAGAATTTCATAATCTAAATAAGATCCAGGCACAGGTGAGGCTCTTTGGGTCTAGTTCCTCTCCATTTGTGAGTCTATACAACTAGAAGTTGGGGGAAAAAGAAATCAAGATCCACAAAAGCATGCCAGTTCATAAATACAGAATTAGCTAAATTTATTATCAAGCAAAAACACATGCACCCAGAAAAAAACATCCGAAATGCACGCATGCAGGCAGTCATGAATGGCTATAAATTTCTAGTGAATTTTCAGCTCTACTTATCTAGAATTAAAGCTACAATTGTTATACCTCATCTCTACTTTTGTAAATACTCATCAGTTATTCAACAAGCATCAGTAGTTACATGAAGCTTACTTTAATGTCCTATTTTCTTTTTTGGAGACAGGGTCTCACTCTGTCATCCAGGCTGGAGTGCAGTGGCATGATCATGGCTCATTGCAGCCTCAACCTCCGGGGTTCAAGCAATCCTCCCACCTCAGTCTCTCTAGTAGCTGGGACTACAGAAACACATCACCAAACCCAGATAATTTTTGTTTTTTAGTTTTTATTTTGGTAGAGATGGGGTTTTGCTGTGTTGCCCAGGCTGGTCTCAACTCCTGGGCTCAAGCAATCTGCCCACCTCAACCTCTCAAAGTGCTGGGATTATAGGCATGAGTCACCATGCTTGGCCTGATGTCCTGTTTTCATAATTCTCTATCAGTACTGCTTAGGGTTATCTTGAGCACTGTGTCTACTTGACAGTACATATGGTTAGTCATATCCATCAACATTCCTCAGAAGATTAGATTAAGTTCAGTTTCCCGGGAGAGGCAAGTTATCTGGTCCCCACTCCCTACACCCAACATAGAATGGTGGTATAGACCTATTATAACAGCTATAAACATTTCCATTCAAAAACAGCAAAAATAGAAGATATAAATAAGTGACTTGTCCATAGAAATTCTGAAATTCAATCAAGCAGATATTGGGAATTTCCTTTTTAGATTTCAAGACTTAAGAATAATTCTTTGTAGCTCTTGGCTTCACCCTTCGAATTATTGGTTCTGCCCTCTGAGTCATCCTTTTTTCATGAAAAGTAGCATATGTTTGCAACTGAAGAGTTTTATTGGTCTGCCTCCTGCCAGTAGGATTTGGAGGGACTGATGTCCTCCTCTCATTTTGTACCTTTTGTCCCTTCAAAGCTGGCAGTGTCTAGCTGAAATACTCTTTTCTCAAATACTTAGTGGGTTTCCTGTGAATTTTCCTGGTTTTCACTCTATCAGGCAAAGGTCACATCCACAGACCTTGTTGAGACCTCAACCTTAGGTCCCTGATGAGAGGGCTGAAGGACAACACTCTTAAGCTGCCTAGAGGCTCTCAGTTTTGATGGAAAGTTTCTGTGAGGCACATGCTCAATCTCTTGAAAGTCCTTTGTGTTATCGAATGCTTCTCTGATCCTCTGATCTTTCTGAGGTCTTAACAAAAGATGATACATTAACATCCTCAGCTTTATCTTCATACCTTACAGTCCTAACTGTCCTCAGAAGACATTTATTTATCTTAACATCTTTGCCATCTGGAAATACTGAGAGTCTCCAAAATCATGAAGTCCTGATTCCATTTTGTTTAATCATTCTTCCCTCAGTTTGTCTCTCTCCTCTCACATTTGCTATAAGCAGCAAGAATAAGCCAGGAGACACCTTAAACATTTTGCTTGGAAATCTCATCAGCTAAATAACCAAGTTCATCACTTGCAAGCTCTGCTTTTCACATAATTACTGGCAAAAATTTTCTGCCACTTTGTAACATACATCTCCTCTTCCTCCAGTTTCCAGTACTATACTTACTTATCACCTCCTTACTTCCTTTTGAGCCCTTACTAGCAGCATCCTTTGTGTCTAGACGTCTACTTACAAGGCAGACTTTCCTTAGCATTCTCCTCAAAATACTTCCGGCCTCCATCCACTGCTTGTTTGCAAAGCAAACAAGTGCAAGCATCAGTTTCCATTGTTAGATTTTGTTGTGGAAGCACCCCACTTCTGGTACTGAAATCTGTTCTAGTTGTTCACTGCTGTGTAACAATATTACCACAAGTTTCATGGCTTAACACAACATGTATTTATTGTTTAACAGTTTCTGTTGGTCAGGAATCCAGGCACAGCTTAGCTGGGTCGTCAGCTTCAGGGTCTCATAAAGCTGCAGTACGCATCAGCTAGAACTACAGGTTCAACTGAGAAAGGATCTGTTTCCAAGCTCTTGTGGTTGTTAGCAGCATTCAGTTCTTTGTGGGCTGTTGGACTGAGGGTCACAGTATCTTGCTAGCTGGAGGCTGAAGAATGCTTCCAAACAGTAGCTTGTTTTCTTGAAGCCAGCAAAGGAGAAAGACTCTGTGCAAGATGGACATTAAATGCTTATGTAATATAATCCCATATATACAATCCCATACATCCTGTCACCTTTGCCATAATCTATTGGTTAGAAGCAAGTCACAGGTCCCACATACACTCAAGAGGAGTGGAAATCAGCACAGAGGTTATGGGGTCCACCTTACAGTCCATCTGTCACAGTTTCTTCTTAGCATTTTGAGGTCGGGGAAACCAGACCCACTCATGCATTCAAAGTCAACTTACATAGGAGGATGCGTAAATGTTAGCAATGCATGTTCCACCCTGGTTCCTCTGCCTTATGGTCTCAAAAAAGAGTACCATGATGTTATTGGCCTCCATGCTCCTCCTTGGCACACAGAGACAACCAAAACTTACAGAGATCAAAGGCTTAACCTGTGGCTGCCTAGAGCAGGTGAAGCACAGAAAATGAAGTTAAAAATGAGTCTTACTTGGATGCCACAATCCCACAATCCTCGTGTGTGTGTGTGTGTGTGTGTATTTGGTCATTTTCCACAGCCTAAATGTTTGGAAATAAACATATTTGATAAATTATGATACCCATAAATTATAGTACCAATTTGGTAGATAGTCACAGAAATTTTAGCATAGAAAAATGTTCCTGGGGCAAAAAAAGCAGTTTACAAAATAGTAGATATTTCAAATATCATTCCTTTTAAATATATGCATATATAATGCTAAAAATATTAAAAATGGTTATTTCTAGGTGATAAAGATAATGGAAGATTTTATACTTCCTTCTTTAACTTAGCGTTATCAAAAAATATAATGAAATGTATCATTGTAGTATTAAAAAACAAGTTTTTGCTTATTTTTATTTTATAGGGGGAACTATTTGAGATTGCAGACTATGTTATTTATCTTTGTGTTTCTAGCCCCTAGCATAACTCCTCTGGACATATTAAGCTCTTAATAAATGTTTTTGAGCAAACACATACATTTCAGAAGTTTTAAAACTAATATAGATATTCTCTGGGAATATGCAGATGGTACTACTTCATTTGCATTGTTATAAACAGCAACAAAAAAATCCCCCAAACCTAGCCTCTACTTCTTTGAAGAGATCAAATCTACTCCCCTACCCTCATACTGCAGTTAACTATTATACCACAAGGGACCAGGAGGTAAGGATGGCCAATGGTAGAGTTGTTGGCTAAGTTGTTGGTGAAATTCACAGGTAATTTAATATTTCTTTTTTTTAGTCTATAGTTTCAACTGTCTTTCCCAATATGGTTTTTGAAACGGGTACTAGTAAGGATGAAAACTAACGGAGTTATCATCACACTTCTTGCTTTATTCCACCACTATAGGAGTTGGTAATGAGCATTTAATTCATTTTGAGTTTTATAGATTGGAGGAGGAGGAAAAATAAGGGGGCAATTAAGCGACCCTTGTAGTACCGGGGATTTACTATATGTAAATCTTCGCTGCTTTTTACTTCACCCAAAATAAATTGTTACTCACCACAGGTGAGTGAGTAAGAGATTTTTTCCCAAGAATACTAAGCAGGAATATGTCATGGTATGTTTATGTTGTTATTTCAGCATTGCACCTTAATGCTCACATTATTTTTAAGGATAATGGGGGCAAGTATAATTTGAATTTTCTTTTACAGAGGTGAATATTGAAGCACAGAAAGAGGCTAAAGAAATTTTACAAGATCATTTGGAAAGTCAGTGACCCATTAGATAATATGTATCAATGTTTCTGATTGATCTCCCTCTGTAAATTTAGCCAAGACTCTTCTACTTCCTACTCCTCAGTTTCTTGATCCCTAAGAAAATAAAATCACAAATAACTAAATTAGAGCATTGTGGGGTTTTCTTTTTTCTATAATTCTAATTTTTTTTTTTTTTTTTTTTTTGAGACAGGGTCTCACTCTGTTGCCCAGGCTGGAGCGCAGTGGCACAGTTACAGCTCACTGCAGCCTCGACCTCCTAGGCTCAAGTGATTCTCCCATGTCAGCCTCCTGAGTAGACGGGACTACAGGTGTCTGCCCCCACACCCAGTGAATTTTGTTATTTTTTATAGAAACAGGGTTTTGCCATGTTGTCCAGGCTGGTCTTGAACTCCTGGGCTCAAGCAATCCACCCGCTTCAGCCTCCCAAAGTGCTGGGATTATGGGCGTGAACCACTGTGCCTGGCCCTGTTTCATTACTTCCTGTAGATTTTTTAACTCATATGATTCTAATATTTTATGACGATTAGATCGGTATCCCTTTTTTAACCTACTATTTGCACAAGAAATGTGTCAAGACCCAAGACAGTGCTTTCAATTACAGAATCTTCTGGACTCGGCTGAGTAACAAAGCTCTCCACCAAGGTCATGACGCCAGCAAGACTTCACTGGTATATGTCAGCTTGTTTAGTTTCCCCTGTAACTGTGGCCTCAGTCTCAGTCTCTCAGATGCCACACCTTCCTGCATTTACCTTCCTGAAAAATGGAGAGGCTGACATGTGCTGAAAACTGTGCCAAGCCCTGGCTGAACGTTAGGGGTGAGTAGAGGCAGTCCAGCTACACTGTTCCTTTCCTGTGCCCAGAGGACTGTTTTAATTTCCCTTCCATTTGATAACACACGTCCCTTTCTTCACTTTCGACCAAGTCCTCTCTTGGAAGCCACCCTGGCTTGGTACATTCCTTATCTGAAATCTGAGCTCCTTCCAAGCAAATCAGTAGTCAGTCTCTGCACCTCCTTCCTCTCTCCACTTGCCCTCCATCTCCTTCATTTCGCTCCTGATTACTGCAGTCCAGCTTTTCTTTCACAAAGTCAAACTTCAGCTCCCTTCTCCACCAGCAACTGTGTACACAAATCAAGATCAGGTTGTTCCATTCTCTTTTAGGAGTATCTATAGCTGACTGTCATTCCCAGAAAAACACCTTTGGGAAGTATTATTTTAGATTATATTAGTTTGTACACCATCTTTTAACATTTTTTTCCTGATTTCAAAAGTAAACATTTTTTGACAACATTTGAGAAAACAAGGAAGTAGAGAGAAGAAAATAGAAGTCAGTCTCCTCACCCAGAGTTCTCATTAATATCCACATCTATTTCTTTCAAGACCTTAATCTATGATGTGTGATTATATAAAAATATATATATGTTTGCTGAAGAAGGATAATTTTGGATACACATTTTTCTGCGTCTCTCTTTATTTAGCATGGTGTTGTGACATATCCCCACATAATTAAATAGTCTTTTAAACACATTATTTTTTAAGGCTGCCTTTGAATTGCTTTCAGATGTTTCCCCTCATTTATTAATTGGGAAAAAATAAACCCCATAATTATGGTCATTCTTAAGATTTGAAAAATCTAACTCTACATTTGAATTTTGGGATCCGCAAAATTAAACTTAAAAAGCAAACATATGGGAAAAGCTAATATTGCTGTAGATTTTAAGGTAAACCAAAAGTTCATATATTTAATTTAATTTAATGGAGAGCAGTGGTGCTGTCCCTCATGAATACCAAAATGCAGCTAAAAATAACGACTGTAGTTGAGTAAGCCTGCAGAAGATAGTCTAAGAACAGATGAGGAAACATGATAGCAAATTCCTCTGTAGTTTGCAAATAGACATCCATGCTCTGTTGGGAAAGTCTGGGTCTTCTGTTCAGCTACAGAATATTATCCAATGTGTGATTTCTTTCTTTTTTCTTTTGTTTTTGTTTTTGAGATGGAGTCTTGCTCTGTCTCCCAGGCTAGAGTGCAATGATCTCGGCTCACTGGAACCTCCACCTCCTGGGTTCAAATGATTCTCCTGCCTCAGCCTCTTGAGTAGCTGGGATTACAGGTGCCCACCACCACACCTGGCTAAGTTTTGTATTTTTTAGTAGAGACGGGGTTTGGCCATGTTGGCTAGTCTGGTCTTGAACTCCTGACCTCAGGTTATTTGCCCACCTCGGCCTCCCAAAGCCCTGGGATCACAGGTATGAGCCACCACGCCTGACCCCAGCCTGTGATTCTAATCCTGTGTTTGTGGGTTAATGGTTAGGGAAGTGGTCAAAATTGGTCATTCTAGTAACCATAAGTGAATATTTCTTTGGGAATAATCAAAAAGAGGAAAAATCGAAAGAGGAATACACTGTTGGTTTAGAGGTTCAGAAATTTATTTGTCTTGATAAAAGCAGTAAATTATCTATTTTATTTACTTTATTAAGAAATACAAAATCTGACTAGATGGATAGAAAGCCAGAGGTTCAGGTAAAGGTCTCTTCAGATCTTGGTTTGGTAGAAAAAGCACTAGACTGGGATTCGAAACCTGGGGGCTAGTCCAATCTTTGTCATAACCACCTGAGTGATTTGAACAAGTTATTTCATTTATCTGAGGCTCAGATTTTTCTTCCTTAAACAAAGCACAAAAGTAATACATGCTTATTACAAAAATTTTAAGCAATATTTAAGTATATAAAGTAAAAATGCACTTTGCCTCAGTCTCTGAGTCTACCTCATGATGTAATCTCTGTTAAAAATGTGGTATATATCACTCTGTATATTTCTCTATAAGCATTTAAATATTTTTTATAAAAATGGAATCAGACTCTATTTATTGTCCTCTAACTTGCTTTTTCCACTTAACAGTATATCATGGACATTCTTTCCTGCTGCAGTCTTATATTTCATGCCTCAGCATACCTTCATTAATTTAACAATTCCCATCACTGATGGACATTTAGACTGACCCTAAATTTTTACCGTCTAAAAATTTTTCAGTAAGCACATCTATACATATATCCTCATGCATATGTATTAGGATTCTTTAAGATAGCTTTCTGAAAATGGAATTGCTGGCTCATGCCTGTAATCCCAGCACTTTGGCAGGTTGAGATGGGCAGATCACTTGATCTCAGGAGTTCAAGACCAGCCTGGGCAACATGGCAAAACCCCATCTCCACAAAATATTAAAAAATTAGCCGGGTGTTGTGGCACACACCTGTACTCCCAGCTCCTTGGGAGGATCACTTGATGAAAGGATCACCTGAGCCTGGGAGATTGAGAATGCAGTGAGCCATGATCATGCCACTGCACTTCAGCCTGGGTGACAGAGCAAAACCCTGTCTCAACATCAAATAAAGTAAATAAACAATTTTTTTTTTGAGGTGAAGTCTTGTACTGTTGCCCAGGCTGGAGTGCAGTGGCACAATCTTGGGTCACTGCAAGCTCCCCCTCCTGGGTTCATGCCATTCTCCTGCCTCAGCCTCCCTAGTAGCTGGGACTACAGGTGCCCGCCACCACGCCCAGCTAATTTTTTGTACTTAAATACATTTTTAAAAATGGAACTGCTAAGTCAAAGTCTATATGTATTTTAAATTTTTGGCTGTGCACAGTGGCTCACACCTGTAATCTCAGCACTTTGGGAGGCTGAGGCAGGGGAATTGCTTGAGTCCAGGAGTTTTAGACCAGTCTGGGCAACAGAGCAAGATCCCATCTCTAAAAAAAATCAAAAATTATCTGGGCATAGTGGTGCACACCTGTAGTCCCAACTACTCAGGAGGCTGAGGTGGGAGGATCGCTTGAGCCTGGGAGGTCAAAGCTGCAATGAGCTGTGACTTGAACCACTGCACACAGCCTGGATGACACAGTGAGACCCTGTCTCAAAAAAAAAATTGTACAGGTGCCCTCCAAAAATGTACAGTTTGATGTTTTCCTCAACAGGTATGAAGGTGCTCCCCTTTACACCTTCACCACCACTGAATATTGTAAGTCTTTTTTATACTCTGCCAATCTAATCAGTGAAAATGGAATTTTACTGAAACGTTCTTCATCTATATAATGAAGAGCTGAATAGCACGGTCTCTAAGGATGTTTTCACTTCAAAAATGCTGCAGAACTGTGGAAAACATAATTGCTTTACCTAAAGACATAAATCTCTGGTGTCACAGTGGACTTTTCTGGGCCCTTCCTGATCCATTTGTGAAGCTACAATGCCCAGAGCAGAGAGTTTCTACTGACAGTTCCAGAGGAGGCAGGGTAGAAGGCATCCAGGTAGAAGAGACCTAGACAGAGCCACCTGTCAATCTGATCTGAAGTGAAGGAAGACAAATGTTGCTATCTTCAGCAAGTTTAGCTAAAAGGAGAGAAAACATCACACACACACACACACACACAACACCCAAAGTCTAAAAATATTTAATTCTTTAACACTGCTTATTATAAAGCAAGGACAGAAGCTTAGTATTTCATCTAAAAAGTTCTGGCTTTGCAAGATCCAGCATTTGGCAGGGACTCAATAAGGAATGATAATAATTGTGCTGATGAAACCATCTCAGCTAATGTCTTCTTTCTGTCAACATTTTGGACATGTAGATATTGCACTAATGCTAATCTAACTTTCAGTTAGCCCTAAGGGGGAAAAAAAGATTATGACAGAACAATGGAAAATCTACCAGGGGAAAGTTAGTTTGATTGATGTGCCCTTCTGGCTTGAGCATGCAGTTCTTCCATTTAGTGTTACAGTGTCTTTTGAGTGGCAGTTTGGCTTAGATTTAAGACACTAGTGAGCTACCCCTAAGCTCTGCAAAGGCTTTCTTAGTTACTATTAGTTTTTGTGCAATGTCTTCCTTTCTGATAGCTCTTTTTATTTCATAAAATTCTTGTGCAGTTTTAAAACCCCTTAACACTTTTAATTTCAATCAATTATACTATAAAATGGAAGAAATCATTTTAAAATGATATCTGTAGGGAAACTTACTAAAATATTAACATAACACCAGTACTGAACTATTGCAATCACCACGTTACCGGTCTGTCTGTCATCAGACTTCACTGCTCCAGTGAAAGCACTCCTTGGCCAGAATCAACCACCTCCAATTTAGAACGTCTTCCATTTCTGACCTCCATCTCTCGCTCCAACTGATTCCTTGGTTTTTCCTTCTAGCACACCCCATGGGCTAGTGCAATCAGTCTGGTAGTTCCTCGAATGCTCTGCTTCATGTTTCTGTGCCTTTTACATGCCAACCCACTGCCCAGAATGATTTGTCCCCTGGAGTATCATCCCCTGGCTTGTTTCTAGTCAACCTTTCAAGATGCAGTTCAAATGTCATCTTCCCTGGTAAGATGAACTCCCCAGGGAAGGCTGACCCCTCCATGCCCTCGATCTCTATAACCCTGATGGTTGGCCTGGTTTATCTGACCTGCTTCCTTTCTGTACCAGACTCTCCTAAGGCTTCTTTCTGGCTAACCACGGGCCCTTTATGTTGGCCATCTTTCTATCATTTATCAAAGTGCCAGACATATTGTAGAGCTGTAGTTAAGGTTCATTGAATTGACTTGCCTGAAATGACATAGTGATGAATCTGAAATTACTTGAAGACTCATTTCATTGGTGATCTTGGCACAAATTACTACCAAGTACTGTTTTGTCAAATAAGCTACACTTAGAAATTATGCAAACTACTAACAAGTCACGTCTCTGGGAAAAATGTCAATGGGCACAGTGATCCCAAACTCCTTATTATTGGAAGAACGAGGCATGAGCGGTATCTTACCGTTATTTTTATAGTCTCCTTTGATATGCTGCTTGTACAATAACCACGGTTCCCTAAAGATTCTGAGACCTTTTAAAACAGTTGAGAACACATTCAATGGAAACAGAAAGCTAATGATATGTGTGAAGTGTGATAGGACTCATTTTGCTAGTACGCATCAAAGGAGTTTCTTAAAGGTATACCATCATCCTTCCAACCTTCAAAATGTTCAAATAATTTTGACCTGTCCAATGTTGGAGTTTCTGGATGGGATGTATCCCCCCATTTAACTTTTTGACAGTACAAAATAATAATGGCATTAGATATAAATACATTACCCTTTAATAAAGACCTTAAATTCTTTAAAGTTTGAGATTCACTTGTAACTCAAAATTTTTACATGTACAAGGACTTTTACAGACAGGTCCTCTGAGATACGTAATAAAAAACTTCCAAATGTCTTTATAAGTATATTCAAAGGAGTAAATTCATTCCATTATGCCTTCTGTTATAGAAACCTGACTCTTAGAACTGAATGTCTTTTTCAAAGTAAGCTCTTTGATCTCAGTCTTAAAAAAGTCTTTAAAATAGCATAACCCAAAATGTGCATTGGTATTTAAATAATTGTTAATATATAGTCTCTAGCAAGTTATTTATGTGGAGTCATTTATGGGAAAAAAATTTAAACTATATATATCAAGGCTTAAATATTAGAGGCTGATTTAAAAGGGAAAATGACATCATGTAAAAAATCATTGGTACCAATAGATAAATTAGAAAAAGAATCCTTGATTATTTTTGTTTAAAACTGTCAAACTATTGTTTTTATAAGTTTATGTTTAAATATATATACTTACATTAATTGTATTTATACTTAGCTGTATATAACCATATATTTTTAAAATTCACCATCCCATACAGTCTGTTTATTGCTATGGAATGCTGGATTGTTAAAGACTTCCAGAAATGAGGCCAGGCACGGTGGCTCACGCCTGTAAACCCAGCGCTTTGGGAGGCTGAGGCAGGTGGATCACTTGAGGTCAGGAGGTCGAGCCCAGCCTGGTCAGCATGACGAAACGCTGTCTCTACTAAAAATACAAAAATTAGCCGAATGTGGTGGGGGGCACTTGTAATCCCAGCTACTTGGGAGGCTGAGGCAAGGAGAATTGCCGGAACCCAGGAGGCAGAAGTTGCAGTGAGCCTAGATTGTGCCACTGCACTCCAGCCTGGGTGAGAGAGTGAGACTCTGTCTCAGAAAAAAAAGTAAGATTTCCAGAAATGGAATCAGTACATTAATGGGTATGAAAATATGTTGAGTTCCTGATGCATAGTTCCAAATTGCTTCTGAAAGGGTGATACCACTTTATACTATCATTGGTAATGCATGAAAATATGAATTAAAATATGCCATTTCCAGGAATAAATATTACATTAAATAATATTACTAAATCTTAAATTATCATTATGAAATAATAAATAACATTACTTTATAAAATTATTGCTTTAAAAATGTTCTAATTTCTTTGGTATAAAGTGCATTATTCTAATCTACAAATTATTCTTTACATTATTCTTTCTAATGGAGTTGAACATCCTGTAAATTTAATAGTTAGATTTGTTGTGTATGAATCTTTTGGTTATTGTTTCAGCAGTTTATTAAAATCTTAGTGTTTTTCTAATTATTATTATGGGATATGTATTCTATTCACAAAAATATGCATATGTAATATAATCCTTTTATCTTCTACATTTGTTGTTTTCTACTTTATTGCTTGTCTCTTCAATTTGTTTGGATTTATGCATTATTTTAAAAAGTAGAACATACTTGAATTTTTAGTGTATGTGTAGTTACATCTGCTGATCTTTTCCTCAATACTTTTTTTCCTGAAACTTCTAGGAAGTCATCTCTCATAGTCTCCTTAAAATTGATAAATATGCAATTCTATTATTTCTTCTTTTTCTACTATTTAAGTTTTTATCTAACTTCTTTAGCATTTTGAGTATAATGAGCTTTGAGGTAGTTTTTTTTCCTGTTTCTTGTGTGGGTGTTTACTGAGTTTCCTGGATATATGAATTGGTCATTTTTTTTCAAGTCTGGAAAATGACCAATCATTTTCTCCTTAAATTATGTTTTGTCCCCCCACCTTCTTTGGGCACTCCAATTACACATAGATTAGTCCATTGAAGTTGTCCCATAATTTATTGTTGCTTAGTTTATTTCAAAAAAATTCTCTTTTCTCTGTGTGTTTGCATGTTTCATTTTGGATAGTTTCTATTGCTATGCTTTCAACTTCACTAATATTTTCCTCTGTAATATCTACTTTGCCATTCTTCTCATCCAGTGTATTTTTCATCTCATATATTATAGTTTTCTTCTATAGTAGTTCAATGTAGGTCTTTAAAAGAAATCTTCCATATCTCTATTTAACTTTCTGAACATATGGAATATGGTTATACTAATTGTTTATTGCCTTTGTTGGCTAATTCTAACACCTGTGTCAGTTCTGGGTCAGTTTCAGTGGGTGTTTCTCCTCATCATGGTAGTATTTTCCTAGGTTTGTGCATGCTTTGTAATTTTTTATTGGATCCCAGACACTGTGGAATTTACCTTGTTGGGTGTTGGATATTTCTGTATATCCTATACATATTCTTGATCATTGTTCTGGAATGTGGCTAGGTCTCTTGGAGATGGTTATATCTTTCGGTCTTGCTTTTGAGATGTGTTAGGTGAGTCCAGAGCAGTGCTCAGTCTAGGGCCAATTATTCCTCACTTGTGAGGCCAGACCCTTCAATATACTTCGCACAACACTGTGAATCATGAGATTTTCAATCTCACTGGTAGGAACAGGCTCTATTTGCAGCTCTGCGAATGTAGTTATTGCTTCCTCTAATCCTTCCAGATGGTTCTTTCCTCAGGTTTTGGTAGTGTTCCCACGAGGAAGACCTGACTACTACTCAGCTGAATATTCTTCAGCTCAGAGGGTTTATTGTGCTCTGCCTGGGTTACCTCCTTGGGCTGTCTGGAAACTCTCCCAAGGCAGCAAACTGAGGCACTCCTAGGCTCACCTCATTTATTTCATATCTCTCTGGGCTCACTAGTAACTTTGTTACCTGATGATAGTCTTAAAAACTGTTGTTTCATATATTGCATCCATTTTTTGGTTACTTTCAGTGGGAGAATAAATACGGTCTCTGTTATTCCATCCTGTTCAAAACCATAATTTATTTTGGTACTCTGGATTCCATTCTTGTGTATAGATTGAGATGGATATCTATTGTTGTATTTTTATTCCACCAAAATTACTTAACCCAACATTAATTAGTGAACATTTTTTTTTCTGATGGTTTTTTATTTTGTATTTATTTATTTTTGGGATGGAGTCTTACTCTGTCACCCAGGCTGGACTGCAGTAGCACTATCTCAGCTCATTGCAACCTCCACCTCCCAGGTTCAAGCAATTCTCCTGCCTCAGCCTCCCCAGTAGCTGGAATTACAGGTGCTGGTCACCATAACTGGCTAATTTTTGTATTTTTAGTAGAGACACGGTTTTGCCATATTGGCCAGGCTGGTCTCGAACTCCTGACCTCAGGTGATCTACCCACCTTGGCCTCCCAAAGTGTTGAGGTTACAGGCATGAGTCACTGCACCTGGCCCTGACGATTTTTTTATACTTTCTTTGTGGTACATTAAATACTCACATATATTGGAGTCCATTTCTGGATTAGCTGTTTGGTCCGGGGGATCTATTTGTCAGTTTTTACCACAGAACTATACTCTTTTACCTTCGGCTGCTTTGCCACATATTTTTAATAGCTGATAATGCTAGTATACCCTATTATATTCTTCCATTAAATGTTTCTCTGAGAATTTTTTAAAGGTATTCTAGTATACTTATCCTTTTATATATACTTTGGAATCATTTTGTCAAATTTAAAAAACCATTCTGGGATTTTTCTTGAGACTGAATTAAATATGTAAATTAACTTGGGGTTGGCAAATAAGCATTTTACATGTTAATTTTCCTATCCAGGAACATAATATAACAATCAATCTAATATAACAATCCATCTTCTCCACTCACTCAAAAATCTTTTGTTTTAATTTTCCGTTAGGTTTCAAAGTTTTATTCATGAAGATCTTCTTGTAAGTTTGATTTGCTCTCGGGTACTGTGTGTGTGTGTTGCTATTGGAAATTGGCTCTTTTTCTGGCCAGCTTATTTTCCTACAGTTGTAGATAAATGTTGGCAGCGCATGTATATATGTATCTGTGTGTGTATACTTGCGCTGCCTAGTTTCCTATATTCCGTACTAATTCCAGCTGCTTATAGAACGGAATCCTTGGCTTTTCTAGGTATATAATCATGTAACTAGGAAATACTGATATTTTTGTCTCTTTCTTCCAATAACCCACATAAAACTAGACTGGCTTACTGGGTCTCGAAACCAGCCACAGCATAGAATTTCACTAAAAAAATACTAGTGGCCGGGGGCGGAGGCTCACACCTGTAATCCTAGCACTTTGAGGGCCGAGGCGGGCAGAGCACTTGAGGTCAGGAGTTTGAGACCAGCCTGGCCAACATGGTGAAACTCCATCTTTACTAAAAATACAAAAATTAGTCTGGCAAGGTGGTGGATGCCTGTAATCCCAGCTTCTTGGGAGACTGAGGCAGGAGAATCTCTTGAACACAGGAGGTGGAGGTTACAGTGAGCCGAGATCATGCCACTGCACTCCAGCCTGGGGGACAAGAGTGAAACTCCATCTCAAAAAAAAAAAGAAAAGAAAAGAAAAGAAAAAAGAAGTACTAGTCACTCTCAAATAGAACTAAAAATAAATTGAAATTTTCACGTGAGTTTTTAAAGAATACCTAAGGAAGAATACAAGCATAAAACAAAAATCTCTTTTTCTCTCTATTTCCTATCAATCTAGTATGCAATATTATTTCACACAGGGAGCTGCCCTTCTCTCCAACTTCCTCCCAAAACTCTTTCTGTCCCAAATTTCCCTTCAAAACCATCTCACATAGAACCAAGTCCTTCTGTCCCTTACCTCTCCCCACAAAAAAATGTCCTGGATAATTCTTTGCAACCATATTTATATGATAAATATGCTGACTTCACCTGCTGGCTTTCCCAGTTCTCTACTTCACCATTGCCCTAATTAATAAGAAGTGTCCCCGGTGCAAATAGTCAATAGAATCTAACTTAGAATGTGGTAAGGATGAGAGAAGAAAAGGATTCAGGCCACCCACATCTAAATTTAATGTATTTATTAAACAATGATTTTGAGTGATTCTCATTAGCCAAGAATATCTAAATATTGTTAACTCATGTAGTTCTCTAACCTTTGAAGGCATTATTTTTACGGCATTTTTGTGACACATGGAAGCTTTCATGAACCAATTTTTATATAACTGTATATAATTTTCCATTTTAAAAAATGTGAAAATTGATACTTCCATAAGGCAACTGGGGATAACCCTGAATGCCCTCTGGGGTCAGGAAAATGCTTTGGTGCCACCTGCCGGTTTCCAAAGATGTTTCAGGAACGTGCTCCTGTTGACTTCCAAATCTTTTTTTTTTTTTTCTTTTCTTTTTTTTTTTTAAACTCCTAGCTCCCTCCCAGCACATTTCAAAATAACCAGAAAAAATAATTATAATTTTTTTGGTAGCAAGAGCGCAAGTGGTCAAGCTCATAAAAATGCAAATAAATTTGTTTAGGATGCAATATGAAGAAACACATACTTCTCAATCATTTAGTCAAATTTTGTTTAGCACTTGCCAAAACATAGATTTAATATGCTGACTTCACATTGCTAGTTACAAACATCCTATTTGTTTTCTCGTTATTTTTCTTTCTTTTTTGACTTTTACTTTTTGAGACTCCCTCTGTTGCCCAGGCTAGAGTTCAGTGGTGTGATCTCAGCTCACTTCAACCTCCGCCTCCCAGGTTCAATTGATCCTCCCATTTTCAGCCTCCCAGGTAGGTGCGTGTTACCATACTCGGCTAATTTCTGTGCTCTTTGTAGAGGTGGAGTTTCCCCATGTTGCTCAGACTGGTCTTGAATTCCTGGGCTCAAGCCATCTGCCAACCTTGGCCTCTCAATGTGCTGGGTTTACAAGCGTGAGCCACTGAGCCCAGCAACAGATATATTTCACGTGGATGGTATCCCATCAGTTGTGATATATGATGTAAATACTCCACTAATAATAAAACTTTGAAGTTTCTGAAAATTTTACTTTTATTATAGTTAGAATAATTCTAAGTTATTCCTATAATAATGCTGCACTTATTCACTTGCATTCTGATACACATTTCTTGAACAGGAAGGAGATACAGATACAGCTTATGCACTTTACATTCATACACTTATTCAGTCAGTAAATATGTATTGTTAACCACGTCCCAGGTACTTCATTTGGTAGTTAGGATTTAGTAGTAAACGTGAGAAAGTCTTCAACATCATTCTTAGATGAAGGTAGGATCCTGATCTCTGCATATCACAAATCATACAAAATAAATTTGCTTAAAAATGTGGGAACCCGCCTTTCAAAACCTGCCATTTAGCACTACTGTGGTATAACCTATAAACCTAAACATAGACCCTCATGATTTATGCATTTAAGCTTGTGGGAAATAGGTCTCTTGTCCCGTGTCCTGAAAGTAAAAGACAGCCCTGTCTGAATACCCTGAATATCCGTGGATTGTACTGTTTCCGGACGCTGCTTAAGAGCATAGGGAAAATTTGGTTTTTGTTTGTTTGTTTTTTGTTTCGTTTTATTTTTGAGACGGACTTTCGCTCTTGTCGCCCAGGCTGGAGTGCAAATGGTGCAATCTCGGCTCACGGCAACCTCCACCTCCCGGTTCAAGAGATTCTCCTGCCTCAGCCTCCCTAGTAGCTGGGATTACAGGCATGTGCCACCACTCCCGGCCATTTTTTTTTTTAGGAGAGACGGGATTAGTATTATTAGTAGAGACAGGGTTTCACCATGTTGGCCAGGCTGGTCTCAAACTCCTGACTTCAGGTGATCCACCCACCTCGGCCTCCAAAAGTGCTGGGATTACAGGCATGAGCCACCGCACCTGGCCAGGACCCGACCAGGATGATGAATACAGAAATGCTTAGGTAAGAGAAAAGTTAATTTGTCACACTCTTCCTTTCAAACTACATGAACATATTTTTGCATTATAAAGTATTCTATCTAAGTAGTTCCAAACATGTAATTTCTTATTTCCTTCCCCTGCCCCCCACCGCCAATCTATGGTTCTGGATATACTCAGGGATTAGTGTAGAATTCTCAACAATCAGATATGGTTGCTGAGGAACATCTAACAATATTAAACAATTCACATGACTCTGAAATTTGAAAATAGGTAGATATAGACATAACATGAATGAAGGGTGATACCAATTCTTTACACTGGCAACTAGGTGGACATTGAATGATACGCTTGTGAGTAATTTACTTTTACGAAAACTTTAAGTAATATTTACCAAAAAACAAATAAAACTTTAGATTTATTTAAATGATTTTACCTAAAATTTTGTCACTAATTAAACTCTGTCTCTACTAAAAATACAAAAATTAGCGGGTGTGGTGGCGGGCACCTGTAATCCTAGCTACTCGGGAGATTGAGACAGAAAATTGCTTGAACCAGTGAGGCGGAGGTTGTAGTGAGCTGAGATCGCGCCATTGCACTCCAGCCTGGGTGACAGAGCAAGACTGTCTGAAAAGAAAAAAAGGCCGGGTGCGGTGGCTCACACCTGTAATCCCAACACTTCGGGAGGCCGAGGCGGGCGGATCACAATGTCAGGATATCAAGACCATCCTGGCCAAAATGGTGAAACCCTGTCTCTACTCAAAATATAAAAATTAGCTGGGCATGGCGTTGCGCACCTGTAGTCCCAGGTACTTGGGAGGTTGAGGCAGGAGAATTGCTTGAACCTGGGAGGCAGAGGTTGTAGTGAGCTGAGATCGCACCACTACACTCCAGGCTAGGCGACAGAGTGAGAATCCGTCTCAATAAATAAATAAATAAATAAATAAATAAATAAATAAATAAAAATGTTGTCACTAATTATATTTTACATCTTACAAGAAGGTAAATCTTTTGAAAAAAGTGCAAAAGATTTAATGTATTGCTTCTTAATTTAATTTATATTTTTATTAAAACATTCAAACTTTCTACATTTTGAATATAATTAAATTTTGCTTTTAATCCTTTTTGATCATTATTTCTGATAGAACACAATTACATAAAAATCTTGATTAAACAGCATACATGGTAATTTTGCTGAAATGAAAGCAAATTTTCATGGGCTAAATACATAGGAAATGTATTAACTATAGAAGTCTTTATTACTCATCCAAAACCATCAGCCAATCAATAGGACACCTGGACAGGTATGATAATAAGTAAATGCAATCAGATTTTGCCAATTTTCAGCTATATAAAGACGTTTTTATTTTGCCATTATAAATGTTTACTCGCCAATATTGAGAGTTATAGCATATCCTAGTTAATAATGTGTTAAGTTGATTTATAACTTTTAAATATTTATACCTACAGCAGTGAGTCCATCTGTACTCTTTCTCAGGCTCCATAAATCTTAGGGATGGGCTTCCTGCCAACCTGCTGAAGCCAGTATTATAGTGAGGGAATACAAGAAATAAACAGGTAACCAAACAGACAAATCAGGTCATTTCAAGTAGGGATAATGGCTATGAAGAAAATACCAGCTTGGTATATCTGACGGACAGAAAGGATCCCTTGTGATTGGAGTGGAGTAAATGCCAAGATCAATCCTACCTGGGATGACTGCAATTTTTTCAAGACTTCTCCTTCAGATATCAGTTTAAATTCAAGTTTCAGCTTAAATTTAGGTCTCAGTTTAAAGGTCGCTAACAACTCAAACTAATGACACCTTCTAGTCACTCCTATTATATGGCTTTGTATTATTGTCATCAAGCACTTATCACATTTCCTGGTTGTTTTCGGTGTATCTGTTTGTGTATTGCCTCTCTGCTGGAATGCAAGTTACACAAGAGCAAAGACCTCAGTCTTTTTTTTTTTTTTTTTTTTTGAGACTGAGTCTCACTCTGTCGCCCAGGCTGGAATGCAGTGGCATGATCTCGGCTCACTGCAAGCTCCGCCTCACGGGTTCACGCCATTCTCCTGCCTCAGCCTCCCGAGTAGCTTGGACTACAGGCCCCGCAACCATACCTGGCTAATTTTTTGTTGTTTTTAGTAGAGACGGGGTTTCACCGAAAGACCTCAGTCTCTTGTTCACCCTATACCCTCAGCCTGTCATAAGTACACATGGAATGAATCAAGGTATCTCTACTCTGGGTTAAAAGGGGTGGTAGGGTAGGAGAGGGAGAATATCCTTTTAAAAAACTCATTCAAATCATTCTTACAAATTTGCTTTTTTTAAGGTAGAGTCCGTGCCATGAACAGTGATTGAAATGAGGAATAGAATTGACCACTCTACTGTGAGAACTCCGCCGCCAGTCAGAACAAGAGAATGTATGGTTAAAGCGTCGTCTCTGAAAACAATGCTTTTCCTTCTATCAAGAAATACATGTCAATCATGGCTAAAATTATGGATTTAATAATTGTAAATAGCAAAAGCCATGAAAAGGATTATTAGGTAGGAGAATTGCAGAGCTACCTATGATCTATAACTGGTATTTTAAATTCAAAAACAAGAGAAATGAAGTTTGTTCTCATCCTCAATTGAATAATCTGTGAGACAGGCACATAATTAGAAAGTTCGAGGATGTAATAATCAGAACAAATCCAAATAATTCTTTTAAAATGAATAAAAATATATAATTCAAGATTATTACATTTTTTAAAACCAAAGCTTTTTTTAAAAAATTACATTTATGAACATCTAATTTGTTTTCCTTTTTACTTTTCAAAGTAAAATTCGGCATGGCACTATATGCCATCACAGCTGACATAGAAAGGACTGAGTCAACTCTTTGTAGCACTTTTTAAAGTTTCACTTTGATAAAGCTTTGAAAAAATATATAGGGTTTTTTTTAAGCAAGAAAAGCAAATTATCTTATCAATAAAACAAACCTGGTGTTCATTTCTTATAAAGTGCCGAAAGCTGATTGCTTCTGTAAAGGTAAAATTCCTGTGACACGTTAGAAGGAAAAAAAAAATCCTTTGAGAGATCTGTTTGTAAGAATGAAATAGGTACTACTAGAATTTTCATGTTATTCTCTGCAAGGCACTTAACACCACATGGAAAGAAGATTATTAACGATCAGTAGAAATACTAATTATTGAAGAAAATATTTAGTTGTTTTAAATGCTTTTAAAGCAAACCAACAACAAAAGACTGTAAATGGAAGAGAATCTGCATGACGTATAGAAAACCAGGGCCTCCAGATTTGTAGCTGTGTTTCCAACATTCTCCAGGGAAGGCAGTTACAGAAAGGCTTGACTCCCTGGCCCCGGAGAGCTCTTCAGAGAAGTTAACGCATCCAGAAAAGATAGAGCAACCGATCTCACTCCGTCTGGAAGACGTCAGTTCATCCTAGTTTTAGCGCGTACCACAGTATTTTGGAAACAGATTAGGTATATTCATACATAAGGATACTGTCTCTTCCGCAACACTAATTTGTAGTAATGCCAAGAAGACCAGTGGTTGCAGGAATCTTCGCGAACAGTCAAGAGACAACTTTTAGAGGCGATGGAAACTTTGTGATTTTGACTGGGGAGGTACATTACACCTATACATGCATTTGCTAAAAGTCATCAAACTCTTCCACTGAAGTGGGTGCAACTATTGTTTGTAAATTGTACCTCAACAGGATTCGAATTATTTATTTATTTATTTATTGAGACAGTCTCGCTCTGTGGAGTGCAGTGGTGCAATCTTGGCTCACTGCAACCTCGGACTCCCGGGTTCCAGCGATTCTTCTGCCTCAGCCTTCCTAATAGCTGGGATTACAGGCGCCCGCCACCACGTCCGGTTAATTCTTTTATTTTTAGTAGAGACGGGATTTCTCTATGTTGCCCAGGCTGGTCTCGAACTCCTGACCTCAGGTGATCAGTCCGCCTCAGCTTCCCAAAGTGCTGGGATTACAGGCGTGAGCCACCGCGCCCGGCTAGGATTCGTTTTGAAAGAAAAAAATATATGCCTAGTACCCCCTCGAGAATGGAAACCAAGAGGAGTAACAAGATCTCCCCCAAGCTCTGGGGCGGTGGAGCCCAGCATTCATAGATTGGTTTGTACTAGCAGCAGAAGCTCATCTCACGACAAACTCGGCCTCTTCCCACTTTGTAGAATAAGGAACAAGCTCAGAGAGATGAAATAATTTGGTGGCGTTCACCCGGTCGACAGGCGCCAGCGCCAGGATTTGAACCCAAACCACGAGACTTCACAACCAGTGGCTTTCAGCACTACGCGGTGCCGCTGGCATCTAGTAAAGGCTGGATCACTATATACTGAATGAATGATTCCGGCTACGGATCCTTAAAGCCCACAGAAGGCCCATCCAGAGACCGAAAGCTTCAGACATGAGCCGCAGCGCAGAAGGCTAGACTGGAGCTACGGAGGCGACGCTAAGACTTGAGCCTGAGTTCGGCGGGAAGAGAGGCTGGCTGAGGGGCGGGCTGAGCGGGGGGCGGGCTGAGGGGGCGGGCTTTCGTCTCGGGAGGCGGAGCTGTCTTGAACCTCTTCACTTGCCGTAGTGCCTGCAGCCGGAAGCTGCTCTACAGCGTGTTCTAGGTTTCCGGGTGAGGGTACGGTTCCTGGGTACCATGTGGGAGCTGCTGTGAAGAGTTGTTGCATTCCAAGATATACCCAAATTCCCAGTTCCGGGTAAGGAGGAGCACAGAGCCGCTTGATGTGGCTGCGGATGGGGGCGGCATACTGAAGGAGGGTAAGAGTTTTCCGGATATCTGCGGAACCAGGTTTGAAGGAAAATCTTGGCGCAGTCGCCGGTACTGTAATTAGTTGTTAGCGCTGTTGCCATCGTCTTTGCCTCTCCCGGGGTCCACAAATCTCAGGACAGCCGTGTTGTGTGTCCATGACGACTCTGAGTGCAGAGGAAAATTGTTTGTTTACGAGGCGCCTCATAGTTTCATAGAAATTTCTCAAAGTAGTTATGTTTTTTTAGCCTGTGTCATTAAAACTCCGCTGGCGTGAAAGATGACGTCCTTAGCCCAGCAGCTCCAACGACTCGCCCTCCCTCAAAGTGACGCCAGCCTCTTGTCTAGAGATGAAGTTGCCTCTCTCTTGTTTGACCCTAAGGAAGCGGCCACCATCGACAGAGACACCGCCTTTGCCATAGGTGAGCCATCTTTTAACTTAGAAAAGCTCTTTGAAGCGTTTTCTGGATGTTACTTTTTTGTTTGTCTGTTTTCTTGTTTTCTCTTCTGCGTTGTCCTCTTCCTTAGCATTTTCTAACATGTTGACGTATATTTTAAGGGAAAGAGAACATAAGAGCCAGGTGCTTGGTTCTTGAAATGTTTCTGAGTAGTGGTGTCTGGATTTCACAGATGAAACGAGGTTAAGAGAGGTCAACTAATATGTCAGAAAGAAGAACAGCTAAAAGGGGATGGAGGCAGTGACTGAGAGGAGAAGTCCTTTCAGAGACTGGCCTAGTTATTGTAGGGGATAGCCAAAAAAAAAAAAAGGCAATGTTCCCTGCCACGAAGTGCTTTCTGTTCTAGTAGATGAGCTGGGATTTACTCTATATGTTAAAAACTAGAAATCAGTGTTTGGGATTGTATTATAAATTATATGTACCTAAAGAATTCAGAGACTTCTTAGGGGTAAGTAAAAAGAGGTGTGAGATGAGTTTGTTTGCAAAGAATTGTTAAATAAACTGGCTTTTTTTTGAAATTTAGGATGCACTGGCCTGGAAGAGTTGCTTGGAATTGATCCTTCCTTTGAGCAGTTTGAAGCACCATTGTTCAGTCAGCTAGCAAAAACCTTGGAGCGAAGCGTTCAGACCAAAGCAGTAAACAAACAGCTGGACGAAAACATTTCATTATTCCTTATTCACTTGTCGCCTTACTTCCTCCTTAAGCCGGCACAGAAGTGTCTGGAGTGGTTGATTCACAGGTAGCTAATAGAATTACAGAAATAACTATGGGCTAATCACTTTGGTCTTTTAAAAAATGAAGTAGTTGAGAACACTTATCAAGTGGAAGCTGTAAAATTAGGTATATTAAGAGATTGATACAGTGTCCATTGTGTGAGATGAGCATGCTCTTCTGCCTTTAAATTCTTTTTTGTTAATAGTGAAAAGTAGAACTACTGATGATTTTGAGTAAATAGTCTAACCTCATTTGTTCTTTTTTTTTTTTTTTTTTTGAGATAGAGTCTTGCTCTGTCACTCGGGCTGGCGTACAATAGCGAAATCTTGGCTCACTGAAACCTCTGCCTTCTGGGTTCAAGCAATTCTCCCACTTCAGCCTCCCAAGTAGCTGGGATTACATTCACCTGCCATAATGCCTGTCTATGTTTTGTGTTTTTGTAGAGATGGGGTTTCACCATGTCAGCCAGGCTGGTCTTGAACCCCTGACCTCAGGTGATCCACCAGCCTCAACCTCCCAAAGTACTGGGATTACAGGCGTGAGCCACCTCTCCCAGCCTAACCTCATTAGTTCTGAGGAGCCCATGTCACTTTGCCATTACAGCTTGTTCCTGTACACTTGGGGCAATGAGTATTAAGCTTCTTTCTTGGCAAAATAACAAAATGGTTGGGGAAGCAGACAATGTTATCCTCTGAAATACCATTACTTGAGAAAAACAGTGGTAGCTAATGTGTTTTGAGCATTTATACACCAGGCCCTGCCAAGCACTTTACCTGCATTATATCATTTAATTCTCACAGCATTCCTCTGGTGAGATTACTTGTATTATCCTTGTTTTACAGTTGAGAAAACTGAGGCTTAGAGGGGTTACGTTACTTGAGTCACACAGCTAGTAAATGGCAGAGCTAGGATACAACTGAAGTTCATTTCCAAGGTCTGATCTTTTATCTGCTTTGGGAATTGTCTCAGTAAGTTTCCTCGGTTTATGTTCTCACGTATTGGTATCACATCACAGCATACACATTTTTGTTTTGTTTATTCTCCCATTATGTATGTCTTTTTTTTTTTTGGAGATAGTCTTGCACTGTCGCCCAGGCTGGACTGCAGTGGCATGATCTCAGCTCACTGCAACCTCCGTCTCCCAGGTTCAAGCGATTCTCCTGCCTCAGCCTCCCAAGCAGCTGGGATTACAGGCGCCCACCACCAAGCCCAGCTAATTTTTTGTGTTTTTTGTCTTAAAGGTGGGGTTTCACCATGTTGGCCAGGCGGGTCTCAAACTCCTGACCTCATGATCCACCCACCTCAGCCTCCCAAAGTGCTGGTGTGAGCCACTGCAGCCACTGCGCATGGCTGTCTTTTTTATTTTTACTTTTTTTGAGTGTCGGGATTTCACTCTGTCACCCAGGCTGGAGTGCAGTGGTGTGATCATGGCCTACTTGACCTCCAGGGCTCAAATTATCCTCCAATCTCAGCCACCCAAGTAGCTGGGATTACAAACATGCGCCACCATGCCCAGCTAGTTTTTTTTTTTTTTTTTTTTTTTTTTTTCATTTTTTGTAGAGACAGTATCTCAGTTTGTTGCCCAGGCTGGTCTGGAACTCTGGCCTCAAGCGATCCTCCTGCCTCATCGGCCTCCCAAAGTGCTGAGGTTACAGGCATGAGCCACCACACCCAGTCCACCTTACATGTTTTAAAAGTAGATTTCTATTCCATTAATTGGAGACATGGGCTGGCCAGCATGGTAAAACCTGTCTCTATGAAAAAGACAAAAATTAGCTGGGTACAGTGGTGAGCACTTGTAATTCCAGCTACTTGGGAGGCTGAGGCAGGAGAATTAACTTGAATTCAGGAGACGAATTTTGCAGTGAGCTGAGATTGCGCCACTGCACTCCAGCCTGGGTAACAGAGGGAGAGTCCGTATCAAAAAAAAACCAAAAAATGGAGACATGGGGATAAACTAATATTTTTTTCAAGAAGCAAGTGAGTCATCAAGAAAATATAATTTTAACTTGGGTCTTCTGATTGTCAGAACATTAGGGCAGTCAGACAAAAAAGAATATTTAAAAGTCTGTAATATTTCTCTCTGTTTTTTAGCACTTAATTTTACCCCCAAATAGATCATTAATGTAAGGAATACTTATCCTTTTTGCATTTGATTTTTCATTTTATTTCTTAAGATAACTTATTTATTTATTCAGCAAATACTAAGTTCAGTACACAGGTAAGTACATTGCCCTTGATTACTGTTTTGAAATAAATGCCGTAATAAAGGATTAAGCACAGTTTTTGGATGTAGTTCTGCCTGGAATAGTTGAAGAAAGCTTCATGGAAAAAGTAACGGCTTGGATAGTGCTAAAATTGTATGTCAGACTAATATGCTGGGTTCAGTGGCTCACACCTGTAATCCCAGCACTTTGGGAGGCTGAGGTGGGTGGATTGTCCAAGCTCAGGAGTTGGAGACCAGCCTGGGCAACATGATGAAACCCCATCTCTACTAAAGTAAAAAAAAAAAAAATTAGCTGGGCATGGTGGTGTACACTTGTAGTCCCAGCTACTTGGGAGGCTGAGGCAGGAGAATTGCTTGAACTCGGGAGGTGGAGGTTGCAGTGAGCTGGGATTGTGGCGCTGCACTCTAGCCTGAGCACCAGCATGATTCCCTCTCGAAAAAAAGAAAAAGTGGTTGAGAGATTAGTCTGGGCAACACAGGGAGACTTGGTCTCTATATGGCGATAAAAAATTAGCCAGCTGCGCTGGTGCTCACCTGTGGTCTCAGCTCCTCAAGAGACCTAGGTAGGAGGACCACTTGAGCCTGGGAGGTCAAGGCTGCAGTAAGCCATGATCGCGCCACTGCACTCCAACCTGGGTGGCAGAGCAAGACTCTATTTCAAAAAAATAAATAAAAACTTTAAAGCTGAGAGAAAGTTAATGGGATGTAGATTTTGATGTTGAATATTCAAAGATATTGCATAGGAATTGGCTGGACCATGTTGAAGGATATGTGAATGCAAAATTGAGGACTTTTTAAATGCTCTGTGTCTTGCTTATAATTGTGTGATTTTTACTGCTACTCATTCTAGGTTGTTTTAGCTCATTAATACACAGTTTGAGCATGTGAGGAAATAGGTGCTTATTATTAAGTTTTGTATCCAGCTGGACTGTTTGCTTTTTTTCCCCAGGTTCCATATACATCTCTATAATCAAGATAGCCTCATTGCTTGTGTTCTGCCATACCACGAGACAAGAATATTTGTGCGAGTCATACAGCTTCTAAAAATTAATAATTCAAAGCACAAATGGTTCTGGTTGTTGCCAGTTAAGGTATGATTGCTGAATGACACATGTCTGTAATCATCACAGATCTTGATAAAGGGATTTAATTAGGAAAAAATAAGTCAGTGCTCCTGGGGATACTCCAGATAATTACCTCCATCATTTTTATTTCCTAACTTCCAATTGAAACTATTATTAATGTTAATAATATTTAGTGGCCGGGCGCGGTGGCTCAAGCCTGTAATCCCAGCACTTTGGGAGGCTGAGACGGGCGGATCACGAGGTCAGGAGATCGAGACCATCCTGGCTAATACGGTGAAACCCCGTCTCTACTAAAAAATACAAAAAAAACTAGCCAGGCGAGGTGGCGGGCGCCTGTAGTCCCAGCTACTCCGGAGGCTGAGGCAGGAGAATGGTGTAAACCCAGGAGGCGGAGCTTGCAGTGAGCTGAGATCTGGCCTCTGCACTCCAGCCTGGGCGACAGAGCGAGACTCGGTCTCAAAAAAAAAAATAATAATAATAATAATAATATTTAGTATCTGACGTCAGGCTAGGCAATGTACATTATATTATCTTGGATTATCACAAAACTTCATTTTTACAGATGAGGACAGGCTGCTTGCCAAAGTTCACATAACTAAAAAGTGGCAGAGTTGAGATTTGAACACCCAGTCTGATTCCAGAGCCTGTGCCTTTCTGTTGTACCATGCTGTTTGGCATTTTAAATTTTGGAACTGAGAACTTGAAGACGAACAAAGGCAGAAAATACTTACAAAAATGAAAAGGATAAAGATAACTTCAGGGGCTTCAATAATTTCTTAAAGTTGTGAGGAAGATGCTAGTAATTAATTTACAGACGAATAAAAGGATGCTTGTGTAACAGGAAGGGTCTGGGTAAGAAAAGACAGCATGATACTGTAGGCAAACCAACTGACTGACCTTTAGCACTTTGCAGCATATGGTGGAGGAAAGTAGACGTATGTTAGCAGGAACTTTGCTGCGTGCTGAGCATGGTGATCCAGGGTAGGAGAGGAGGCACATTGGGATGAGAGTAAGCTAACAGATCATGGGGCTGTGCACATTTGGCTGATGATGGTAGTGGGGTCAGTGTTCAGAATTAGTAAGACAGGAGGAATGAGGACTCTTTAATTAGAAGGATAATTTAAGAATCTGAATGTAAAGCACTTTAAAGAACATTGGAGAAGGCCAGCCTTTGATAAAGCTCTTAAACTGCGCTTCCCAACATTCACTCTGCCCATAGCATCAAAATTATTCTTCCTCTGATCTACCCTTGGACCTTGCTGCTCCCTAGGCATTCTTAATCCAGGTATCCAAATTCCACTCACCTACTAAAGTTCACTTAAAATTCTCCTTTCACTTAATATTTGTTGAGCATCTATTACATACCATGTACAATGCTAGATGGTGGGAATAGTGGTATAAGTTGTCCAGGTTCCTCATCTATTTCTGTTCTCAGCGTTATTGTAAAGCAATGACAGAAGCATATCATATTGGCTCAGAAACCATATCGAACCAGTAAAATTACTGAGAATCTAGAGCATCCAGATTTTGGTAAATACCTTTCAAAATATGACATATGATAAGCAAACATTTTTCACTAAATACCTCTGCCCTCTTTGCTGACCTTCTCTTTTGAATTTCTAAGTTTACATGATTTTATGTGTTAATTTCATCACCAACACCAGTTATAAGGAGTGATTATATTTTTAATTTATGAATTGGAGCAGTATGAAGACATCACTAGGGTAAATACTTTTAAATAAGGATCAGTTGATGAATGTCGCTAATAGTTTGTTCTTTCTGTCAATAACAGCAATCTGGAGTGCCCTTAGCTAAAGGAACTTTGATTACCCACTGCTACAAAGATCTTGGATTCATGGATTTCATTTGTAGTTTGGTGGCAAAATCTGTGAAGGTGAGCAGTCTTGTTTCATGAGTATATAATTGTATGAAAAGATTGCCTGCTTTGAATGAAGAAAACATACTAAAGCATACGCTAATAACAGTGGTACTTTGGATAAATTTATTTTGTTAAATGGTCTGGTGTTTTGAAGCAGGAGTAGTTTGAGAGTCCGTGGTTTGTTTTTTTGTTTGTTTGTTTTTTTTAAGAATCAATCTTTTATCACCAAAGGTGTTTTTCTACAAAAATAAATGCCTATTCCTTGCCAGATTCTAGTTACAGTGACTATTCAAAGAGACTTCTAGAAATGTCAGGAATATTCAACCTGGGAAAGCTGTTTAAAAAATTATAAGGCCGGCCGGGCGCGGTGGCTCAAACCTGTAATCCCAGCACTTTGGGAGGCCGAGACGGGCGGATCACGAGGTCAGGAGATCGAGACCATCCTGGCTAACACGGTGAAACCCCGTCTCTACTGAAAAAAAATACAAAAAACTAGCCGGGCGAGGTGGCGGGCGCCTGTAGTCACATCTACTCCGGAGGCTGAGGCAGGAGAATGACGTAAACCCGGGAGGCGGAGCTTGCAGTGAGCTGAGATCCGGCCACTGCACTCCAGCCTGGGCGGCAGAGCGAGACTCTGTCTTAAAAAAAAAAAAAAAAAAAAAAAATTATAAGGCCAGGCGCGGTGGCTCACGCCTGTAATCCCAGCACTTTGGGAGGCTGAGGCAGGCAGATCCCTTGACGTCAGGAGTTTGAGACCAGCCTGGCCAACCAACATGGTGAAACACCGTCTCTACTAAAAATACGAAAATAAACTGGGCATGGTGACGCATGCCTGTAATCCCGGCTATTCAGGAGGCTGAGGCAGGAGAATTGCTTGAACCTGGGAGGTGGAGGTTGCAGTGAGCCAAGATTGTGCCACTGTACTGCAACCTGGGTGACATAGCAAGACTCCTTCTCAAAAAAAATTTTTTTTAAATTAAAATGTTAGGAATATCATTAGGCAGTTAATTCTTGTCACATTGTGTATTTATTCATTGTCGCATATGGTAGTTCAGGAGAACTGTAAATATTTATTTGGCCTTTCACTTTTTTCTGGAGACATGGTCTTGCTCTGTCGCCCAGGCTAGAGTACAGTGGTGCCATCATAGTTCAGCCTCGAACTCCTGGCCTCAAGCAATCCTTCTACCTCCCTTTCACTGTTAAATGTGTTTTGTTTGTGTTCCTTGTTTCAGGTTTTTGCTGAGTCCCCGGGCAGCTCAGCTCAGTTGAGGGTGCTCTTGGCTTTCTATGCTTCCACCATAGTGTCGGCACTGGTCGCTGCAGAGGATGTATCAGACAATATCATCGCCAAACTATTCCCCTATATCCAAAAGGTTGGCACTGCTGATGTGTTAAGTAGATTATTTTGTACTTAAAGGAATTTTCTTGCTTTCGAAAGTTTTTTTAGATTTAAGTGTTTTTAAATGGACAGTTTATTTCAGATGGTTGATGAGATTTAGCCTTTAGGTTGAAAATATGACACTTTTTTATTGGAAACTCACCAGACTGGGACCTTAATCAGGACTCTTAAGAATAAACATTGGCTGTCTGGCCCTGCCGCTATCTCCTAGATTGATTTCCATAGCAGTCTTTGTACCTCACTGGAAGACGGATGGAGCAGACAGTCTCTTCGGGGCGTAAGCAGCCGCTCAGCATTCTTTGTGCACTGGCTCCTGCCTCTCAGCGTTTCTCCTTCCCAAATGCCTTGTTACCTGCTACCTTCCCAGGTGCCTCATGGAGGGAGGTACTGCTTTCACTTCCCACAGTGTCCCAACTTGTTATCTTTCATCAGATTTGTTTCTTCCATTAGTGATCTGATTGAGGTCTCCCTCTCATAAGTAGTATTTTATGTATAAAAGAAGAGCTTACCGGCTCCTGTTAGGACATACGGTAGATGTTTGAGTTGGGAAATTTTCTGAGATCCTTTTTCTTGTCCAACAGACTTGTCTCATCTCTGTATCCACTCTGAAAAAGGGGTCAGCTCCTTTATTGTTTACGTCTGAAGAGTGATTGACTATGCATTAGGTTGTATTAATCTCTTACGACATTTCTAATTTGTCAGATTAACATTTAAAGTAGCAGAAAATAATACGGTTTATCATTTTTCCTTATATTTAAAAAATATTTAGGGATTGAAATCATCTTTACCAGATTACAGAGCTGCAACATACATGATAATATGTCAAATTTCTGTGAAAGTGACCATGGAAGATACCTTTGTGAATTCATTGGCGTCACAGATCATCAAAACATTGACCAAGATTCCCTCTTTGATCAAGGATGGATTAAGTTGCCTGATAGTGCTCCTGCAGAGACAGAAGCCAGAGAGCCTTGGGAAAAAGTATGTACCATTGAATTGAGAAATGGTGGTAGTCAGAGGTGAATAAAATTATTTTGAATAATATTTTTTGTAAGATAAGTGATTATGTATATTTGTTTATATTGTCACTCGCTGTCTGACTTGTAAAGTCAACACGATATGTACTTTTGCTTCTTTAAAGGCCATTCCCTCACTTATGTAGTGTTCCCGATCTTACTACAATACTTCATGGGATTTCTGAAACTTATGATGTCAGTCCTCTTCTACGTTACATGCTTCCCCATCTGGTTGTCTCCATCATTCATCATGTTACAGGTATGTGGTTTTGTATTTGTTGTCCAGAAAATTTCTAAGATTTGATCTTAAAATAGTAACCATATCCTGGTTAACAGCTTTAAAATATTTAAAATTTCTGTTTTCCAGTTGTTCTTGTGTAACTTGTCTATTTCTTAAGTGAGAAACATTTGGGATGGGGAGCAGGTTGGTTGAAGAGAGATCCTTATTAAATGAGTGATTTCTTAGAATTCTACTTTTTTTTTCAGATCTGTGTTCTTAAATACTTAGATAGTCTCTACATGAAAAAGACTAGAATAATTTTAAAATTCATTACTGAGTAAACCTTTGCCTTCTCATTTAGATATTTAATGAATAGTGATTCATTTACAATGAATATCTCATCCAGTTGCCAAAAAAGTCTTTTCCCTATAGTAATTAAAAATATAAGACCAAGAAAATTTTTATACATAAAAATCCAAATTATGAAACAAAGCAAAAAATAATAATTAGAGGGCCAGGTGGCTCAAACCTGTAATCCTAGCACTTTGAGAAACTGAGATGGGCAGATCATGGCAAAACCCTGTCTCTACAAAAATGTACAAAAATTAGCCGGGCATGGTGACATGCAACTGTGGTCCCAGCTGCTCGGGAGACTGAGGTGGGAGATCACCTGAGCCCAGGGAGTTCAAGGCTACAGGGAGCTGTGTTTGCGCCACTGCAGTTCAGCCTGGGCGACAGAGCGAGACTCTATCTCAAAAATAATAATAATAATAATTAGAAATTGATTGTTTGCGTTACGTCTTTTAATAAATACAAAAAGACTAGGAAGAAACACTAGGTTCTGTTGCTACTTGGAGAATCCTAAGAAAGACTTCTCTAAACTTATGTTGGTCTACTGGAAAATGAGGTTTTCATAACCAAATCTTGGTTTAAACACGCATTTTAGAAAAGTGACTAGCAAAATGAAAATGTATTCTTCCTATTCTGAAGGTAATGAGTAATGTCCCATTCTTGAAAGCAAGGGCTAAGATCAGATTCATACGTTTATTATAAATCTGAAATAGATGACCGCTCTTGGTTCAGTAAGGGGGTAGGTACTGAGATGAAAGTCTAGCCTGTTTTTAGAGATAGTTGTTTGGGACCATCACAACTAATTTGTAATGTTACCTGGGGAAAGACTAATTTTGGACTTTTGTTTTAGTATCGTTATAAGCATGATAGTACTTGTTAAAAATAGAGAATTTCAGATAAAAGAAAAATGAAGGTGATCTATACAGAAAAGCTTTGAAAAGTATAAATGACTAAATAAGTGGAATGCACTTCTGGAAATAGATAAAAAGCTGGATATCAGTGTGTTTTATTCTGAGAAAGATTTTCTGCTATAAGTGAATTTAATAATGTTAGCTTGCAAAATAAATTTTTCCCGACACAATTTTAATTTTTACGTATTAAGGAGAAGAAACTGAAGGAATGGATGGTCAAATCTACAAGAGACACTTAGAAGCTATACTTACAAAAATATCACTGAAGAACAACTTAGACCATTTGTTGGCTAGGTAAGCTATTATTTTTGACATGCTTTTGATTTCCATTTTTGTGACTCAGTATTATTTTCAAGATTGGTTAGAAATTTCCCAGTATTCCTTTTTAATGTATATCTTGTTTTGTCTGTATCATTTCGTTAACTATTAAGTACTTAATCCAGTAACTGGCAGCATTAAAAGCAAAAGCAATTTTTCTTGCATGTCTTTAGTGCTTCTAGATGAAAATGGAAAGTTAGTGGTTAAGCTAAATTTGGGTAATAACTAAACACAGGTTTTGGCCATTTGAAGTTTTATATTAGTAAATGGACCATAATATCTGAAATAACACATCACAATTAGAACGCCGTAAATGTCATTTAGAAACAATATTGAAGGTAGGCGTAGAGTAAGGATTATTTCATTGCTCTAAAGATAATTCAGTCTTTTTTTTTTTTTTTTCTTAATGGGCAACTTGATGCAGTGAAAAGATGTAGGCGCTGCAGTCAGACATAGGTGTAATTCTGCCCTTACCACTTCCAGGACTATAGTAAGTTTTGGAGGTGCGAGTGGATGTGGCTTTGCCATTTTGTGGCATCAAGAGGGTGCCTATGTGTTGGTGTGCATCATTCATGCCCCTTTGCTCAGAGGGTTGGTTTGTGAATTAAAGGAGAGTATATACATGTAGTAATGTTGAGAGCATAGGCTCTAGAATCAGACTGGGGCTTAAAGTGTGAAACCCCACTCTGTGGCACAGAAGGGCTCACTGAGTGTTGCCTTTTGTTGCTGTACTCATGAGCAAATTGGAAGACTTTTGCCCTAGTTTCTTTTCCTTTTTTTTTTTTTTTTCTTTTGAGATGGAGTTTTGCTCTTATTGCCCGGGCTGGAGTGCAGTGGCACGATCTCAGCTCACTGCAACCTTTGCCTCCCAGGTTCAAGCAATTTGCCTGCCTCAGCCTCCCTAGTAGCTGGGATTACAGGCATGTGCCACCACGCCCGACTAATTTTGTGTTTTTAGTAGAGACGAGGTTTCTCCTTGTTGGTCAGGCTGATCTCAAACTCCTGACCTCAGGTGATCCGCCTGCCTCGGCCTCCCAAAGTACTGGGATTACAGGCGTGAGCCACCACAGTTTTAAATAGCAATGTAGTCTTGCTGTGTTGTCCAGACAGGTCTCGAACTCCTGAACTTAAACAGTCCTCCTGCCCTGGCCTCTGAAAGTGCAGGGATTGTAATGCCAGTGGTGTGAACCACTACACCAAGCCCCTAGTTTCTTTATCTGTAAAATAAGTGTTAAATTATACCTTTTATAAGTATGACAATTAGAGATAATATTTCTAAAGCACTTAGAATATAGTAGGTACTCAATAAATAGTAACTCTTACGTATGCTGATATTTCTGTGGTTTTTTTTTTTACAGCCTTCTATTTGAAGAGTATATTTCATATAGTTCACAGGAAGAAATGGATTCTAATAAAGTGTCTTTGCTTAATGAACAATTTCTTCCACTCATTAGGCTTTTAGAAAGCAAGTAAGTTATGCATGTATGTTTATGCTCTTCTAAAGTACTTCCTGTTCTATAAAGATATGATTCACAAGTCACATCTTAATATACTGAATTGTACAGAGACTGTCCTTTTTTAAATTTTTTCTTCAAGGAGGGTCGAGTATCGGAATTAAAAATATTTGAAATATAAGAGGAAATAGTGACTGTGGGGGGGCTATGGAGAGTATAATTTTTTATAGAGAGACTGTTTGGTTACTGGAGTAGTTATAGTAACAAATTTGACCAATATCATTTGGTTTTGCATACAACATTTGTTAAAATTCAAGTCATAGTCTCAGTAATTTTTAAAATTTTATGTCTTTCCTTTATATACATATGGTGTATGAGATGAATAAATTTATTAAGAATAATGAATTCACTCTTTAATTGCTTCCCAGATACCCCAGAACGTTAGATGTTGTATTAGAGGAACACTTAAAGGAAATTGCAGATTTGAAGAAACAAGAGCTTTTTCATCAGTTCGTTTCTCTTTCTACAAGTGGAGGAAAGTATCAGGTATGTTGTTCTCCAAAGGAATTATGACAATTTGGGGTACATTTGTATCGTTATGTGAAGAGATCCAGAAGGAAATTTGCCAGTTTTTTCCATCGTGTGGAAAATTTTACAGAGATGACCTTATAGTTTGCCTAGTTGCCGGAAGTACGGCTCTGAGGCAGGAATAGACTAATTGGAGAAAGGTACAATAATTTGTACATAACCATGAACATGATACTTATTTCAGGAAAAGTATTGTTGGAGAATTTTGTACAGGATATTTATTAAGAATCATCAAAGGATGGCCTCACGTAGGTTTCTGGCATTCTGTCTTTTAGCTAGGTCTGTGCTTTGCAGTGTACCAGACACAAATGGCTATTTATAGTACTGATTAGCAAGGGGGAGATGGGTTCTATTTCATGATCACATTAAAACGAGAAATTTTCTGGTGATTCAAGACTAAAGCGTTTTACTAGAGGTTAGACATTTAAGCAGAAGTTCTTTAATTAGCCTTAAAAACAGATAATTATGAAGAGAAATATGATTGTTTTAGTATTTCTCTTCCATAATTAGACTTTCTAGACTTTCATCTTTGATGGTGTTGCATTTCCGAATCTTAGGTTGATGGGTAGACTTCCTTTTTTGTCTAATTGCATAAGTGAACTAAGGTGTCACTAATTTGAGTGTCACTATTTGTTATCTCATGTAGATGAGTTGCATTCTGTTTTCTGGGAGGTGCTGAAACAGTGATTTATCTTAGGTGCTCTTTCCTTTGGAATCAGATATGCATACAAAATACAAAATTACTTTGTAGAATTACTTCACCAAATTAAACCTACACATAGACACAAATACATGTGAAATCATACCACCAACAATACAAATTTTTTTCATCGGTTGCAACTCATGTAATAATGTTCTAGAAACAAAGATTTTGCGTTTTTTCGTTTGTTTTCTGTAGTTAGATGGTTGTTACTGAAAATGTTGGGCAATTTGGGTTGGTTTTCTTTGGGTTTTATTCTTGATCGTAGACTGTTCAGATTAAGTGAAATAATTTGATAATTGCGTTGAACCCTGTAGTTTTTAGCAGATTCTGATACTTCTTTGATGCTCAGCCTGAATCATCCACTTGCTCCTGTGAGACTTCTGGCCATTAATCATTTGAAAAAGATCATGCAAACATCAAAGGTTTGTTTCGGATTGCTTTTGTGTATGATTTTTTTTTTTTTCTTAATGATGAGCAGTGTAATTCTGAATAAGAAATTGGAGTTACCACCTAGAATTGATAGTGGATAATTGTACAGATGAACTGAATAAACCTCATGAGAGTACTTACTTTAGACTAATATTTAGGACTGTGTGTGCCAGTGGTCCCCATTTTAACAATAACCTAATAACTGCTTTTATGTTTCCACATTGATGGTTATTTGTTTATCTTTAGTGTTTTTCCAACTGGAATTTGTAGATTAATTCACATAGGTTCATTAATTATCTAAGAATGTTTTTAGTTTTGAAATTTGATTTTGGGCTGGTCACAGCAGCTCATGCCTATAATCCCAACACTCTGTGAGAAGGATCACTTGAGCCCAAACGTTTGAGACCAACCTGGGCAACATAGGGATACCCCCTTCTCTATAGGAAAATAAAAAAAAATAAAAAATTAGCCAAGTTTGGTGGCACACGCTTGTGGTCGCAGCTACTTGAGAGGCTGAGGTAGGAGGGTCTCTGGGGCATGAGGTTGAGGCTGCAGTAAGCCACGATCGTGCCACTGCTCTCCAACCTGGGTGACAGGGCAAGACCCTGTTTAAAGAAAAGCCAAGAAATTTGGTTTTGGTAGTCTTAATTTTAGATGAAGGCGTATTTTGGGACATTTGGGTGTTAACTTTTGAACAGTGTTCTGTGATTTGGGTACCTGCAGTTTCATTTGTCTTTAAAATGTAAGTGGCTTCAAATATGTATTGAGGCTGACTTTATTTGTAAATAATTTGGTCTAATTTGCATTTATGCCAAAAGGCATTGGTATGAAGACTTGGTAGTGATACAAATAGAATAGTAGTTTCCAAACTTTAGTCATTCAAGCAGTCCTTTTACAATTTTTGCTAAATTATAAATTGCCACTGATAGTAGTATTGTTTTCTCAAAATTTTTCTTTATTTCAGATGGACTCATTATTTTTTTACATAGCCTTCAGATTGTGGGTGTGAGGTGCTAATTGTATATACATTTTACTACAGTTACTATAATTAAAATAGGAATGCTCCATCTGTGTCATATCTAAAATTATGCACTATGATTTGCATATTTGAGAAATTTCTGGAATAGGGTAAAGCGGTAACAGAGTTGAGTTTCCGTGTAGCACATGGCAGTGTAAACATGCCGACCTCTCGAACTTGTGTCACAGCAATTATAGCCAGATTCGTATTACAAGTAAAATCATATGATCGGTAAAATTTAATTTCAGCTAATTACAGTTAATCACACTAAATTCATCTTCATTTGAATTGCATTGGTTTTATAGTTTTTAGTATTTCCCTTGCAGATTAAAAAAAAATTTTTGTTTTATGTCATCTATATTTTAAGAAGTTATACTTAATTTTAAGTTGATATATAAACAATAAACAATTTAAACAACATTTAGATCTTTGAGAAAGTTTATTTAAAAGTGGCTGATGTAATATTCAGGTTTGAGAAATGTTGCTTTATTTGATCTGGCGTGAATTCTGCTTTTATAAACTGCCAATAGGTTTATTTTGTTGATGTGTTAAATAATTTCATTGAATAATAGTCTTTGTTGTGATAGGAGGATTTTAGTGATGAGAAATTCTTCTGGAATAAAGGGGGAGTCCTGGAATCTTCTGTTTCTGAAGTTGTTCTCATCCTTCCTTTTACTCTTACTGCCTTTCTCTCCCGTTCTCTGGGTTTGGTTAGCTGCATACATTCAGCTTACAGGCTTGAGTATTGTAATTGCAGTTGATGTCTTCCTTTGCATACCATGTTTCATTTGCTTTTCTCCATCCATGACAGGACATAGGTTTTATTCTAAACTCCAGGTTCAGATATATGGCTGCTTATTAGCTCTTGAGGATTTTTTTAAGTGATGGGGTCTTGCTTTGTTATCCAGGCTGGCCTCAAACTCCTGGGCTTAAGCAATCCTCCCACCTTAGCCTCCAGAGTAGCTGGGATTATAGACATGCACCACTGTGCCTGACTAACTTAATCTTTGTGAATTCTATGAATTTTCATTTTTCTCCCAACAGAGTGACCTATGTTTTTTATATTATTTAGTTGCCTGCCACATACTGATAGGATGTATTCAGGTTGGTTAGCAGACCTAGTTTTTTTTCTCTGTGAATGAATAGACATTGTTTTCTTTTATTTGTTATGTTTAAAAAATGATCTCTATTTTTGGCAGACTGGCCTTGTAGTACATGTCCTTATCCTTGTAAAAATTTAGATAATACTAGCTAACTTTTAATAGTACTTACGTGTAAAGCACTGTGCTACAGACTGACATATACTTTTTAATCTTTTAACAACCCTTGGAGGTAGGTATTATTATTAACAAACCTGTTTTATAGGTGAGAATAGTGAGATCCAGAAAGGTTAAGTGACTTGACTAAAGTCACACAGCTAGTAAGTGGTAGAGCTCGAATTTAAATTAGACATTCATACTCTTTAGTCTATACCCTGTCAGTATCTGGGCTCTCACTTTAATAAGATGAACTCCTTAATTACAAAAACTGTATTTGGAGTATACCATATTTACTCTGTTTACTGTATTTTCACTGAAAACTCGAAAAAGATTTTACCAAACAATTATTAATCTCGAAAGGCCTTAGCGATTACCTAGTTCTAGTGTGTTTCAGTCCTCAGCCTGAGCAGAACCTGTGTTAGACTGTTGTTCTGGAGTGTGTTTCACAAAACCCTACTTCCTTTCCAGCGCAAAGCCTTAAGAGATTTTTAGCAACAGCTAAATTAATTTTTTTCTTTTATTGCTCAGGAGGGTGTTGATGAGTCTTTCATAAAAGAAGCTGTTTTAGCCCGATTAGATGATGATAATATGGATGTTGTTTTGTCGGCTATAAGTGCTTTTGAGGTGAGTGAATTTGTCATTTGTTGAGATATACAATTTTGTAAATTTTCTTGCCCTTCTCACATGATTCTCTGCTTGAGACTAGAATATTTTTGGAAATTATTTTTCCATGGGAAATTTGTTCTCTGGAGAGCACAGACTTAAGTCTGGTTAGGAGAAACTCATGGGAATTCACAATGTAATACATTAAATATATATGGAAGTTGTTCAAACAGGAAATGGTTTGTGAATTTTTATATTGCTTTTAACATATTCTCATCAATAGCAAATACCTTGGGACCATTGTCTTATGAATGCCACTTTTGAGAAATACATCTTAAAACTTTTAAGTTGTACTAGGATTCCTGGGAGAAATTCCTTATAATTCATTCTTTTTAAAATTTGCATTTAAAAAGCACCATATATGTTTGAAGCAAGTACAAATCTACTCATGGATATTTTTTCCCTTTAGATTTTCGAAGAACATTTCACTGCAGAAGTGACGATTTCAAATCTTCTGAATCTCTTTCAAAGAGCGGAACTTTCAAAGAATAGAGAATGGTATGTATTCATTTCTCCTTACACTATTTTGAATTGATGAAGTTTTTATATCAAGTTCTTTCTATTTCTTCTTTTTTTTTTCTTTAAGGCTTTGATTACATGACCCCTTTGTTGTGGTAGTAGAACAGATCTTAATGTAATACTTTCTTTCATTATACAGTTAATTAATTTGTGTTTGTGTGTGTTCATTATACTATTCTTGTGTTTGGAATTTCTCTTAATAAAATGCAAAAGGAAATACATAATGGATGAGACTGAATTCTGGGAAGTAAGATGGGAAGGACTTTCTAATTTTCTACTTTATGTGATTTTTACTTTATAATTAAAAACAAATACCAATGTATTAAACAAATTAAAAAATAAGTTCAGAGACACGATACCATCTGTGGTAAGTTTTTAATGAGCTCTGTTTATTTCATTTTTGGCACCAAAGCTTTTTGCAAGAAAAAGTAAGTAAGCTCCGTAGAGGATGACAGTGTGTCTTATGTGTTTTTGTGTCTATCATATGGGTAGATATCTATCATGTAGGACGTGCTTGGTTCATTTTCTTTGAATGCCTGAGTGAATCTGATTTCCAGTAGAATTGAGACATCTAGTGTGATACGTCTTATGTTATAGTTAACCTCTAGTGATTTCTCTAAGAAAAATTATTATTTTTTTTAAGATTAGACAGGATGAGCAGATTAAAAGTATTGTTGGCCAGGCACAGTGGCTCATGCCTATAATCCCAGTGCTTGTACAAGAAATAAATAAATAAAAATATTGTCACAGATAACTCTGTTATTGACATGGATTTTAAGTGGTGTCTTAGTGTGTCTGAATAATAGTTTTGGTCAGGAGACCAGGATATTGTCAGTTAAGCTGGAGTAATGTAATGATGAACTTTTGCCCAGTTGAAGCCTTCCAATGTGTCTTCCAACCAAATATGCTTGCATGTCTTTTAGGTACAAGGTACTTAAGATAGCAGCTGACATATTAATTAAAGAAGAGATACTAAGTGAAAATGATCGGTTGTCAAATCAGGTGGTTGTATGTTTGCTGCCATTTATGGTTATCAATAATGATGACATGGAATCTGCTGAGATGAAAATTGCTATATATTTATCAAAATCAGGAATCTGCTCTCTGCACCCTCTATTAAGAGGCTGGGAAGAAGGTAAAAAATTTAGTTATTTTTTAGAAAAAGTAAACAGTACAAAAGAAAACAAGGAAAATTTAAAATTTATTGTTTGTCATGTTATATGCCAGTAAGGTCTTTTAAAAGTTTTGCCAAGATAAAAAGTATACAGTGAGAAGGAAGCCAATTCATAGATAGACAAATTCAGAATTGGATATAAGGAAAAATGAAAAGCAAACCTTCATAAAAAATAGTAAACTGTTTGCCTGAATTCTTCGTATGATTCTTTGGTGTTGGTGACATAAGAGCTCTCTGCATTCAATTTTACTTTACAGCTCTTGAAAATGTGATTAAAAGCCCAAAGCCAGGAAAACTAACTGGTGTAGCAAATCAGAAGATGATTGAGTTGTTAGCTGATAATATAAATTTAGGAGATCCTTCTTTAATGTTAAAGATGGTAAGTATGCTGTGAAAGTCCAACCCCTGGATTTCTTTCTCATATGCTTATTAAATTCTCAGCTTTTGCTTTACTAGATTTTTCTTCTAAATTTTTTTTTTATTCTTGAGTACTTGGTTTTACTTTAAACATTACAGTGTTGTTTAATAAATTCTGTGCAATGTTTGAAATCTTTAAAAACATTTTATATATTTGTTCAATGTGGATCCATATCACACCCATAAGAATATATCCTTTTTACCATCATTTTCTCTCATTCCCATTTAAAATATTAGTATTTTTGTTGTTGTTGTTAAAGTAGCAAAATATAATCCCAAAGAGGAGAAAATTATCTTTGCCTCAGTAAATAAACCTTTGTAAAGGTATTAGATGTGTGATTTAAATACATTAACCAGTTGGCAAGTGCAATTATGTTCATTACAATTTCTGACATATTCTTATAATTACTTAGAAATCAGTGCTTAGTACTTTATAAAGGCTTTCTATTTGTCATCTCACTTCTCACTTTAAATGTAAAACACAATACCTAGATAGACCTGAGTTGGAAAAATTGTTTTATGAAAGTCAGGAGCAACTAGTGATAGAGTGTGTTTATTTTTCAAGGTGGAGGATTTAATAAGCCTGGGTGAGGAGGAGTCCCTTAACCAGAAGCAGAAAGTAACGTTTCACGTGGTCATGTCTGTGCTCGTCTCTTGTTGTTCATCTTTAAAAGAAACCTACTTTCCATTTGCGATAAGAGTCTTCAGTTTGTTGCAGAAAAAAATAAAGAAGCTTGAAAGTGTCATTACTGCAGTGGTAAGAAAAGCAGAATCTCCAGAAAGTGGGATGTTGAGTAAAGCAACAGCCTGACCTGTTAGTCACAGCAAAACTGGAAATCAGAGGCGAGATGTTGAGTCTGTGGATACTGGCTGGATGAAATGTGAAGCAGTCTTGGGTAGCAGTGAGATAGTCAACGAGGCACTCCCTTGCTTTTGCAGAAAGTTTCGTTGAATTATAAAATTTCAGGGTTGCAATATTTTGTATCTGATGCCTGACTCTCCTCTCTTTTATTGTCTTTATTGGATAATTACCCAAGCTACACCTAAGTACCTCTAGTGATGAAGAATTCACTTGGCGTGTTAGTGCTTGAACAAAATACTATTTCATTCCATTGTTTACTAAAAATAGATCTTTTAGGCTGTAAACAATTTTAATATTACATAGATGTGTATCCCTCCAGCCTACTACTGTCTTTGATAGTGTTACTGAGGGACATGTTTTAGCTGTTTATATTTTTACTTCATGACACATTCTGAGGTAGCAAGACTGTTTTTTTTTAATATCTGCTATATGTAAGTATTTTGTTTTTATTTGTCCTCCAAATTTTAGAGGGCTTCTCATTATAGGATTTACTAAATGAATTACATCTTTTTCACATTTACCTGGGATTTTGTAAGTTCTGATCATGGCCATTGTTAGCTAAAATTTGTAAACTTTAAAAAGAGTAAAATCTTCATATTTTGAAAAATAGCCCAGATAGTCCCTTCTTAACTTCTAATTTCTTGGTGTCTTTTGTGAAGTGTGATGAGCTGAACTGTACTGGTTCTCAGTGTTAAAAGTATGGATAAATTGATTGTTTTATTATACATATGTAGATAACAGGTTATTTTATATTGCTTTAGTTTTAATACCCTTTCTCGGTATCATGAGCATATTTTTGCCTGTAGCAGCACATTGAGTTAATCAAATCCCTTACTGGAGAGGTTACATTGTAAATCTGGCTTTGGATTATTTTCCTTCTAAGTTATTACTCTGCTCTGGTTGTACAGAGTCACATTTGTCATTTTCTTACACCTGTTCTTCTGCATTCTTTTGGCATTTATAGTATAATTTCTAAACACCTGACATTTTGCTACTTGTTTAAAATCATCTGCAGGTTTGGAAATTTTACTGTGTTTACCTTATTCAGATGAGTGGTAAAACAGTGAAATGAAAGAAGTCCCTTTAACTATGTCTTGGCAATCCAACTCTTTATCTTCCTGTTTTTAAATAGGCCTATTTTGGCCAGGCACGGTAGCTCACGCCTATAATCCCAGCACTTTGGGAGGCTGAGGTGGGTGGATCACTTGAGGACAAGAGTTCGAGACCAACCTGGCCAACATGGTGAAACCTCATCTCTACTAAAGATACAAAAATTAGCCAGGCCTGATGGTGGATGCCTGTAATCCTACCTACTCGGGAGGCTGAAGCAGGAGAATCGCTTGAACCTGGGAAGCGGAGGTTGCAGTGAGCTGAGATTGTGCCACTGCACTCCAGCCTGGGCAACAAACAGAGCCAGACTCCGTCTCAAAAAAAAAAAAAAAGAAATATGCCTATTTATTCCTACCCTTTATTGGATAAACAGTTTATATGAGTAAAGTTTGTTTAATGTTTTAAGGTAAGACATAGATAAAATTTAACTTAACTTTGTCTTTCCTTGTGAATGGTGATAGTTAGACCTCTTTAAAAATCTGACGAAAACAGGTCTATTAATCCTTTCCCCACAAAAATATACACATAAACAAAACTTGCATATTTTGCAGAGGAATTCATTGACCCATGTTCAGAACCCTTAGTTTGTACTAGTTTTTGTTTCCTTTAACATTTCAGGAAATCCCCTCAGAATGGCACATTGAACTGATGTTAGACAGAGGGATACCAGCGGAGCTGTGGGCACATTATGTAGAAGAGCTCAACAGCACTCAGAGGATGGCCGTGGAGGACTCGGTTTTTCTTGTATTTTCCCTGAAAAATTTTATTTATGCACTGAAAGCTCCTAAATCTTTTCGTAAAGGTAAGATACAAGCTGTGAATCTTTTAAATGTGCTATTCTGCAAAACTGAATGATTGACTGACTCCACAATGACTGCTTGTCTTGAATAAAAAGCTCCCGGCATGTTCATGCAGGGCTGTGCATCATTTCTCTTTCCATGTCCATGTAGGTGACATATGGTGGAATCCTGAACAACTGAAAGAAGACAGCAGGGACTATCTGCACTTGCTCATTGGGCTCTTTGAGATGATGCTCAATGGTGCTGATGCTGTTCATTTCAGAGTTCTGATGAAACTTTTCATAAAGGTACAAGGCTCATCCTTTTCAGGCATACTCTACCCTTAAAGAAGATATGGCTGGCTGAGTGCAGTGGCTCATTCCTGTAATCCCAGCACTTTGGGAGGCCGAGGCCAGTGGATCACTTGAGGTCAGGAGTTCGAGACTAGCCTGGCCAACATTATGAAACCTCATTTCTACTGAAAATACAAAAATTAGCCGGGCGTGATGGCGGGGCCTATAATCCCAGCTACTTGGAAGGCGGAAGCAGGAGAATTCGCTTGAACCCGGGGAGGCGGAGCTTGCAGTGAACCGAGATCACACCACCGCACTCTAGCCTGGGCGACAGACAGTGAGACTCTGTCTCAAAAAAAAAAAAAAAGATATTGTGGGTTATTTTGGTTATGTCAGTTTATAATGTAAATGAAAGTAGACTTGTAAACAGTGAAGAGTATATAATAGTAAGCACACGCCCTGTAAAAGAGTACGATCACGATACTAATGGGTAGGTTGAATAGAAACTAACATTGCTACACTCCTACTAATATGTTAGGCCTGTTACTATATTTAAAAATAACAACAGCCCAGTCTTTTTGATTGGTTAATACCATGTAGAAATGTGAATACTGATGTTCGAGAGGTTATTTAGCAGATGTGAAGTTACTCAGGAAATTTCATCCGCAGCACCAGTGATCTCCGTGTTGCCAGGCCCAGTGGTCAGTTCCTGTTCTTGCCTGACTTGTTCTCTATACAGCATTTGACATTGAGTTGGCATTGCTCACCACATTGTTGAAGTATTTTCTTAATTAGGCATCCCAGATACTGCTCTTGTCTTGGTTCTCAGTGTTTTTAAGTGCAGAGTTATAGTGAAGCTTCTGAATATCACTCTTCACTGACATCTTCCCAGTTCATTAAAACATAGAGTGTAGAATAATTTGAAATTATTAGACAAAGCAAAACATTGCCTTAAATTACTTGTTTCTTTATAATTGTACACTAGTGAAAAGAGGATTTGGAACCAACTTATTTGAGTAAGAATTAAAAGTTCGCTCTTTTTTTTTGTGATTAGGTACATCTAGAAGATGTTTTTCAGTTATTCAAGTTCTGTTCTGTTTTATGGACCTATGGTTCTAGCCTTTCAAATCCACTTAACTGCAATGTGAAAACAGTGCTGCAGACTCAAGCTCTTTATGTGGGCTCTGCAGTGCTCTCTTCTCAGAAGACACAGTGTAAACACCAACTGGCATCCATATCTTCTCCAGGTATTAAAAGTAGCATTGTTGTGTTTTGTCATGACCAACTGTTCATGCTTTCTTTATATGGTTTATGTAGTTTGGAAAATTGTAACTTAAAAAATAGCAGAGAGTGGGCGTAGTGGCTCATGTCTGTAATCCCAGCACTTTGGGAGGCCGAGGCAGGTGCATCATGAGATCAGGAGATCGAGATCATCCTGGCCAACGTGGTGAAGCCCTGTCTGTACTAAAAATACAAAAATTATCTGGGCGTGGTGGCACATACCTGTAATCCCAGCTACTCGGGAGGCTGAGGCAGGAGAATCGCTTGAACCAGGGAGTCGGAGGTTGCAGTGAGCTGAGATCATGCCACTGCACTCCAGCTTGGCGACAGAGCGAGACTCCATCTCGAAAAAAAAAATCTATAAAGCCCAGGCGAGGTGGCTCACGCCTATAGTCTTAGCACTTTGGGAGGCTAAGGCAGGAGGATCACTTGAGGCCAGGAGTTCAAGACCAGCTTGGACAACGTAATGAGATCCTGCCTCTACAAAAAATACAAAAATTAGGTGGGCGTGATGGTGCGCACCTGTAGTCTCAGCTACTCAGGTGCCTGAGGTAGGAGGATAGCTTGTGCCTGGGAGGTCAAGGCTGCAGTGAGCTGTGAGTGCACCACCACACTCCAGACTAGGCAATAGAGCGAGACCCTGTCTCTAAAAAACAAAATAAATTGTACATCTATACATATTTCTGGTTACTTCTAAGTGTTGCTTTTAAGTTATTAGTGTCACTTGCAAAATCTCACCAAACAGAAGAGTTTAACAATAGAAATGGCAGGTGATTATATGAGTTCTTAATAATCAGCTATTCATTTTCTGAGCTGTAGCAGCAGTAGGGTTAGATATGGAAGTCAGATCATCATAATACAATTTAATAATGAACTAATAAAAACAAAACCCTCCTGCATTTATCTCTTTTATCAAGCAAAAGTCATATTCAGGTTCGGCCTTCTCTAATGAAATATCTGAAAGTTAAGTTTTTTTATAACGTGGAATTGCAAATTTTGCAAAAGATGCAGAATTTCATGAAACAATGACTGTGATATTGAAAAGTGGGTTGACTCAGAGCTATTGACATGAGGGGATGTGGCAAAATTAGATCAAAGAAGAATGGTTGAAGATGAAAAAGTTGATTAGAATAATGACATGATTGATGCTTCAAACTGAATGTTATTAATATCAGAGGCTTAAGAGTGGCCCTGAGGAAATTTGAAGATGTCCTTGGTTGTTTTTTTTTTTTTAATTCCAAAATTACTCTTTGTAAATATTCTGTGAAAGCAAGGTAGATGATCGTATACTTTTCCCTGAACAATTTCTCAGTGTTTATTTTTTATTAGTTTTTTGAAAGAGCACATAATTACATTTATAACCAAATTTTGTTGCATATAAAGTAAAGTAGATATGTAATTTCAAGTTTTATTTCTAAAATAAAATTCCATAAAAATAATTTTTTTATTGACTTACAAAATTTCGGTCTTTATTTTAGGTGAGTTTACTGTTAAGGTTTTTCTGGTTATATTTGGATAAGAACAACTCCCTATACATTTTTTAACTTTAATTTTTCAATTAATACATTAGGGACATCTTTCCATATTAATAAATGGAAAAATTTATCTTTTTATAACTGCCTGCAGAGTATTCCATTGTACGGAGATAGCAATTTATTAAAATAGTTATTTTCTCCTAAACTTGTGGGTTTTCAAAAAGGTACGTATATTTTATTTAGAGATAACTATTTCGGTTTTCCAATTTGGTATTAAATGTTTACTGTCCTTTGACAGTGGCCTCTGAGTAATATATGTCATTTTGACTATAAGTAGCAAGATGGAAGAACTTCACTTTTCCACTGGTATTGCTGCTAGACAGGCTCCCTGCCTCCCACTGCTGCCCTATCATCCATCTCCTCCTGCCTGCCTGACGTACTTTGCATTTATGCTGTGTACACCTGTTGCAGTACTCCTGAACACAGGAGAGATGCACCTTGTTCTACTTGGAAGTTCAAAGACCAGACACTCAAGTCGCAGAGCGCCTCAAGTGGAAGGCCGCTTTTGTACATGCCCTGAGGGCTCTCCACTTTAGGGCTGCAGTGAGTTTCTAGCCCCACCTTATCTGTGAAGAGTCTAGGAATTATTGGTTGGCATCTGTTTTAATATGTTTACAAAAATGTAGTGTTCATAAGTAAAACATGATATCATGTAATATGACATTAATGATACATAAATATGTTTATATTATTAAATTTTTGTGTTCAGAAGTAAAAGGCAATACAATGTTATATGATACTACAATTATACAATATGACATAGTAATATAACACAATATTATATGAGTTTTTGTCAGTGGCTTGGTAATCTAACCACCATTTATTATTTTCTATGCAGGTATTATAAAAAGTCTTGCATATAGCAAGTCTTTGTTAAATGAATAAATAACAATCTATTTCTTTTTTTTTTTTTTTTTTTTTTTAGATTTCAAATCACAAGTTTATTTACTAATGACACGATTGCTTACCTAAAAATCTGGTTTGGAGATTATATAGACAATGTTATTTTAGGAAATCAATTACTGTTCTTTGATGTTACACTTTTATATTGATAGTGTTTCTATATATTAATTCATTATGTTCAGGGTACATTGGAGCAAGAATGCAAATAACTGAACTTTTTTTTTTTTTAATTTTTTTTTAATTATTATACTTTAAGTTCTAGGGTACATGTGCATAACGTGCAGGTTTGTTACATACGTATACTTGTGCCATGTTGGTGTGCTGCACCCATCAACTCGTCAGCACCCATCAATTCATCATTTATATCAGCTATAACTCCTAATGCAATCCCTCCCCACTCCCCGCCTTTTTGTTTTTTAAAGAGACATAGTCTCACTTTGTTGCCTAGGCTGGAGTGCAGTGGTGTGATCTCAGCTCACTGCAACCTCCCCCGCCCAGGTTCAAGCAATTCTCTTGCCCCATCCTCCCGAGTAGCTGGGATTACAGGCACGCACCACCACACCCGGCTAATTTTTATATTTTTAGTAGAGACGGGGTTTCACCATGGTGGTCAGGCTTGTCTTGAACTCCTGACCTCAGGTGATCCACCCGCCTTGGCCTCCCAAAGTTCTGGAATGACAGGCATGAGCCTCTGCGCCCAGCCAATACAAATCTATTCCTCCTGTCATTTGTGAGATTGTTGCAGTAAACTGAGGAACAGAGAGAGATATGGGAGAACAGGAAGAATTTATTTTAGGGTACGCACCAGCTTAGCGGTTTCACATCCAAAAAGCTGAGCCTTGAACAAAGACGGAGTGGGGCTTTTTATAAGCAGAGAAGCAAAGCAAAGGCCGTTAATCATACAGTGCATAACTTGGGGCCTTGCATACCTGGTGGCCTTGTAGCTGCAGCAAAAGAAAAACAAGAACTGGCTAAACACAGACATTTGTACAACAGTCATGCTTCAGAGGCCAGGGAAAGGAGTAACAGTAAAGGAATTTGTCTTTCTTTTTTTTTCCCTTCAACCTTGCTGTAGAGGGCTGCGGGGGTGTCCGGAGCCCATTCCTTTGGCCTTGGTCTTTCAGACAGCATCGTCTTATAACTGTCCTTGAAGTGAGCTGCTAAGCAGAAGAAAATTTGTTTCTTTTGTTTTTAACCCTTGCCTAGCCTGTCACTTTTGTTGGAATGAATGAATGCATATTTATTTTTAAATCTCTGCCTCAAGATGGGGGCTGCCTTTCATTTATTTTTTATGTCAAATCAATGTATTAAATCTATTTTTATGTTTAAAAGCAAACTCAAGTATTTTTTATTTTTACATAGAAACATGCTAGTGTAGATCTAGATAAAATTAGTTGAAAGAATGAAATCACATAGACTTTTAAATGAAAGAACAAAAATTCTATAAGCTGATCATTTAAGTAAGTAGCTGTAATTTTTGTTGGGTTCTAGTATCTTACTTGAACATGATAACTTTGGTAGTTGGTACTTTGAATTTGTCCTTGAATTTGGCTGTTGTAGAAGCTGCCCTTCACTCTTCAGGGAATATTACCAAATAGATATTTTGGCCCAAGCCTGCCCCTTGTGTGAATTAAACGTTCCAGCTCTTTGTCCCTGACTTTGTTTTGTAAATTAACCACGTGAAAACCAGAAAGGATTTCCAGCTTTCATAGATGATACAGGTTGAGTGTCTCTTATCCAGCGTGCTTGGGACCAAAAGTGTTTGGGACTTCAGATTTTTTTAGATTTTAGAATATTTGCATCTACATAACGTAATATCTTGGCATTGGGACCCGGGTCTGAACACAATACATTTATGTTTTATATACCCCTTTTGCACATAGCCTGAAGGTAATTTTATGCAATTTTTAAAATTTTATTTTAGGAGACAGCGTCTCACTTTGTTGCCCAGGGTATAGTGCAGTGGCGCAATCTCAGCTCATTGCAACCTCTCCCCACCCCCTCCATCCAGGCCCAAGCAGTCCTCCTACCTTAGCCTTGCAAGTACACGTGCCACCACGTGCCACCACGTGCCACCGTGCCCATCTAAGTTTTTTATTTTCGGTAGAGACAGGGTTTCGCTATATTGTCTAGGCTGAGCTCCTGAGCTCAAGTGATCCACCTGCCTTGGCCTCCCAAGTGCTGGGATTATAGGTGTGAGGCACCATACCCAGCCCTGTTTCAGTTTTTAATTGCAGCCTGAATTCCTCGGCTCAAGTCATCCTGCCATCTCAGCCTCCCTCATAGCTAGGACTATAGGCCTGTGCCACCATGCCTTACTAATTTTCTTGTTAAATTTTTTGTAGAGACGGAGTCTTGGTGATGTTGCCCAAACTAGTCTTGAACTCCTGGCCTCAAGTGATCCTCCTGCCTCAGCGTCCCAAAGGGCTGGGATTATAGGCATGAGCCTCTGCCCATCCAGTTTTATACAATATTTTTAATTTGTGCTTGAAACAAAGTTTGGGTACATTGACCCATTTTACTATCCTTTGTGGGCATGCTTGTGTGGAAGAATTTCGGTTTTGTGAAAAAGATATATTGCAGCTGCAGGGGGCTGGCTCTGTCTTTTTTTCTGTGGGGACACTGAATAAACAGTTGTATGCCTGCATTTTCACTGCAGCCTGTCGCGAGATCAGGTGTGGAATTTTCATATTGTCATATGTCATTGGTGCTCTGAAAATTTGAGATTTTGGATTTTTGGATCAACGTTGCTCAGCCTGTGTGGACTTCTTAGGCAGGTTTGAAAGCTTGTCAAGCTTTATCTTACTATTTCAGAAATGGAAAGTATAATTGATAATTTCTAGCAAAATATAAATGACTGTAGTTTGCTGCAGTAGATATGAAATAAAGCTTAAATAACTAATTACTGTAAAAGGAACTTAGATACCTCTTTGTTCCAAAGACATCTTTTTAAAAACCCTAGCGCAGTTGGTCTCACAGATGCATTCTTACTAAATCTTTGAAGCAGATTTTTTCAATGTTGTTGAACTGGGCAGGGCATAGAGAAGGGAGGCTTCCAGATTCTTCGTTTAAAACTGGCATAACATTGAAAATTGAGAAAGCCTACAGACAAAAGACTATAGGCCATGTTGCTTTGAATAATGTTATGTAAAAATCGTAAATAAAATATTTGCAAATAGGCTTTAGCAGCATATTTATAAAAATCATTTACATAGTTAGAGTTCATGCCCAGAATATAAAATTGGTTCAGTAAAAGGAACTATGTTCATATATAATTGACTATGTCAGTGAAGGACAAAACCCATAAAATGTCCAAAGATTTGAAAAGGCATTAGCCAAAAATAGTAATTATTCCTAATTGACAGCAGAATAGGAGTAACTTACATGATCAAAAAATTCCTCAAATTAAAAGCTAGCATTTTCACTTCATAATTGGGAAAACAAAGGCTTTCCTGTTAAAATCATCACTCTTATTGAACGTGATTCTAGAAATACTAGCTGGCAGAAATAGACAAGTTTCAAATACTTATGGAATGTATGAATATAATAAAGTTGAAATCAAAGATCTGTGAGATGGTTATGTGGATTGTTAAATGGGACATCCGACTATCCATTTGGAAACATTAGAAAGTTTGACTGCAACCTCATTCTTTAGATAAAAATTTCATGTGAACTAAAGATTTAATATAAACTTAGCTCTGGCATTCGACGAAAGCATGAGGTACATATGATCTCTCCCTCTAAATATAGAGATAGATACTTTCTAAATTCACACAGAGTGGGGAGGGCCTTTTTAAGCAACAGAAAAAAGTAGAAGAAAAATTTGACTCTAACATTTCTCTATCAAAAAGTAAAATCAAAACACAGCAGTCTGGGACCAAGTATTTACAGAGAACAATGCACAGGTGGGTAATTTTCTGTGCACGCTTGTACAAGGCTGTATGCACAGGGGTGTTTGTGGCAGCATTGTTTTGATGACAGAAGAATAGAAACAACTTAAACTTTACCAGTAAGGTACCGGTTTTTAAAATATGGAAAATACATTGGAGTATACTTTACAATTAAAAAGAATGATTTGGCCAGGCACAGTGACTCACGCCTATAATCCCATCACTTTGGGAAGCCGAGGTGGGCGGATCACCTGAGGTTGGGAGTTCTAGACCAGCCTGACCAACATGGAGAAACCACATCTCTACCAAAAATACAAAATTAGCTGGACGTGGTGGCGCATGCCTGTAGTCCCAGCTACTCAGGAGGCTGAGGCAGGAGAATCGCTTGAACCTGGGAGGCGGAGCTTTCATTATGTTCTCAAAGAAGGTTGTGTTACAAGCTCCAGCCTGGGCAACAAGAGCAAAACTCCATCTCAAAAAAAAAAAAGAATGATTGAATTTGGATATGTATGTACTTATGGAAAACAGTCTGAAGAGTTCAGATGTGTCTGTAATCCCAGCACTTTCGGAGGCCGAGGTGGGTGGATCACTTGAGGTCAGTAGTTGGAGACCAGCCTGGCCAACATGGTGAAACCCAGTCTCTGCCAACAATACCAAAATTAGCCAGGCGTGTGGCGTGCACCTGTAATCCCAGCTGCTCGAGAGGCTGAGGCAGGAGAATTGCTTGAATCCAGGAGGCGGAGGTTGCAGTGAGCCGAGATTGCACCATTGTACAACGTCCAACTCAGATATGAGAGTAGTTGGTGTAGAACAGGGTTTATAGTTTGATCTTATTTGTGTATTTTCAAAAGAATGCACCTGGTAACATGCCTAATCTTTCTCTGGAATATTAAATATTCAAACAGTGAGCAGTCTTCAGACGGGGTTTGAATTCGAAGGGATTCTTTTTATCTTTTTATCAAGTACCTTTGGTACTATGTGAATTTTGTGCTGTTTCAGTTTTTAAAATTGTTTCTTAAATTTTTTTCCCCTTTGGTTTTAGTGGTGACATCTTTACTCATTAACCTGGGAAGCTCCATAAAAGAAGTTCGCAGGGCTGCCATTCAGTGTCTCCAGGCCTTCAGTGGAGTGGCGTCCCCCTTTCATCTGATAATAGATCATTTGATTCCTAAAGCAGAGGAGATCACTTCAGATGCTGCCTATGTTATTCAGGTAAGCTCGTTAGCAAAGAAGATTGAGTGCGTTCATGCCTGTGTGTACTCATGAGCAATTTTCTCCATTCTTGACATTTCACTGTGTAGGGGTTTTGATGGACTAAGTCACTGAATTTAGAAACTGATAGGTCATTATCTGTACATCTGTCTCCCCCTACTTTTTAAAAGATAGCAATGTCATATTTCAGTTTTGCTCTTTTCATTGGATAAAGGACTAGGGTATAGCTTTTCATAGTAAGCCAACTCTGTTTTCAATAACCTTTCTTATTAAGGTTTTAAGGAGAAATGGAACAGTAAGAATCTTCCATAATTAATATATTTAGCCTTTGTAGTTTCTTAACCCTTTTTTATCCAATTTCCTTTTTGGTATCTTAGGATTTGGCTACTTTATTTGAGGAACTACAGAGAGAAAAGAAACTGAAGTCTCATCAGAAGTTGTCTGAAACTTTGAAAAACTTACTTAGTTGTGTATATAGTTGCCCATCTTACATAGCAAAAGATTTGATGAAAGTACTTCAGGGAGTCAACGGTGAGGTATGTGCCGTTTAAGTGGATCGTACATTCCTGTGATGTTACTAAAGAATAGCTGTAACTGCTTGTGGGTGACAAAGTCCATTGTAAGAGTTGCATGTGTGCGCTCAGAAGAGATAAATGTAATATTAATTTGAGAGGTGGATGAATTGAGGTAGAGAAAAAAAGATACAAGATACAAAAACAAGTACTGGTGAGTTTCTTTTAATTTTAAAATTAGATGTGTTGTCCCCGTCTAATCATTTAGTTTATTTGAAATGAACTTCACAGTCTTGTGTCTCCTGGGGCTGCACTGCTAAAAGAAGCTGTTGGTTTATCTCTGTTTTTCAAGTGAAAATTCTATACAAAGGAATCTATTTGGACACGAGTCTGTGAAAATTCCAAAATCATTTGCTCGTTTGTTATATATAATTAGAGCTTTCATTATGTTCTCAAAGAAGCTTGTGTTACAAAAGAAAGCAGTTGTGAAACACTCGATGTGATGGCATGTGCTGACCAACAAAAAAAAGATTCTGTCATCCCAGTGTTCCAGAAACGCCTGTGTGCTTCAGTCCTGGACTGACTGTGGGCTTAGAGAACTAAAATGAGTCAAATGGATTGAAGACCATTTGATTACATTTTTTGGTAGGAACAAACAGGTTGCATTCAGCCCCTAGTTGTCCCTGGTATAGTTTAAATTAGGAATTGACAAATTTCTTGTGTAAAGGACCAGATAGGAAATATTTTATGCTTTCGGGGCCACACAGTCTCCGTTGCAGCTACTCATCTCTGCAGTTGTATCAGGAAAGCAGCCACAGACAGGGTGTAAACAAATGAGCATGGCTGTGTATCAGTAAATAAAATTTACAAAAACAGGTGGTCTGTTGAATTTGACCTGCAAGCCATAATTTGTTGGCCCCTAGTTTAGCAGTTAAAGATTCACATACATAATTTGAAGTAATACTAATTATACCAAGTTGGAAGCATTGAAGGCTACATACAGTGTTTTTAGGGGATGTTAAACTTTATTTTTATTCTCTAAAGTTTTAGTTTGTGTTTTCTTTTCTCAAATCTTGAGGGATGCTCACAGGTTATCTTTCTGCTCATCTCTGAAGGGTTTAGAACTTGAGCATTACACATGAACTCTATCATAAAGGATCTGAGTGCCTCAGTGTGAGTTAATAGCTGTCTCCATGTCTAAGAAGTCATCATTGGGTTTTTTCCTCCAGGCTAAACTCCCATCTTCCGACAGGCTTTGAGTGTCTCTATAGGGTGAGCAAAAACGTATCAGTATACGTAACTATTTACTTATAAGTCTTTCGATCTTTAGATGGTGCTTTCTCAGCTATTGCCTATGGCTGAACAACTGCTAGAAAAGATCCAGAAGGAGCCCACAGCTGTGCTGAAAGATGAGGCCATTGTTTTGTATCTCGCTCTGGGAAAGTATAATGAATTTTCAGCTTCCCTTTTAAATAAGGATCCAAAGAGTCTAGATATATTTATAAAAGCTGTGCACGCAACAAAGGAACTTTACGCAGGAATGCCGACCATTCAGATCACAGCCCTTGAAAAGGTCAGTGATTTCTTTCAGAAACTAAGGCATAGCATGTTCAAGCATTTAAAGGTAGACAGCAACAGGAACAGCGTTAAAAAAAAAAAAAAAAAACAACTTTAATTTATTTGGAGAAGATAGTTACAGGTGGACTAGACATGTTTTAAAGGAATATGATGTATTTGACCCATTTTTGAAAACTGAATGTTGTACATGGGTCATTAAAACGAATTGCATTTTAACCGACACAATTAAATGGGAAACAATTTTATATTTTGAGAGAGGTTGATATAAAAATTATTTCTGGAGTTTAAACTTGTTCACCGAACTCAGTTGCCTTTTTTCTACCCCCTCTAGATTACAAAACCATTTTTTGCAGCCATATCAGATGAAAAAGTTCAGCAGAAGCTTTTAAGAATGTTGTTTGATTTATTGGTGAACTGTAAAAACTCACATTGTGCTCAGACTGTCAGCAGTGTTTTTAAAGGGGTAAGCTGCAAACTTCCTGTAATTTTTTTATTAATGTTTAGTGTCTTCCGAAGGACACCATGTTTAAGATCTTGTCCTGCATTTTATAGTGCTTGTAAGAGGTCAGATGTTACCGTTAACAAAAATCATGGAAAAGTGAGTCATAGAGAGGCATAAAATAAAAATTTTAAGTCTTTACCATTATTTTATTTTATGAAATATTTGTTGATAGAGTGTGTAGGAATATGTGTGTGTGTGGTCTTACTCGTATTACATGGAAACTACCTATTCCTTTATGCAAGGAATAGGAATGAGTGAGTGGCTCAATATTGAACGGGGTAACATTATTCTACTTAATTTAATTGTTTTAGTTTAAATGTTATGTTTTAATTTAATTCTACTTAATTTAGTTGTTTAATGACTTATTATGGAATTGAAATTCTGCTTGTTGGTTTTACATGTATATTGAAACCTAGCTATTATCAGAATAGCCACCTGGTTATTCTGTTTTTTGAATATAGGGTAATATAAAGTTCTAGTATCTAGATTCAGCAGTTCTCAGAATTTTATCGTATTTACTTAATCTTTTTTCCTTCTTTTTCTTTGCTGAAGTATTTTAAAGAAAATCTCAAAATTTCATGCACTTTCATCCCTCTGTGCTTCAGTGTGCATCTTTTGAAAAGTGGATACGACTACAATGGCATTAGAATTTTTAAAAAATTAATAATTCCTTGATATTATCTAATACCTAGTTCATAATCATATTTCCATGGTTATCTCAAAAGTATTTTTTGTAGTTGTTCTCTTCATCAGAATCCAAAGCTTTAGTTGTGATGTTAGAACCTTATAAAAGGAGATATCTGGATCCCACCCCATTATCTAAAGAATCTCTGGGGCTATGAATCTGTTTTTGTGTGTGTGTGTGTATATGTCTTATTCCTGCCCAGCTGATTAGAATATACGTATCTGATCCGGCACTTGGAAACAATTGGTATGGATGATTCTATGTTGCGTTACTGGTTTTCCACTCTAAGGGATGAACGTGAAATTGAGTGACTCTGGAGTGGAGAAGTGATACCATATCATAATCATGGCAAGTGCAGGGCTGTAACTTGAGACTCCCAAGACAAATTATATAGAAAGCAAGTGCGTGGTAGTAGGAGAGCTTAGTTAAAATGAAAATCTGAAGATGAATTTATGTTGGCTATTGCTTTTGGTTTATACCCTTCCCTACTTTGCTTTCTTCTCATTCTGGTTTTTCAAGAGGTCTGTAACAAGGTAGTAGCATCCAATGCTGGGTGGGTGCAGATGTATGTCCAGTAAGTCATTCTTCTCTCTTAATTGAATAAATCCTTCCTAGGGGTTAATGTCTGATTTTAGTCTTAATATTTTTAAGGAAATGTTGGAAAAATTGGAATCACAAAAAAACACATTTTTAGGAGGCTTCAAATATAGTACTAATTAAGTGCTAATTGAATTGAGCTAAAATCTAGTCCAAATGAGAAGAACATCTTAAAGAATTTAAAGGATTATTAGAAGGAAAGTGTTAGCCCAAATTCCTCCCTCTTCTATTTGACAGTGGGCTAGAGAGCATATGAGATACTTAACTAGACATGCCGTATCAGCCAGAAATAAGATTGGCCTTAAATGTCAGGCCAGTTGTACTTTGACTACAAAAATTATTTTGGTTACCAAAATACACTCGATTATATGAAACACTCTCGTGGTCTGTGACAATAAATATATACCATATGATAAGTATATACTGGTGAGAGTATAGGTATGCAAGGTACACTAAGTGAAACATACCAAGGTACAGAGCAATGTGTATAGTATGTTTCTATTTATGTTTTTTAATAGAATCTTTATTTAGCCATTGGTATATGGAAAGTTTTTAAAAGGATGCTTAAGAAATTGTCAGTGATGTCTGCCTTTGGTGATTGGGCTGGGGTATGGAGTGGCATAAATTCATAAAAATGGACGTAAATGCTTTCATTGTATGTCTTAATCTAACATTTATTGCTCTAATTTTATCCCAATGGATTATATCATCAACTGTTCTTCCTTCAATATTTCAGATTTCCGTTAATGCTGAACAAGTCAGAATAGAACTGGAGCCACCAGATAAAGCTAAACCCTTGGGCACAGTTCAGCAAAAAAGAAGGCAAAAAATGCAGCAGAAGTAAGAGCTACAAATGCATTGAGCGCTTGCTGTTGTTCCCCTGACTCGGAATGTTATGAAACCTTGGAACTTTTTGATACCCATCAATTTGCTATAATCAGGCACAGTGGTTTTTACTTAGCACATCATAGGGTTTGCTTTCCCACCTTTTTGTCTTCTCCATTTTCCAGAAAATCGCAAGATCTAGAATCTGTCCAGGAAGTTGGAGGTTCCTACTGGCAAAGAGTAACTCTCATCCTGGAATTACTGCAGCACAAAAAGAAGCTCAAAAGTCCTCAGATATTGGTGCCAACTCTTTTTAACTTGCTATCAAGGTAGTGACACTTGGCTTTGATCTGTGAGAGAACAGGACTCTAATTCTTGCCCATCTTATCTAACATTCTCTTTTCAACATACTCTTCTCTTGTTTAGATAGTCTGTAAAATAAAGCAAGTACTATACTTGAAATTAAAAGATTGGTTTTAAGTATCCATTGCCAGTACCCCAAACTGACCTTAGTGTCCTGTGTCACGTAGTAAGTGACCACTCACTTTACAGCCTACTTTCCTCTGAACTTTTCAGTAACATGCCTGGGGCATCATTATTTGTATTTCAAGATATAATGTTGAATTTATATAGATATATATGTGTGTATATATAGTATTTGCTATCTATGTTTTCATATATATAGATGTGTATCTATATATAGATTTTTGTGTGTGTGTGTGTGTAAATTGAGTATGAATTGTAGAGTGTGCTTTCATATGAAAGGCAAAGTAATTCTGAAGGTTATCCTGTAAGATTCCAAATAGGTTAATAGAAAGTGCAATAGAGAGGAAGTGGAATTTGACATAGCACCTGTCTATATGAGAGAAAATTAAAGTTAGAAATCTTATATCTTATTTCTAGACTTCATGCTTAATGGTAGTATTTTAGTTATTCCTTATTGAATATGAGTTCTGGACAACGGTCATTAATGCCGCCATGAGTTGTACAACTTTTACATTTCCCATCATTTCTCTTTTGGGTGTCCTGAAGGTGTTTAGAGCCCTTGCCACAAGAGCAGGGAAATATGGAATACACCAAACAGTTAATTCTTAGTTGTCTGCTCAATATCTGCCAGAAACTCTCTCCGGATGGTGGCAAAATACCCAAAGGTAGGTACTTTTGGGAAGGAAAGGTTAGAAAAATTACCTGCTTTGAGTGTGAGTGCACCTGCCACTTAAGAGTTTTTGCCTTTCTCACCACTGTAGATGTTTTAGATGAGGAGAAGTTCAATGTGGAGTTGATAGTTCAGTGCGTCCGCCTTTCGGAGATGCCGCAGACCCATCACCACGCCCTTTTACTTTTGGGCACTGTGGCTGGAATATTTCCGGTAAGTGTTAATGATACAAGATTTTAGCAGATATTTCAGAGATTTTTCTTCCACAGAAGTGCACTGGCACCTATTGATTTTAAATTTAATCAATTAGGCTTTGGAATCTTCCAGCACTGATGAGACTCAGCCCTGCCTCTTCATAGCTGGGACTGTCTGAGCCAGTTGATCTTGCGAAGCTTTGGTTTCCATTTTTATCAAGTGGGAATAATAACCTTCTTCACTGGATTGTTGGGGGAATTAATTCAGTTGGATAATTTATGGTTAGTACTTAGCACGACACCTGGCACACTATCTATCTAATAAAACAGTGGGCATTAGTGTTATTTGGGAAAAGTTAATATCTCATTTATCCTCAAGTAGTCCCCAAAATAACCTTTAACCAGTGACTTAAGAAAATTAATTTGATCACAAACTATATGATTTAAAGAAATCATGTCCCTTTTATGAAAAACATCATTTAAACATTTGTAAAGAGATTGAAACTATTTTCATATTGCGGATTTAGGTCAGAAGTTTTTAACCTGGGGTTCTCTGTGAGCTTTAGGGGGTCTTAATGTACTGAAATCATATGCAAGGTTTTATGTCTATGGGGTTTTTTTTTTTCTTGTAAGAGAGTCTGTGCTTCTCAAAGGGGTTGATAATCCAGAAATAGTTGAGAATCATTAATATTTTTTCTGTTTTTATTGAAATATAGTTCAGATGCCATAAAATTCACCCATTTAATAAGTATACAGTTGATTTTAATCTATTCACAAAGTTTGTGTAATCACCAGCACGATCTACTTTAAGAGCATTTTCATCACCCCAGGAAAGAAACTTTACACCCATTAACAGTCACTCTTCCTCCCCCTCCTCCCTGCCACAACCACCACCCCCACCCTGCTCCTGGCCACTAGTAATTGATTTTCTGTCTCTATCGATGCCTATGCTGGACGTGTCATGTAAATTGAGTCATACAATATGTGGCCCTCTGTGTCTGGTTTCTTTTGCTTAGCATAACGTTTTTGAGGTTCATTCATGTTGAAGCTTGAATCCGTATTCCTTTTATGACTGAATAATATTGTTGTATGTGTATGCCATATTTTGTTTATCTGTTCATCGGTTGATGGGCATTTGGGTTGTTTCTACTTTGGGGCTATTATAAATTATGTTGCTATGAATATTCTAGACCAGGTTTTGTGTGGACATGTTTTCATATCTCCTGGGTATATATAACTAAGAGTGGAATTATTGGGTCAAACGGAATTTTATGTTTAACTTTTGAGTAACTTGCGAGACTGTTTTCTATAGTGGCCACACCATTTTGCTTCCAGCCTGTAAAGATCCCAATTTCTTCACATCCTTGCCAGTACTTGCTATTGTCTTTTTTATCACCATCCTAGTGGGTGTGAAGTAGTGTTTGTGCTTATATTCTTTTCATATGAATTTTTTCTTTGGAGAAATGTCTTTTCAAATCCTTTGCCTGTTTTTTAATCAGGTTATTTCTCTTTTTATTGGTGAGTTGTAATGAATCAGCGAAATGGAAAATGTTAGCCTGGGCAGGAATATCACTTGTGGCCAGGAGTTCAAGACCAGCCTGGGTAACATAGCAAGACCCCATCCTTATAAAAAGAAAAAAGAAAAAAAATTAGCTGGGCATGGTATCGTGCACCTGTAGTCCTAGCCACTCAGGAGGCTGAGGTGGAAGGATTGCTTCAGCTCAGGAGTCCAAGGTTACAGTGAACCATGATCACACAACTGCACCCCAGCCTGAATGACAGAGCGAGACCCTATCTCTTAAAAAAAAATTAGTAGAAATAGAAAATGTTGATAGTTATGTTTTCTTTCAGGATAAAGTTCTACACAATATCATGTCTATTTTTACATTTATGGGAGCCAATGTCATGCGCCTGGATGATACTTACAGTTTTCAGGTTATTAACAAGACAGTGAAAATGGTTATTCCCGCACTTATTCAGGTAAGCTCTCTTTTTACCATCCTGGGGTTTCTTTTTTTAATTTAAGAATTTTGCATATAAATGACATTAAAAGCCTTTTCTTTTTTTTTTTTTTTTTTGTGGTTTTTTTTTTTTATCCTCAACAATTGTATAAAAGCCTTTCTGAAATGCTCAGATACATTGCCCTTAAGTTTAGAATGCTGAAGCTAAGAAGCAGTCTGGGCAATGTCTTTCCCAATAATCTAAACAAACATGTTATACCTGGTTCTGCTGTGCTGTGTGTGTGTAACTGTGTCTTAACATCATTTGGATGAGGTAAATTTACATCCACCGTCTGTTTCAGGACACTGCATCAGTTTGATAGTACCTTCTTACATGTTGATGAGGATAGGAACTTTTAGAGCTACAGTGACAAATTTGTTAACATGCAGTTTAGCAGATGTTTACCAAGCATTAAACTCAGAGAGAGAGGTGAGATGTTCTCTCTCCCAGTAAGGAATGAACAATTCAAAAGTAAAAAGTAGCCTCAAGAATAAAAGAGCTTGGTCATCTGCTTGAGTTTTCTATGTACCCTCACTTGTTAATTAATGTCTTTTCTCATGCTATTGACCATCCCAGGGATCACCATATTCAGCACCTTCTTTTAACCTTAGTATTAGATTGGTATTCTGTGTCCACCAAATTGGCAAGTATAGGATATATACCTAAAAAGAAAAATAATAATATGCATTCATATGGTCAGTGCCAGTCAAGTAAATGCTAAAGAGTTCAGAATAGGAGATAGTCCATATGGGACAGGATGACCAGAAAGTTCTGTAAGAAAATTTGAACTGGTGTGAAAGAAGATAGGATTTGTTCAGTGATGGCAGAGCCAATAATATGGGAAAAGGCATGATCTAGGAATGTTCACAGCATGTTTGAAGAATGTAATGGTGATCGATTAATGGAGAGCAGAAGGTTGAGACAGGTAGACGTTGGTTTAGTCATTCATTCAAGTGTTTTCTGTCATTTATTCAACAACTATATTTTGATCGCCAATACCTGGAATAAAATGGTTCAAACTTTATTCCGAAAGCAGCAAGAAGTTGTTGGCCTTTTCTGTGCTCTGCTTATCTTCATTCTTCTTGAGCCACAACCCAAATCCTGCGTGATTTGTGCAGTGTTCCCAGGCAGCCTAAGCGGACTCGCTATCAGTGTCATGTATTTGGCATCTGCCGTTACTGCCTCCTGTTATCTTTTCACATATGTATTCTGTTTCTTTTGTTTGTTTTTTGAGACTGAGTTTTGCTCTTGTTGCCCAGGCTAGAGTGCAATGGCATGATCTCAGGTCACTGCAACCTCCGCCTCCTGGTTTCAAGTGATTCTCCTGCCTCAGCCTCCCGAGTAGCTGGGACTACAGGCACGAACCACCACACCCAGCAATTTTGTATTTTTAGTAGAGATGGGTTTCACCATGTTGGCCTGGCTGGTCTTGAACTCCTGACCTTAGGTGATCTGCCCACCTGGGCCTCCCAAAGTGTTGGGATTATAGGCGTGAGCCACTGCGCTTGGCCATATATCCTGTTTCATACAGAAAATAAACCTCCTTTGGGGCAGGGCTCATATTATACACTTTGTATTCCCCTCAGGGCTAAATAGCACCTGGGACATGACAGGTACTTACTGAATATTTATTATTAGGGCTTTGATTATTAAAACTCTTGTGGCTGACTGAGTGTGGTGACATGCCCCTGTAACACCAGCACGTTGGGGGCTGAGGTGGGATTATTTGAGGCCAGGAGTTTGAGACCAGCCTGGTCAACATAGCAAAAGCCCGTCTCTACAAAAATTTTTAAAAAGTGGTGGTGGGGGTTCTGGGATGTCCCAGCTTCTTGGGAGGCTGGGGTAGGAGGATCGCTTTGAGCTTAGGAGATCTAGGCTACGGTGAGATATGGTCATGCCACTGCACTTCAGCTTGGGCCACGGAGAAAGACCCTGTCTCTAAAAAAATAAATAAAATTATTCTGGTAACTTCTTGGGGCCCATCTAAAAGCCTTATCTTGTCCACCTAAAGCTTGTTTTGTGGAAGATTACTTGCACCTACTTATTGTCTCTGCTTGCTGTTTTGCAGTCTGATAGTGGAGATTCTATAGAAGTTTCAAGAAACGTTGAAGAGATTGTGGTAAAAATCATTAGTGTATTTGTGGATGCACTGCCACACGTCCCGGAGCACAGGCGCCTGCCCATCCTTGTTCAGCTTGTTGATACACTGGGTGCAGAGAAATTCCTCTGGGTTCTCCTCATCTTGCTTTTTGAACAGTATGTCACAAAAACAGTGCTGGCGGCTGCCTATGGAGAAAAGGTCAGAACCTAGGGTGAGAAGATAAGGAAAATGGTGATTTACACAGATTTTATGTTATTGTCCAGTTTAAACATGGGGCTGGTGATGCCTAATGTGTGTTATTTAGAACCTTTTTGCTCAGAACCTTTTTCAAAAAGGTTTTTGGCATTTGAAAAAATTTCATTCAGAGCCCATAGCACTCTGAATATCCTCAGTTGCAGCAAAACATCTGAGGGTGAATTAACTTTTCTGAGAAACAGATCTGGTGCCATGCAGGTGGTTCTGTTTTAAGCCCAGGAGAGTATGGCTGATGAGTAATGAAACAGTGTCTCTTCAAAGTGGTTTTGAAGGCAGTTTGTGGGGAAATAGAGGAGCTCCGTGTCCCTGAAGTTAGTAAGACACAAACATGGGTGATTGTTTGGAAAAGCCCTGTTTGGATAAGTCAAGGACCATTTTTAAATGACTTCTTAGACATGGGATTTGGGAGTAGATCTCGACCTACTCTAAATAAAGTAGTATACTCTTTTCTGCTAGAAATCCTAACGCACAATATCCTGAAATTATGCCTTCACAATTCCTAAGTACAGATTTATTACTTTTTTCTCTTTCTACACAGGATGCTATTTTAGAAGCAGACACTGAATTTTGGTTTTCAGTCTGTTGTGAGTTTAGTGTCCAGCATCAGATACAAAGCTTGATGAATATCCTCCAGTACTTACTAAAGCTGCCAGAGGAAAAAGAAGGTAAGTGTAGATCGGGTGTCACTTACCGTTCAATCTGAAAGCTAAGGAGAAACAGAAGAGAATATAGGTTATCCTTAGTACATCTTCAGAAGGATTTTTAAAGTAAGTTAATCATTTTAATTTGATTGTGTACTTTCTTGAATCCTTATGGAAAGTAGTCGGAATTCCATTTGCCATTCCTCACACATTGTCTTTTATACCTCTGTGCCCTGTGCTGACATCTTGGCTGTGGAATGTTACTGGTATCCAGGATGAGTTAGGTTCAAATGACAGTAAATGATCAGCACCTCGTTAGCTGTCTCTCAGCTTCTCATTAAAATATCTGAAGACATTTACATGAAAAAGTAAGTACCACAGGAGTGGTACCACAGGAGTGGCAGCAAAATATTAAAATTGTACCATACAGCAGAGCCTTGAAGAAAATCCCACTAACCGCAGCACCACTGAGGCTGGCTTAGGAAAGGGTTGATGAAGCCAGGTGTGATGGTATCAGCCTGTGGTCCCAGCTACCCAGGAGAGTGAGACAGGAGGATTACTTTAGCCCAGTTCAAGACCAGCCTTAGCAACATAGTAAGACCCCATCTCTAAAAATTTTTTTTCGTTAAGAAAGGGTTGACATGTTGAAAGTTCTTAGTTTTCTACTCTTTGAAGCAGAACAACAAGGCACGTTAGAAAGAAGGTACTCTAAGAGCTCCGCGGAAACTCCTTTCTGCATGGCCAGCCATTGGCCCTGTCATCCCTCTTTGGCTGGGCAGTGACTTGTCCCACCCTGCAGTCAGCTCAGGTTTGGCAGGGACAGACACGGGAGGTCCCTGGAGAGTATGTGGTGATGTGGGTAAGGAAGTGTCTTAGCAGTAAGTCATTCTGTAGGATAGTGGTTTTTAACACTGCACTGCCAACCCCATTTACATTAGATACATTTGATAAAGAAATCTACATCTGCAGTTGGAAGTTCAAAGACTCCTTCTGTGATATGGTCTTCTTCCATTTGATTGTCCGCTTTCCCTGTTTTGGTTTTTGTATTAAACACTCGCTTCTCAGGGCCATTGGTTACTTTCTTGGCAAATACACTCAGGTTTTTCACTAATTTAGAAGAGGAGAAACTGGATGTAATAGATGAACAAATTTCTCTGTGAAAATGTTATCCCATTAACCATCCTTTACTTGAAAGGTCATATCTATTAATTCTGTATGAAGGATTCGGGTGAAAGTGAGTAGGGTCACTTGTTTTGTTGCTGTTTCAGAAACCATTTCCAAAGCAGTGTCTAATAAGAGTGAATCACAAGAAGAAATGCTACAGATTTTTAATGTAGAGACTCACACTAGCAAGCAACTGCGGCATTTTAAATTTTTGTCAGTGTCCTTCATGTCTCAGCTCCTGTCTTCCAATAACTTTCTGAAAAAGGTAATGTGTTCTTTAAATGTGTTTATAAAAAGGTCATTCTGCTGTTTCCAAGGGAACTGTGTTTTCAGTTAGTAGAAGTAGCTTGGTAAATGGCTTATGAAAATGTGAGGCATGCCTTTACAGATAATAGAAAAAAAGTACATTTCACCCTGAAAAACTATTTGTCATGATCTACTGAGATTGAACATAATGTAAACTCTATGTTCAGTGGTTTCATTCTTAAGTGTTGTCTACCCACCAGAAGTATTTGAACATGTACACCAAAAACTACAAGAATGTTTATAATATTCGTAACATTCTTCGTGGTAGCACAAAGCTGGTAACAACTCAGATGTCTGCCAGCAGAGTAGATAAATTGCCTGTGCTTTATTTTATTTTTTGAGACAGGTCTCACTCTGTGTCCCAGGCTGAAGTGCAGCAGAGTCATCATGGCTCACTGCAACCTGGAACTCCTGGGCTCAAGCAGTCCTCTTGCCTCAGCCTCCCAAGTAGCTGAGACTATAGGCGTGTGCCACCTACGTCTGGCTAATTTTAAAACTTTTTTTTGTAGAGACGGGTTCTCGCTATATTGTCCGGGCTGATGTCAAATTCCTGGCCCCAAGCGATCCTCCTACCTCAAACTCCCATAGTGCTAGGATTACAGGCATGAGCCACCATGCCCAGCCTTTCTTTACCTGGATATAGTGAGTTCTGCATGTATGATTTGTGTACATCTCTGTTTGTGTATTAAACTTGTTTAAACAATGAGAGAAAAGGAAGGAAAGAAAGGAATATCATGACCAGGAATATAAAAACAGTTTGACATTAGAGTACTGTAAAGTACGTTCAGTTCTATAATGCATTAACATATGAAGAAGGGAAAACATACGATCATTTTACATTTTACAGTGAAATACAGCAGATTCAGTACGCATTCACAACTTAAGAAAAGAAAATCCTCTCGGCAGTGCAGGATAGATGGGAATTACTTTGGCCTAATAAAGGTGACAGTCTGAAGCTTGTGGTTTATATCATACCTAATGATGAAATATTAATGGTGTGCCTGCTGCAGTCAGGGACAAGAATGCCCTCTGTCATTGTTTCTATTCAGGAAAAGAAATGAAGTGTAAGAAACAGGAAAGAAGAGAATCAGCAATTAGAACTAATAATGAGTTCAGTAAGCTTGCTTGAGAGAGATCAGTGTAGACACTATCTAGAGGTAAGTGTAGGTCATGATATGTATCAAGTAAGCTGGCTGAACTAATTAGTCTCACACACTGTTACTAATATTATTCCTCAAATTAGAAAACAGAGTAGATAAAAAAGATTTCCTGTATAATGAAAACATAAACTTAAAAAAACATAAACTTACAAGGTATCAAGAACAAGCCTGACAAAAATATGTGCACAAATATTATGGAGGAATGTCCAAGATATGAAGGGACACAGAAGAAAACTTGGAAGAAATGGAAAGAGAGACGCTGTTTACGCATAAGAAGCCTCGCTATTTAAAGATGGCAGATCTGCCCAGATTAGTCTAGAAACTTAATGTGCTTTTTCAATTATATCATTGTAAGAAATTATATTGATACATTGATACCAAACTGTAAGGGGCCAAGGACAGGGGTATGGTGCAGGAGTACCATCTGATACCCTGCCATACATCTGATACCATACTATACCATCTGATACCATGCCATACATCTGATACCATACTATACCATCTGATACCATACCATACCATCTGATACCATACTATACCATCTGATACCATACCATACATCTGATACCATACTATACCATCTGATACCATGCCATACCATCTGATACCATACTATACCATCTGATACCATGCCATACATCTGATACCATACTATACCATCTGATACCATGCCATACATCTGATACCATACTATACCATCTGATACCCTGCCATACATCTGATACCATACTATGCCATCTGATACCATACCATATCATCTGATACCATACTATACCATCTGATACCATGCCATACCATCTGATACCATACTATACCATCTGATACCATACCATACATCTGATACCATACTATACCATCTGATACCATGCCATACATCTGATACCATACTATACCATCTGATACCATGCCATACATCTGATACCATACTATACCATCTGATACCATACTATACCGTCTGATACCATGCCATACGTCTGATACCATACTATACCATCTGATACCATGCCATACATCTGATACCATACTATACCATCTGATACCCTGCCATACATCTGATACCATACTATGCCATCTGATACCATACCATATCATCTGATACCATACTATACCATCTGATACCATGCCATACCATCTGATACCATACTATACCATCTGATACCATACTATACCATCTGATACCATGCCATACATCTGATACCATACTATACCATCTGATACCATGCCATACATCTGATACCATACTATACCATCTGATACCATACTATACCGTCTGATACCATGCCATACATCTGATACCATACTATACCATCTGATACCATATCATATCATCTGATACCATACTATACCATCTGATACCATGCCATACCATCTGATACCATACTATACCATCTGATACCATACTATACCATCTGATACCATGCCATACGTCTGATACCATACTATACCATCTGATACCATGCCATACATCTGATACCATACTATACCATCTGATACCATGCCATACATCTGATACCATACTATACCATCTGATACCATACTATACCACCTGATACCATGCCATACATCTGATACCATACTATACCATCTGATACCATGCCATACATCTGATACCATACTATACCATCTGATACCATGCCATACATCTGATACCATACTATACCATCTGATACCATACTATACCATCTGATACCATGCCATACGTCTGATACCATACTATACCATCTGATACCATGCCATACGTCTGATACCATACTATACCATCTGATACCATGCCATATATCTGATACCATACTATACCACCTGATACCATGCCATACATCTGATACCATACTATACCATCTGATACCATGCCATACATCTGATACCATACTATACCATCTGATACCATGCCATACATCTGATACCATACTATACCATCTGATACCATACTATACCATCTGATACCATGCCATACATCTGATACCATACTATACCATCTGATACCCTGCCATACATCTGATACCATACTATACCATCTGATACCATGCCATACATCTGATACCATACTATACCATCTGATACCATGCCATACATCTGATACCATACTATACCATCTGATACCATGCCATACATCTGATACCATGCCATACATCTGATACCATACTATACCATCTGATACCATACTATACCATCTGATACCCTGCCATACATCTGATACCATACTATACCATCTGATACCATACCATACCATCGGATGATGGGCCAATGCGACTGAAGAGTAGGCCCAGAAACACATGCAGGCGTAGGTAAGAAGTGCAGTAGGTGGTTTTACAAAGCAGTTAGGGGAGAGAATGGTTCAAGTGCTGGCCCTGGCATGATTTGTTTTCCATTTGGGGAAAAGTCCGATGTCACACCTTACAGAAAAGACAACTTTAGTCAGAGTAAAACTTCATTGTGAAAAACAACAGTTCAAATGTTTAGAAGAAAATCAAGGAGAACGTGATCGTGACTGGAGGATAGAAAAGAATTTCTTTAAAATTTTGATTCATTAGAAAGCCACAGCCTAAGAGAAGATTATTGCTCTGCATAAATCAAAAAACATCAGTTTCCATTAGAACAACTGGCAAAGAATATGAATTCACTGAAGAGGGATCACAAATGGCCAATTAATGTACAGTGTCATTTAGCCTCTCCAATAAGCAGGAAATGTGATTAAATGTGATACCCATCAAATTGGCAAAACTGTTGAAGTTGTTAATCCCAGGGAGTGGGTAGGTAGTGGCAGACAGCGTGATTGTTCCAACCACTTTGGAAAGCAGTTGGCAGGATCCCATGAGGTTGAAAGTTCTGGTAATTCCTATGATCTGGTCATTCCCTTCCTTAGGCATATATGCTGTAAAAACTTGCCTAGATGCTCAAAGGGACATAAAAATGTTCTTCTCTAGCATTACTAATAAAAGGGGAAAAAAATGGACATAAACTGAACATCTGGCAACAGAGGCAAATGGATAGATAAGTTATATTTATAGAGGAATATCATATGCAGTTAAAATGAATGAACTAGAACATAAGTCACCATGCATAGATCTCAAAAATATGTTTCCAGGAAAACATGTTCCATGATATGTACTGTTTGAAACATTTAATAGCAGATTTGGGATGATGGTTGTGTTTGTGGGACTTGGGTAATGGGAGAATAGAACCAAGGAGCAGTACTTGGGGGATTCCAGCTGAAATCTGTAATGTTTAACTTCTCAACCGATGATATGTACGCTCACCAGATCAGCATGTCATAGAATTCGGTAGCGGTAATTCAGTGTTGATTGCTGTCTTTTTCTGAACCATTGTAGTACTTTTTAGATACTAACACTAGAATGTAATTATATTAAGATAAATAGAGTTACTACAGTATAATGAGGATGATATGAACCTGATTAAATTATAATGTCAGAAAAAGTTACTATGGAAAGTTTGAGTGAATGGTCCAAGTTTCATTGAACTGACTTGAAATGACTTTTATTATCAACTTTTATATTCAATGACATCTTCTTTAAAAATTAGGTAGTTGAGAGTGGTGGTCCTGAGATTTTAAAAGGCCTTGAAGAGAGGTATGTTTACTTTTCTTTTTTTACTTTTTATTTGGAAATGACTTCAAACTTATAGAAAACCTGGAAAAATCGTACAGAAAATTCATATACTCTTTACAACCAGGTTCACTTTTGCCACATTTACCTTAGCGTTCTCGCTACGTAGGGTTTTTTTCTCTGAGCCATGTGAAAGTAAGTCATATATATTATGTCTCTAAGAATAAGAGATATTCTTATAAAACCACAGTACATTGATCAAATTCAGAAAATTTAACATTGGTCCAATCCAGTGATGTAATCTACAGTTCCTATTCCAGTCTCCCGAATTATCCCAGCACTGTCCTTTACACCGCATGTGTTTCTGCTTCACAATCCATGTCAAGTTTCGGTCTCGTATTGAGTTGCCATATCTGTTTAGTGTCTTTTCATCTGGCCCTGATTTCTGTGGGCTCATGAATTCTTTATTCCATGGATTATAATCCATATGTTGCCATTATATATTTGGGTGCAGGAATTTTCCTTTCACTCTCATGTCCTCGGAGGGGGTGCCTCCTAGCCTTGCTGTATACCTCCTTTTCAGATGCAGGGCGTTCCCAGGGCCACTGTCCTGCCCTGTCCACTGGAGAGTGCCTGCCCTGTAGCCAGGATTGTGAGCTGCTGAGCTCCAGTCCTGTGGGCCGACTTTTAGCGCTATGTGTAGGACTTTTGTGTTTGGAGCTGATTTTGTCTGAGCCCCCTTCTCCTCTCCTCTGCTGTGCTGTGTCAACTTCTGTCTCCACTCTTCCCTCTAGCTCCCACCTCAGGCTGGCAGCAGTGGGGGGATTTCCAGTGGTAGTTGTGTTGGAATTTGATGTGTGCTTTTCTAATTACAGGTTATTTGAAGTTTATAGTCTTTTTTTTTTTTTGGTCTCCTAATAATGTGAAAGAAGTGGGTTATATGTTCATTTGTATTGATATTTCTCTTTATACAAATGGTGTGTACGTGTGTGTGCATGTGTGTGTGTGCACACACCTACCATTAACCTAGGGCCATAATTCCCTGAACACCCCACTTGGACAGCACAGTGAGACCCACTGAGCATGAGCTAGATATGAGTGAGTTCCTTAAACATCTTCAGCATCTGTTGTTTATTCCTCACCTCACAGAGTCTGAGCGAGGACGATGCTTCTGCACAGAAGTGCCTAGTTACTTCTTGATGATCTCTATCTATGGCAGTAATCCCTCATTTCCTTTCTTTCCGAGTAGTTTTTGAAATAATTTAGTACAGAATTATTTAATTGGTCTTTCTACTTGAAACATTTAGCATGAGATAGACATGAGCGAGTTCTCTGAGTGCCTTCAGCTGCTGTTTGCTGAGCGAGGCTCCGTGTTTCAGGTTGCTGGAGACTGTTCTCGGCTATATCAATGCTGTTGCACAGTCCATGGAAAGGAACGCAGACAAACTCACTGTGAAGTTCTGGCGTGCACTCCTTAGTAAAGCTTACGACCTGTTAGACAAGGTAGGTTTTCATTTCTCCCTGGAATTAATTGTTTTGTTGCTGTTTTTTATATTATTGTGAAATCATTTAAAGTTTTTAAGAAAAAACTTAGCAATTCCCTTTATGAATATAACGAAGCTCAGATTTTTCTTAGAAAATAATCTCTTGATGACTAGAAATAAATTTGTCTGGAAAAAATTGTTTCCCTACCAGTTATGAGAATATGTATGTCATATATTTTAAAAATTAAGTCATGTAATACATAATGTTCTACTTTATTCAAGTGGAATACAATAAAAATATGAAGTATGTTACATACATATCACTGGCCTTGAAATTAGGATTGCTAATTCAAATCTAGCTAGATGATTTAGCTTCATGCCTTTGACACTTCATCCTGACATCAAGCTTTTGTTTTGTTTGATAATGTGTGGTTAGTAATGCCTACCTGAAAGGTTATTTTAAGAATTAAATAAGAAAATGTGTGTGAAAGTGCCTGGTGCCTGGAGGTGTGCGATGGACAGCAGTGTGTCTTAATTGAAGTTTATCTTTTTTTAAATTTTTTTTTTCTTATCATGTTAAATATAAAACTTCTCTTTAGGTCAATGCCTTGCTGCCCACAGAGACATTCATTCCTGTGATCAGAGGGCTGGTGGGCAATCGCCTGCCATCTGTTCGGCGGAAAGCGCTGGACCTTTTGAATAACAAGCTACAGCAGAATATATCCTGGAAGAAGACAATAGTGAGTGAAGACCCAGGACACACCCATTTACTTTGCTTTATCAAGGAGCTGCATTTAACTCCCTTCAGTTTCTCTAGTGGTACAAGTTCAAATTGAAGTATATTATTATCTGAATATAATACCATGACATGTTTTAAAATGTGATGTTAATTCTAATGGGAATATATGTGTGTTGTAAGAGCTCTTAGAATGAAATTTCAGCCTAGTGGAATTCTTACTACACAGCTTATGTGGCTTTAGCCTTAGCATAATTCTAAGTCCCTTTTACTCCAAATTGTATATGTGAAAAACTGGTTAGAACATGCATTTTGCCTAGCATGATTGTGTGACTCAGGACCCCCGAGTCTGATTTCCATTTAGACAGTCTCAAGCTGTGACAACGGGAAAAATGGACAAACAGTTTTTGCAGCTTTAATGATTTGGGGATTCTGGCTGTCCCCTTCAGGTTACCCGTTTCCTAAAACTGGTTCCAGACCTTTTGGCCATTGTGCAGCGTAAGAAAAAGGAAGGGGAAGAAGAACAAGCAATCAACAGACAGACAGCATTGTATACCTTAAAGCTTTTATGCAAGAATTTTGGTGCAGAAAATCCAGATCCTTTTGTCCCAGTGCTGAACACTGCTGTGAAACTGATTGCTCCAGAGAGAAAGGAGGAGAAGAATGTCTTGGGAAGCGCGCTGCTGTGTGTAGCAGAGGTGACCTCCACCCTGGAGGCGCTGGCCATCCCCCAGCTTCCCAGGTATGCGGCCGGAGACTTAAACAAGAGCTGTTACCGCCTGGCACACATTGAAAAATAACACCTTGGTGACTTTTCTTTTTCCTCTGAGTAGACGTTGCATAAAATTGGATTTGTTAAAGAATTGATCTTGCAGGGTGTGGTGGCTCACGGCTGTGATCCCAGCACTTTGGGAGGCCAAGACAGGGAGATCGTTTGAGCCCAGGAGTGTGATGCTATAGTAAGCTATGACTGCACCACTGCACTGTAGCCTGGGCAACAGAATGAGACCCTGTCTCTTAAAAAAATAATAAAAATAATCTTCAAATGAAACAACAGCTTTCCCATTTATCTTCAGATGCACTGCTTTGTGATGTTAATCGTCCCCCATTCTTCCTTCCTTTTGTCTAGCATAGTCAAAAAGCAGTGGGTGAAGGTTCTCGGCAGAGGGGCCCACCCAGTTAGGCAAGGCCAAAGCTGCCTCCTGTTGCCAAATTTGGAAGTTAGAAGCTGCTGGCTGTGGTAGTTCCTTACTGTACACAGCCAGTATGTTCCTTAACCTGTTAGAGCTTTACTGTCTGTAAAACAGAGACAGTATCTACCTCATAGGATTTCTGTAGGGCAGTGCTTGCAAGTTTTGCATAGTGCCTGAAACATAGTAAGTGTTCAGTTAATGAAAGCCATTGTTAATTTTTAAATTACTGTTGTGTCCGTACTGTTGGCACTGGGAGATTTCTAGTGCTTAGCCACATAAAATGTGTAGACAGCGGTTTTTAGGCTATGAGGTAGCTAGCGATATGAGGGGATAGGCAAAGTTTGTTGTTTTTTTCATAATGCCTCTGCTGCATTCCCTAGCCTCCGTTTCTGCTTTCAGTTCCTCTAAAGCTCTTACTCCGTTTCTAGCCTGATGCCATCGTTGCTGACAACAATGAAGAACACCAGCGAGCTGGTCTCCAGCGAGGTCTACCTGCTCAGTGCCTTGGCTGCCCTGCAGAAGGTTGTGGAGACTCTCCCGCACTTCATCAGCCCCTACCTGGAAGGCATTCTCTCCCAGGTGAGCCACGATGACCGTGACACGCTATGCAGGGTGCCTGGAGCAAGTAAAAGATCACAAATTTCGTGATTGTTTTTTCTTTAAGGGTTAGTTTCTGTTTGACCGAAAGGAGTCTTATTTCTGAAGAGATGTGCTTGCTTTTATTAAATGTGGATTTTTTTCTCTTCCATCCTCCTTGCCGCTTAATCTTGAAATTGATATGGGGGTCACTTTTTAGTGAGGCGCTTCTCTTCTTTAATTGTGCGGAATGTATTCTGGTTTTGTTTTTCTTCTGTGAGATATTTGGAGTTGGGCTGATAGAGCCGCCTTTTATTATTTGTGGAAATTGGTGGGCCCTGTTTCTACTGTGAGAGGTTTAATCCAAAGACATCTTGCAAAGCAGAATTTTTGTATTGCAGGTCAGCAGTTTCCTGTCAACACGCTAGGGGCCAGTGGTATTTCTGATTGAAAATGCTCAGAATGTTGAGCCCTGGCTATTCCATTGTGTTGATCGTTTGCCATTTACAAGGTTAGGAGCCTTCATTACCATGGGCAAATGATTAAACCGGTTCACACACACCACAGCCAGGGCTTACAAGTAACCCTCTCAGCCTGTGCTCTGAGGAGCTTTCTCGGTTTTTTAGCAACTTGACTCTTGCCATGGTCCCTTGCATTCCTGTGCTCTAAGAAAATCATCTGTCTGGGTGCTCTGTGCATCTGCCTCTACCACTGGCCTTCGTCCCTGATCGCAAGTTGGGCAAGAGGTGTCTGCCCAGTTTTATCCACTGACGTTTAGGGCTGGCTTTAAAAGGAACACTGAGTGTAGTTAAAAGGTGCTAAGCATTTTCCAAACACTAGTACATCATCATGAAGCCTTTCTCTAAGTGTGTGTTTGTCAGTGAGGATCTGCAATGGCCCTGATCACTTTTTTTATATTCCTGTAGGTGATTCACTTGGAGAAAATCACTAGTGAAATGGGTTCGGCCTCCTCACAGGCTAATATCCGTCTCACATCTCTGAAAAAGACACTGGCTACCACACTCACACCCCGAGTCCTGTTGCCCGCCATCAGAAAAACTTACAAGCAGATTGAGAAGAACTGGAAGGTTAGATCATATTGGGTATTAAGACTTTGGAGAAGGGAAAGGTGGTACTGAAATGTGTAAACTTTGACTTAAAGAAGAATATGTGTATTTAATTTTGAAAAATGCACATTGCTGAACTCTAGGAATCATTTGAAAATGGCACATCTCTTTGCTGTGTTATTGGTAGAATCACATGGGTCCGTTTATGAGCATCTTGCAAGAGCATATTGGGGTGATGAAGAAGGAAGAGCTCACCTCCCATCAGTCTCAGCTAACCACCTTTTTCCTGGAGGCCCTGGACTTCCGAGCCCAGCACTCTGAGGTAAGCTCAGGTTCACTCCTCCAAATCCTAAAGTTGTTACCCACTTATTGAAGAGTCCAAGGACAGTCTGTCTAGCTGTGTAACAGTGGTACTTGCCAACATAATTGACAGATATCAGCACTGCAATAAACGGGCTCTTCTGTTTTCAGAACGATCTGGAGGAAGTTGGAAAAACAGAAAGTTGTATCATTGACTGTCTAGTAGCCATGGTTGTCAAGCTTTCCGAGGTCACATTCCGACCGCTGTTCTTCAAGGTGATTCTTTCTTCCTCTTCCTCTCTTTTGTGCTCAGATTTAAGTGACAAGATGTTGAAGAAACTAATACTATCTTATCCTTTTAGCTGTTTGATTGGGCTAAAACAGAAGATGCCCCAAAGGACAGGTTGTTGACATTCTACAACTTGGCCGATTGCATTGCTGAAAAGCTGAAAGGGCTTTTTACGCTGTTTGCCGGCCACTTAGTGAAGCCTTTGGCTGACACCTTGAACCAGGTGAACATCTCCAAAACAGGTGGGTAGTTGCTTCAGTTCAGTTGTCGCTCTGTGTGCCTTATACAAGGTACCAGTAAGATACAACCTAGTGCTCGGAGACAAGATTTTAAAAGTTCTTAAGTTCTAAGCTAAGGAGGGTGCATTTTTTACTTCATTGTTGTCAGACAGTGAAGTGTTGTTTTAGCATGATGAACAAATGTTATATGTCAATTCACTTGGGAGAAAGGATCAAGTAAATGGCCATTACTGTCAGTTACTGGAAGTAACTTTAAAACATAAAAATTAAGATTCGTTTATTCTCTGATGCTAATAAATGACCCACTTGACAGCTGAGGGAATTTAACTTGCCAAACCGAGTGTTAGAATCTTAACTCTAAAAGAAGGAATCATTCTTTGAGAGACCATCCTTTTTGTGTTCTGCCTTCATCCTGATTATGATTTCTAGATCATTTTAGCCTCTTCTGATTATAGTTATTTTAATAGTGATTTCAGTGTAAACATTGGAGGTTAAATGGTTAAGTTCAGTGTTTTTTCATTTTTACTCTTCCCACATCTACAGATGAAGCATTTTTTGACTCTGAAAATGACCCTGAAAAGTGCTGCTTGCTGTTGCAGTTTATTTTGAACTGTTTATACAAAATCTTCCTTTTTGATACCCAGCAGTTTATAAGTAAAGAGAGAGCAGAAGCTTTGATGATGCCTCTGGTGGATCAGGTAACCAAACAGAATCATCTTTCGTTACTGAGGAAGCCATCACTGTTCGAGCTTGGCAGGTTTTAGATCTGCTCAAATGACAGCTTGTTAGGCTTTTCCCTTGTAAGATTTTTTTGTTTTTTTGGTCTTATTAAATGAAATTTTTTATTTGAAAATTGTTTTTTCAAAGATACAACTTCATTGTGGAATTTGAGTTTTTTGTTTTGTTGTTTTGTTTTTTTGAGATAGGACAGGGTATTGCTCTGTCACCCAGGCTGGAGTGCAGTATGCAATCTCACCTCACTGCAACCTCCACCTCCCGGGTTCAAGCAATTCTTGTGCTTCAGCCTCCTGAATGGCTGAGATTACAGGCGCCTGCCTCCATACCTGGCTAATTTTTGTATTTTTAGTAGGGATGGGGTTTTGCCGTGTTGGCCAGGCTGGTCTCGAACTCCTGACCTCAAGTGATCTGCTCACCTTGGCCTCCCAGAGTGCTGGGATTACAGGCGTGAACCACCGTGCCTGGCCCTGAGTTGTTTTTTGGGTTAACTGCTCAAAAGAAAGACATGATATAAGGTGTCATGGTTAATGTATTCATTTGTTTTAACTGGGCCTCACTGAGAACACGTCACAGCATGGCTGCCCTCTGGAGGAAAGAGCTCCTCCAAGATGTTCTGCTGGAGAGAAAGGGGTGATGGTAAAGGGTATGAAATTCCATTTGAGTTCCAGAAGGCAATACATTTGCCCTAGACAGTATTAGAATAATACCTGGTTTTTGAACCTGCTATATCATGAAAGATAGTAAAATATCTATATGTTGGGTATTTTTTCAAACAGAAGAAAGAAATGAGACCTGTTGTTCAAAGTCTTTGTGTCTTCATAGCTGGAAAACAGGCTTGGGGGAGAAGAGAAATTCCAGGAACGGGTGACAAAGCAGCTGATACCGTGCATCGCGCAGTTTTCGGTGGCCATGGCGGATGACTCTCTTTGGAAACCGCTGAACTACCAGATTCTGCTAAAGACCAGAGATGCCTCGCCTAAGGTTAGGAACTGGGTGACAAGTACTGACACCGCATCTTTTCACTGCATGGCCTAAACAGCCTGCATGTGGTCACAGATGCAGGCCACTGGTAAACTGGCAGGGAAGAACATTGCTATTTGTCGTCCAGTACTAGAGGTCCGGTCTTTTGTATTAGGCAGAAATTTGTGCCTAAGAAAATTTTGGTTTTTACTTATAGGCTATTTGTAAAGAATAGCTATGCCCTTATCCCCACCCCAATGGTGCATTGGGCAGAAGTACTAAAATACTTTCTAAATACTTTTAAATAACAAAGACTTGAAGTAATTCCTTGTTTTTTAAGTGCCATTGAAATGTCATTGTGCTCCAGAGAGAGATGCATTGAATTTGTCCACAGAATAGTCTTTTGAGTTAGAGCAATACATTCTGTTGTTTATAGATACTAGGCTTATGATCTTGTTGAGTAAGTGGTGGCAGTGGAAATAAAACATGGGTAGGTTGAGTGTAAGTCAAAATTGCACACCCAAGTGTCACAAATTTCAAACTGTTTTAGCAATGAGTCGCCATTTCTCAAACTAATGACTGTATTAGAACCTTACTGGATATAACAGCCCAAAGCAGAATTTTATTAAGAGGATTTATTAGTTCAAATTCTTTATTAGGATATGCTAACCATGAGACTATTTTCATGAACCCCCACATTTTAAACCATAGGTTTTTATACAAGTACCAGCGTCAAATTTATTGTAATATTTTACTTTGATTGCACAAATCAAGGAAGTCCTGATTGAATCTAGGTAATTACAAATGGTTTTTTAATAATTCACTTTGTACTATCCAGATATTCTTTAAAATACCCAAAATTAGAAGACCAGTAAGGCTTTTGTTTCAAAAGCTAACAATACCCAACTACTGCTTACTTTCCTTATCATAGACAAGGCATGTGAGGAACACCCAGACATTTTTAAAGCCCCAAAACTAGGATATTGTGACACAGAATGTTTTTTATTCAGTGCTGAGATGGGCACTTTCCCCAAGCGAGTGTCCTGGCCCCTCATACAACTATGGTGGTGACGACAGTCAGGGGCTCTGGGTGGGGAGACCCGCCAGAGGAGGCCAGAGGCACTGTATTGCCAGCCTGGTGGGCTGGCAAGCTCCAGTGAAATAAAATTTGGCAACACACTTGAGTTTGCGTGAGGTATTTTATTTTATTGGTTTTTTTCTTCAAAGGAAGAGATTATAAAAAGACATTTCACATTAAAGATTTGCAGTCGTGGGACACAGTTTGGAAAACACTGATTTATAAGGTTATGCATATTACAGACAGCTCCCAAATGGTTAAACTGGTATTCTAAGATGAAAGCTGAATGAGGTGAATAAATGCATATGAACTAATGTTTAGTTTAAAAAGTTAGAGTTTGTCTCCAGTCAGTACTGCTCTTAAGATAATACAGTAACACTACTTTTTATTTCTTTGCTCTTTTATCCCTTTCAGGTTCGATTTGCTGCTTTGATTACTGTGTTAGCACTGGCTGAAAAACTAAAGGAGAATTATATTGTCTTGCTACCAGAATCCATTCCTTTCTTAGCAGAGTTGATGGAAGGTAATTCCCAAACTATTCCCAACTATTAAACAATTAAGGAATAATTCAGTAAAATTCTGTGAAAATGTGCCCAATGATAATGCAGATTTGGATATAACATGACTAGCAGTTGATCCAGTCCTCATACAGGCGGCTCCAGTCTCAAATCCAGGCAGGCTCGAGCTCCTGTTTTGAGTTGGGTGGAGGGAGCGAGTTGCGAAATGACCGCCTCGTGATCATTTGAGAGTCCGTTTACAGTGTAATCTTCACTGTCTTTACTTTTGTGGTGTTTTGGATCATACAAGCAGATTACAGTAGTGTTTTTAATTAACCTCGTACATTTATATGATTGAAGTTCTGGTCCCCATATGGGAGGTTATTTAATGGAAAGGCCTAGTGGCATTAAGGACGCAGTAGGATGTCCACTTTTAGTAGCAAGCGACTTTCCTTCACTACTCCATGTTAGGTGCTTTACATGGATTATTTCACTTAAAAATCACAACATTTTATCTCTGTTTTACAAAGGAAGAAACTAGAGGCTTAAAAGGTTTCAATTATTTGACAAAGATCACAAGCTCGTGAGTGTGACATGGGGAGCTGTGACAGTTCTGGAACATAGAGTCTTAGGCCCAGGAAATAACAGTAAATGTTATTAAGGGAGAGGTGGTGGAGCAAGTAGATCAGTACTTAACTGATTCACTGCTTATCTAAGCTAAAAAAGTGCATTCTCCTTTGTTTCTTAGCTCCTGGAGGGGGGAAGTGTGAGCTACTAAAGGGTGGCATCCCTAGGAAGTTTGAGTTTTTGGGGTTCTTATTCAGCTTCCAGTGCAAGCCTGTGGGCAGGGAATGAAGGCGGAAGGAGCAGTGTGGAGGGAGGCGGTCCGTGGCACCCCCTGCTTTGTTAATGATGTGCTTCATTTCACTCTTGATTGAACGATTGCCAGAGAATGCAAGATATTAAGATTCAACTAATGAGAACTGAGGCAGGCGGACGGACTCAGATTTTAATTTTGATTATTACTATTTTTTTTAGATGAATGTGAAGAAGTAGAACATCAGTGCCAAAAGACTATTCAGCAACTGGAAAGTGTCCTGGGAGAGCCGCTCCAGAGCTATTTCTAAGACTTTCTGTGGTGTTTCATACTTTACTCAGCGTTCTGATTTTTCTTATTTTTATTTTTGGGTGTTGGGTGCCATGTTACTTTTGGTGCCTTAATACACCTATGTGGTACTTAACAAATGTTTTATCACTTCTTTACAAAATTCTCACCTGGTTTATGCTACCGCATAAGCCTCTCCTGCCTATTGTATAGAGCTACAGAAAGAGTAAATGATACATGGTATTTTTATACAGACTGATGTGTTTGTTTAAACATTTATTATTCTCTTCCTGATTGATGGTAATAGTATCAGACCTGTTTACTTTTAGCACCCAAAGCTGATGCCTCGCTTGCACTTGAAGCCCTAACTCTTCTATATAGCAGTGTCTTATATACATGGTATCTGTGTTGCAGACTTCACTCCGAGTTGCTCTCTACTTCAAGAAAATGAAGTTATTTAGCAATCAACAGAAATACTTTTGCCCGTAAAGCCTGCTTTTCATTTTGGGTAGGCGAACTTCAGCCTTCATTTCTTGTGCCTATCAAGAGAAGTGGTTCTGGAATGCTTTTTTTTTAACCCAGGAGCATGACTGTCACCTTTATCCTTTATTCTTCTGGAAAACAGGGGAGATGGAGGCAATACGCTGCTTCTAAAGCAGCTCACACCTGGCTGCTCACACAGAGGGCCCAGAAACACTGGGTGGCACGAGGAAGCTCCTCCCGGATTAAGAATGAACCCACTTCCATTGGTGGTTAACTAAGAATTACTTGTCTAAGACAGTAAGTATCAGATTTTTTTCAGTGCTTTCAAGTGCCCTAATCTCTAGTACTGGGTCATGGTGAAGCTGGAAAGTGAAGGCTCAAATAAAATTAAATCTGCCCCCTTTTTAAAGGCATCAAGAACAATCCCATAGAATGTTCACATTGAGTTTAAAAGCCTTTGAAACTAATACAGAAGTTTAATGCAGAAATGTGGCAAGCAAAAGGTCAACTTGCAGTTTAGAGACACAGCTTGCTCGTATAGAATTGCATATTTCTAAGAAATGTCTCAATAAAATTCATAATAAATACTCATAGCTTTTTAAATTTTTTTACTCCACATAAAATGAAAATGAACTTAAGACTTATAAGGAAGGATGTGAGTGGGCTGTTTTTTTCCTAAATGCCTCACAGTCTCCAACAGCTCGGTTAAGCACTCTGATGGGCTTTATGAAGAAAAATAACTGGAGGATTCTGGAGTCTTCTTGCTTTCTACAGCTTTCCCTGTGGCACCCCACCCCCAACCAGTGTCTTTGAGCTTGGTGAGACTCTGCATAAATTAACATGAAAAGCTGGAAAAGAATTAAGGGCTAGCAATTTCTACACTGAGTACTTTTTAAAAAGTAAGATTGACAATGGTATTCTTTTCAATATATGGATAGAAATAATATCTAACTGAAATCTGTTCTGAAAATATTCCTAAATCCTGGCAGCGTTCCGCCCCAGTTTAATGTGATAAAATGATCCTCACTGAGCGAGCTTTTTTCCCTCCCGACTCCCAAACCTTTGAAATTTCCTGTAACAAGATCTGACCTGTAAAGAGCCCATATACATGGAACTTCTGCCAACTCCCCTCAAATAGTAGAAAAATTACAGAAATGCAACAATTTAACTTGCTGATACAGGTTTGATTTTAATCACTTAAAGCAGAAGAGCGCTTTGATCTCAGTTGCTAATGATGGAGGACTAACCTTAAGAAGAACAGAGGCCTTGAGTGGTGATTTGCATGGGAACAAAACAGATGTTTGCATTACCTCTGCCTGCGTTGTCTCTTGGTTGGTGTACACTTTCTGATACTGCCTGCCTTATGACTCCCTCTAGTCTAATCCTGACCTTACTTTGTTGCCCATAAATACCTCTCAAATTGAATGCATCTTGCCTCTTCCTTAAGCTTTCTGTAGGAGTCTGTGTAGACTTGGATTCGCCCTAAGTTCAAATACGCAGAAATCAGCTGTCTTGGGCTTGGCATCAGGTTAATTTCAGCACCATTTCCTTCTTCTGCTTTGGTTTTTTTGCCTTAATTTCTGTGCTGTGCTCAGATGTTGTGCTAATTATTTGGTAAAGCTTGCAGCTAATAGAGCCACGTGTTTATTGTGATAATGAAAATGATGTAAGTCAACATCAGTCCTCCCAATGATGGGATATGATAGCGCACTGGTTATGAGAGTGATCACCGGGGAAGGAGTTGTGTCTTCAATAAATTAGTGTCTTCAGCTGATTTAATAGCTGCATAACTAATCCCAGAGGACCCCTTAGAGTTGATGTAATGCCTGTAGGAAAAGCAGTGCACAGCGATAGAGCACAGAAGAGTCGAAGCTCAAGAGAACAGGGAACATACTGGTCTGTTTGACCACTAAGTATATATTCCAGCTCCTTGCACAGTTTTACCAAAAAAAAAAAAAATCTGTGCTCAATACATGTTAGCGACTGTATTATAGTAGGTACTCCCTACATACTTGTTGAATGGGATTCTTGAAGAGTCAGCCAGAGTAGGAGAGCGGGCAGAGTGGCTTTAACTGGTTGTGTTGCTGCCCCCAATGTCCCCATTCAGTGCTGGACACGGCCATACTTCATGGCAAGGACTGAGAACACCCAGCAGGACTTAAGGGCACACAAGCTCATTTTAACAATATAAACAAGAGAATGACAGTGAGATGCGATTTGGCAAGGCCAGTATCACAGAAGCCATTCTGTATTTCGGTTTTTGTAGCAGCTGTGTAGGTAGGCTACCAGCTCCTTACTTCCACTAAGTGGATGTCTCCATTAATTTCCAGCGTGTCAATGCTGCTGAGCTCTTTAAATCTGTGTTTGTACTCCAGGCTGTGTACGCCATTTACTGCAACCTTGAATTCTCTAACATCACAATAAATTATCATCTGAAAGGAAAGGAAACATGCCATTAGTGGTTCCCCTTAGTTTAACATTTTGTGTTTGTTACACACTAACAGGGTGTCAGAATAAACCATTTGATTTCTTTATACGTAGAAAAGTCCTAGCCTGCTGCTGCCGACTTCCTTCTGTGACTTCCAAGACCCTAATATAACTAAAGTGTCCCTGGTGGTGGCACTGTCTGCCTCATCCACCCAGGGAAGTGACCTGGACGTGTTTGGAGCCTCACACCGTCCCCAGGGCCTGCGGCCTTCCTTTCCTCAACAGCCCCTCTCCCTCGGCCGCATCCTGCCCCTTGCTCCTGGAAAGCTGGAGTGCTGCCCCTCCTCGCTGATACTGGGGACTCTCCTAAAGCAGGAAAACTCCTAATGTGGTCGCTCTAGTTCACTGAGATGCTGTTTCCAGCTAGTAGCCTGGAACCAAGGGACTTGGATCCTGTCTTTTCTGCCTCAAACGCTAGCATCGTCAACAAGCCAGACAATTAATACGAAATTTCAGCAGCTTAAGGCACTTGCTAGGGTTTTTACAGCTGCTTGGTGATCCTGATTCCGTAAGCTCAACACATCTTAGCCTCAGTGTGTTTGTCCACAGCCATCAAAGCTGGGTACCCCATGAGTGGGAAGTGCTGTGCATTCTGGCAGATTCATTCAGATTCATCAGCAGTGTCTGCCCTTCAGTCATCTGTGCACAAAACTCAAACAATGTAAAACCAAAACAACAACTAGCCTTTTACATCACCTTTACACCTAAACTTTATACTTCTGGCGCCGCACTCCCAATGCCAGGCTGGGTTTCCACGCACACCGAGAAGGCCACTGGGAGGCCCTGCACTGAGCTCTCCCTGTGCTCCTGGCCCCCCGTGAAGGCTTCAGAAGAAGGAGGGGCAGCTCAGCCTTGCTGCCAACCCGGCCCCACCCCCAGAGGCCAGAATGAAGCACAAAACCTGGATCTGCAAAGCGGCAAGTTGAGGGTTTTCGTTCTTTTGACAGGAGCCGTGGAAAGGGCTGCCAAGGGAAATCAGGAAGGGGAGGAAGTTTCAGCTCAAGCCTGCACTCTGATGACAGAGCTGGCCAAAATGAAGCTTCTGTGGCTCCAGAGGATTGGGGAAATAGGTGTGACCTGAGATTCTACCCACAAGAATGGTGGAGATCCCAGTTCCACCAGGTAGAAGGGACCCTGGATATATATCACAAAATCTCAGGAAACACAAAACACACAGCCTCATGCTATAGCTCAGAAGGAAAACCAAGTTGGCAGCAGAGGGAGTCCATTAGTCACCTGTACTGTATCAGAGCAAGTGCAAAGCCAGTGAATCACAAGCAAGTGGCAAAGAAACGACATGCCTCTGGATGAGCAGACTACTGCAAATGAAAAGAAGGCACATCCTTTGCAAGACCCTCAGCCTAGAAGAAAACAGAACAACAGAATCCCTCACAACCATCTGATGCTGCCGAACAGCTGGGAAGAACATGGATTCCATCCAGAGGAAGAGCCCACGGATGAAATTACAATACTGAATGAGATTGTTTTTAAAACACTAGATACAACTAAAGTGTGTTTGAAACAGCAAGAAGATTTAAAATGAAAGTAATGGCATAATGGAAAGACCTGAGATAATCTCAGTGCAAGCATCGTTAAAAGGCAAGAGATGGAAGCCCCTGGAAAGGACCTATCAGTACAGAAAATCGTCAACAGTGATCAACATGAGGATAATTACTGTTCCTGAATTAGAAAATTAAATGGAAAAGATGATTGTTCAAAAGCATACAACATCCATCTATTCATTCCTTCAGCCAGCCATGCTTTTCACTGTCTCTGCAAAAAAAATTGCCTGGAATATGGTTCATCTAATCCTAATGGTACGATCTGAATTATGAAGTTGGAGATATTTTCATCTTAGTATTTTTCAGCATTACTTGAATGTATCATTATTGTCCTTTTTTATATTAATATAGTAAATCCAAACTTGGGGCCCAGATAGGTCCAAAACAAGTTACATCATTGGTTTCCTGTCACCCACCACAAGGCTCAACTTCCTTCTAGAGCGCTCACCTCTGTTTCCCTCCAGCGAACCCCACGTCACCCTTTATGCCTTGACTCTTGCCAAGCCAGCAACCCTGTGCTGCCCTTCCCACCTCTAAGGACTTGTTCAGATCAAGCCCTAAATCTAGAAAAGCCAACCTTCAGCCTTCCACATCCTTCCCAGCTTTCTGAATTCCAAACCAATATCCACAACTTCCAGGGAATCCTCCATGATTAGCCCCCATCTGTCTACACTCCACATACCAGGGCGCTGCATTAGACTGGAACTTAGGAATAAATACGCATGTCACATTGCCATCTATTCCGCCTGATATTCATGCTTTTAGTAACGGGTTTTGATGAGTCCTCAAGAACCCACATGGTCCAGAGGATGTGGCAGTTTAAAATGCTGTAGAATTATAACCTAAACCAGTGACCCTAAGTGCCTGTGTGAGGCAGTGGCACCTGAGCTGGTGAGCGAGGCTGGCCAACCACCCGGCATCCGCATCACAAGGAGACGATTCTCTGCTCAGCATCCCAAAAACATATTTTGGGAAAGGTATGTGTTACAATATTCACCTATTTGGGGACTCAGGACTACATGCCTTTTAGTTCCAAAGGACTGATGTATTTTTCCTTGAATACATACAAACAAGACAAACTCCTCAGGAGAAAGGACTGCCACCTGAAACCATCTACCCTGATGGGAGGTGATGGCCAGTGCAAGCAAGAAGTTTTAGGGTCTCCACACCCTCATGTCCGCTTCTGTGATTAAATGTGTGACTCCAGTCCTGAGACAAGCTTCCTGGTTACATTCCTATCAATATGGGGCTACACAGGAATTTTAATATGATGACAAATGCCAATTCCAGTGCACATAATTTGACACTCTACTGGCTTTGCTATTTATACTGATTGCCCGCATTATAAAAAGGGGCAAATTACAATCTCCAGGTAAACAAAAAACATACACGACCTCCACATACTGAGTTAGGACTTGATTTAAATGGACCACTTATCCCACTCCTGCTCCCAGGAGCTCCCACTCCTGCTGTCCCATTTTCAAAAACTGTAACCTCACCTCAAAGTACATCCCAGGACTAAATGGGAAAGAGGTAATATTTCTCTCTTCTTCTCCCCAGGACTCCTGAAGAAAAGAATTTCTTATAAACGCTTTAATATTCAGGCGTGGGTTCAAGTGTAGAGCGATATCCTTTGATTTTCCTGCTAGTAGGTCAACATTAAAGCTTTTGAGAAAGGGGAAAAAAAAAAAAAAGCACCTTAATTAACCAAGTAGGACAGAGTAGTGGCAGTTTCAGCAATGTTAATGGCCAGGCCTGAACTATGACTCTTAACTCTGAAACATGTATCCACATGGACATGGGAATGCAGATGAAGTTGAAATTTTAAACTCAGCATTCCACTGATTTGTTACTTGTAAAATAAAAAAAAAAATTAAAAACTGTTTAAAATGAGCGTTGAGGCTGAGATGTGGTTGGACAGAAATTGATGGTTTAACGCCAGTTAAACCAAATGACTACTTCAGGCCACAGGAGCCTGGGATCCTGTCAAGCAGGTATTCTCTTTTCATCATCTACCCGTGTTCCTTCCTTCTTGAAAGTATGCCACTTTCTAGGAAATAGCTCTAATTTCAAGCTTTCAGAAGGCTGCACATCTCTGGAAAAAGTTGTTAAAGGAGAAATTTTCTAAATCACATGACAAGAGGGGCCCTAAAAAATGTTGCCTGGACCGGGCGCGGTGGCTCACACCTGTAATCCCAGCACTTTGGGAGGCCAAAGTGGGCGGATCACTTGAGGTCAGGTGTTCGTGAAACCCTGTCTCTACTAAAAATACAAAAATTCAAAAATTAGCTGGGCGTGGTGGTGCGCCTGTAATCCCAGCTACTCCAGAGGCTGAGGTAGGAGAATCGCTTGAACACCCAGGGGGTGGAGGTTGTGGTGTGCTGGGATTGCGACACTGCACTCCAGTCTGGATGACACAGTGAGGCTCGATCTCAAAAAAAAAAGAAAAAAACAATGTTGCCTGATCTTACGGGGCTGCCATGGAGTTCTCCAAGGCAAAGGTAGGCCTCGTGGACAAAAATGCTACTCTCTTGTCTGGCCAGAAAAAGCTGACGTCAGAACACTGGGCTTTAGTCTTGGCTCTGCCGCCAACTAGCTGTTAGCAATCTAACCTCCTCCTGCTTGAATCATCTCACCTTGGAAATGAAGATTCTGACACTAGCCCTAATTCTAGCTCATAAGACCGCTCACGGGTGGAAGGCCATAACAGGCACAGAAGTATCTGCACTGTGACTGCTACCCAAGGATACTGACCTCTTGGCATTTGTATTCACTTCTCCTTTAACGACGACAGTTCGTCCAGGGCCCATGGGGGTGTTCAACCTTGCAGCAAATGGCAGGCTCTGAAAAGAAGCCACAGTTAGGACCAAGAGGTCTGCAGAAAGTGATCTCCAGAGAAAACTCGTGTCCAAAGAACACTAGAGAATGTTTCCAAGCCATGACCCTGTAAATCCCAGGAGGGGAGACAGTCTGCCTTGGTCCCAGCTGGGTCCCCTGCAGCAGCACTGTCCCTGGCTGGAGGCAAACACTCACTGATTTATTTTAGATGATGAAATGAGTGACAGGGTGGGACCCGATGCCCTCTGTATGAGTGAAACACCCCAGGAAGGCCCCCTGTGCCTGGGGACTGAGGCAGCACTGTGTTCTGCTCGCAGGGGAAGCAGCCAAGCTGGGAGGCGCTGAGGAAATACACAGGAATGGCTCAGAGGCAGGCCTGGTTGACGCTCGCATCTATCCAGGGACAGAACACAAATGGAGAGGGGGCTGCTTTGGGCTTCTACTGTCGATACAGGTTACTTGTAACAGCTCATTACAACTTAATCTTTATATAATAGAGTTAAGAAAATTGGGGGCTCTTCAAACCTTTGACACATAGTTCATAGGTGGTATTTTGGTGCAAGTCAAAGTGTGATTGACAGTCGAATCTTTGCTCTTGGTGTAGACAGTTCTGGGTACGATTTTAGAAATGTCTCCTCTATTACTAGGCTGTAGGGAAACAGTTCTACAGTAAGGAATGGAATGAATGAAGCTGCCCTCCAAGGTTTAAACTGTTCATTTTCTATGCAATTTTATAAAATGTTCCACATGAAATAACCCAGGCAAAAATACTCACAAGCTGGGGCGTGCCAGACTTTGGAACCTATTGGAAAAGAAACAAAACACAAGAACGTTAGAAGGGGAAGAAATGTAGTTTATAATATGAAGCCTTGGTTGTGCTGAGCTGAGCCTGGCCGGAGCCTGGGACGTTCCTGCTCCAGTCTGGTGTGACCTCCAGGCAGCTGGTGCTTTAGGATGGGATGGGATGGCGTTGTCAAGGGCTACACAGGTTGAGAAGACAGTCTGATATCCCTGTTCACCTGAGTCCTTTATCCTCCACCATAAATTAATAATTTTTCATAGAACTATATGACATTATTTTTAAGAGATAGGGTCTTACTCTGTCACCCACACTGGGGTGCAGTGGCTCAATCATGGCTCACTGCAGCCTCAACTTCCTGGGCTCAAGTCATCCTCCTACCTCAGCCTCCCAAAGCTGGGATCACTGCCATGCGCCACCATGCCCGGATAATTTAATTTTTTGTAGAGATGGGGTTCTCCCTATGTGGCCCAGGCTGATCTCAAACTCCTAGGCTCAAGCAGTCCTCCCACCTTAGCCTCCCAAAGTGCTGGGATTACAGGCCACGTTCGCCCAGGACTACATGAACTTCAAACGTGTCTTAGTTGTCCTTTCCAGGGTGCCCCCAGAATGCTGAGATTCTATTCTGTGAGTTGTGAACGTGCCAGTCAGTAAGACCTCACTTTCTCCATTAATCACGGCGTGTTTTTACATTGCAATTATTCTCCCAGGGGTTGAAGATGCACATGGAAGTTCATTTGCCAGTGCACTGGCTGATGTTCAATATTCAGAAATACCCCAGAACAGTACTATTCAGCAGTTACGAGTGAGAGAGTTCTTTTTACATAAGAACAGTGAGTGGCAGTTACATAAACTGACAGGTGAAGCATCAGCAAAAACTTATTGAGTGCCTGGCACCACAAGTATGTATCTCAATTTTCAAATGATTACTTGCGTTCTAAAGCGTAATTTTCAAAAACCCAGCCTTCTTGCCACTTCATTTACATGAGAGCTAAAACATTTTTGAACCAGTGGCTCATTAAAAGATTTAGTATTTACCTTTTCTCTACTTATCTCTGTCAGTTCCAGACCAGATGCTTGGGTACTCTGTAAATCCTGAGAAAATAAAGATTAATTTGTAACATCCAGTAGAAAATATTTTCTATATATAACCTGTTTGACATATCAAAAAATTATAAACGGTACTAAAAATACGCTTGAAAACTATGATCCAAAAATACACTTAACACTGGGGTCCTTTCCGGCCCCCATCAGATTGGCAAACATCACACAGAATAAGAGGTAATGTCAACAAGAAGGTGGGAAGATGGCGGCTGACGATGCAAATTGTTTTTATCCTTGTGAAGGGTGAGTTAGTATGTCAAAATGTTCAATGCAAATACAGTCACATGTTGCTTAACAAAGGGGGTACTTTTTTTTTTTTTTTAGACGGAGTCTGTCGCCCAGGCTGGAGTACAGTGGCACGATCTTGGCTCACTGCAAGCTCCGCCTCCCGGGCTCATGCCATTCTCCTGCCTCAGCCTCCTGAGTAGCTGGGACTACAGGCGCCCCCCACTGCGCCCAGCTAAATTTTAGTATTTTTCATAGAGACGGGGTTTCACCGTGTTAGCCAGGATGGTCTCCATCTCCTGACCTCGTGATCCGCCCGCCTCGGCCTTCCAAAGTGCTGGGATTACAGGTGTGAGCCACTGTGCCTGGCCGAAGGGGGTAGTTCTGAGAAATGTGTCCTCAGGTGATTTTTGTCATTGTGCAAACATCACAGAATATTACTTAACAACCTTAGATGGTACTGCCTACTACACACCTAGGCTGTAGGGTATGGCCTGTTGCTCCTGGACAGTGAATCTGTACAGCATGCACTGTACTGAATTCTGTAGGAAACCAGAGCGGGATGGTATTTGTGCATATAAACTTATCTAAACATAGAAAAGGTACAGTAAAAATACAGTATGACAAGCTTATGGGACCACTGTTGTATATGCGGTTCATCATTGAACTGTCCTTATGCAACACATGACTGTGCTCTTTGACTCAGACACTCCCAGCCTAGGAAACTCTCTTATGGAAATAGTCCATTTTACACCCATGCAAAGGAAATCCACTACCCAGCTAAAAACAATGTGTGTTTTGCTAAAACCACACTAGATTTGAGATCCTACAGACAAGCCCTGGCTGATAAAAACCCTTCTGCTAGTGTGAATAGTTCACTTCCAAAAAATTAATGCTACAATCAGGGAGATCCGTCCTTTTTATGTCAATAGAAGTATTACTTGAAGACTTTTTCTACCATCTCACCAAAAACCATCCTCATAAAAGACCCCAAGCTGTGGAAGGTCACTCACCGAGCTGAAGCTAAAACCGATTGAGTGAATATTCACTTTGCCATAAATGCCCAGAGTGTCTATTTTCTCTGTGCCGATCCTGTGGCCATAGAGCAGAGTATGTTTTCCATTTACAGCCACCTAGAAAGATACAGAAGACAACCCCCCCCCCAAAATAGTTAATAAATTAACTTATTATCCAAATTTAAATGTTTCCTTGCATCCAATTGTACACCCTTTCCCACAGGTCTCCACACACATCTGACCAAACTGTAACCGAAAGCACCCAAAACACTAGCAGTGCTTCCGAACTTCTTTTGAGTTCCTGATCTGATTAAGCACCAGGAACTCTCTCCCCAGACAAACACGCAGTCACAAATACAGGTGCGTGTGCTTGTGTGCGCCTCTGCATACATGTGAGACATCTGGGTTCGAAGGTCTCCTGGAAGCCCAGGCACAGGTGCCCTGGAGGTTGTGAACCCAGGTTAAAGATCAAAATCTGTTGACTTTGCTAAATAAAACTAATATGGACAAGTTACTCAACATATTTAAGATTCGGTTTTCATATTCTGAAGTAGGAACAATCTCTACCTCAACAGACTACAGTAGCGAGATGACAAGAAAGTGGCTTCCGCAGGTCCTCAGCACTCTACGTCGCTCCTCCTCCCTCCCTCTCAAATGCCAGGTACCAGGTTAGGTTATAGGCAGAACACGCAAGCAGCATACAATACAGTCTCTGACTTAAGGAACTTAAAATCCCATTGTGGGGGGCAAAATAAACACATAAAGCCAAAGCACAACTGGTAAAAAAAAAAACTGTTAAAAAGAATGATACAGACACGGGCTGGAAAGGCCAGAGAAGGGAGAGGGGAATGGAGTTTGGGAGATTCAGAAAGATTTTCGGGCGGGAGCGGTATCCTGAAGAGCAGAAAGGATCTGCGCCAGAGACATGCGGGTCTGCTCTCACATTGGTACAAACCTCTACTCTGGGAAAGCTCCACAGGCCGGAGGGCCAGCAGGTGTAAGAGCCTCTAGGACCAAATTCAACCGTAAACATATGCGCTAGGTATAAGACACTCCATGAAGCCAGAGATGGAAGTGACATCAAGGATTTCTAGGATCTCCTCTGGATCTAAAATCTCGATCCTACAGAAGTATCTTGTGGCAAGACTTGAATTTCTAAAACCCTTCTGATTTCTATGCTAGGATTGCCCTTGTTAGCTCTTTGGATGGTGGCGGTTATATTATAACTTACCCCCCCATCACTAACATAATACTGTGTCAATTCAGAACTCAGTCCTGCTAGGAGAAATAGGATCTAATAAAAAGATCTGGTCACAATGGACCATAGTTCTGCACGGCAACAACTGGCTGGAGAGTAGTGGTGCCACACCTCACATTTAGGTGCCTTCCTGGTCCTTTTATGGAGAAAAACCACAAAGCCAAACAATGTCTCAGGTGTAGGAAATATAAGGCCGGGCTCACAAACGTGAAAAGCGCCCCTGTGCAGTCCTGCTCGCTCATGAGGACTCAACCTGTCCCTCTCCAAAACCTACCTGGAATTTGTCCTTCAGCACCATAATCACGATCTCAAAAGACTTTTCTCTTTTGAAAGGCGTGTCATAGGTGATCTCTTCCCGTCCCCATTTTTCTTTTATCAAAGTATTGCAAACAATGCAGCCGGCCCTTTTGAAACGAGGATTGAAATGAAAGGCCACGTCGGCTCGAGGTTGGACGCTGCTGCCGTACTGCAGATCCACCTGGAATCTGTATGAGGGAAGACACAGGGGCCCCAAGAGCACTCAGAAAGGAAAGCTCCCGGGAAAGGCCCAGCAGGCACTACACTCCAGGCCCAGTGACGGGGCTGACGGATCCCTCCTCGTTCATTCACTGAGGCCGAAGGAGCTGGCTGCCTAATCTTCTTTTCTGTCTTCCTCAGTAACACAGCCCCTGAGTTTGAAATGGGTCTGAATCTGCCCAGAATAAAAACCTACCTTTCCCAGCCTTCCTTGCAGCCAGGCCTGCCTGTGCAGCTAAAGCTCTGCTGATAAGATGGAAGTGAAGGGCTCGGGGAAGACTACTGGAAACTGCCTTCAAAGTCAGCAAGCACTTGCCTTTTGTCCATCTCTGCTTCCCCGAAAACACCGTGTGCACCCATCCAGCTACCCAAAGCACAGAGGTGAGGGCTGGAAATCTAGCTGCCAAGGATAACGGGAAAAGGGACCTCACCTCACCCTCAAGATAGCAGAGTGGTGAGCTGGAAGGAGTCTACTTCTCTAACAACTTGAAGGAGTTGACTGAAAGGCCTGTCTCCTTGAGACTTAATTTTCACATCTCACTTAAACCACTGCTCTTCAGGTGTTAGGTACACAGAGCCAAGCCCAACACTAACGATACCACAGCTTGCATCCAAAGCAAGTTTCAGTAAAACCATCTGAACTAGATCTGTGATGCTGTGGGAATGTCAGACTACAACTAGACTGTCCCTGTCATCTGACCACAATTCCTTTCTTTAATGACATACCTAATTCTTTTTCTCTTTTTCTTTTTTTTTTATTTTTGTCACCCAGTCTGGAGTGCAGTGGCTTGATCACAGCTCACTGCAACCTCAAACTCCTGGGCTCAAGTGATCCTCCTACCTCAGCCCCCTGAGTAGCTGGAACTACAGGCGCACACCACTATGCCCAGTTAATTTTTATATATTTTTTTTTTTACAGATGGGGGGGTCTCACTATGTTGCCCAGGCTGGTCTCGAACTTCTGGCCTCTAACAGTCCTCCCGCCTTGGCCTCCCAAAGTGCTGGAAAAGCATGTGTAAGTCACCACATCCAGCTGATAGTTTAATTTTTTATACTGAAATCAGACTTACAGCAATGAAATAAATCCCAATAACCTTTATTTAGTCATTCATTCCCCGCTCCTCAGCACCTTGGCCAGGGCTGCTGATGAAAGCAAATTAGGCCTCAAAGTATCAAATGGTCTCTCCCACATTACTCTTTGTTATCATTCCACAATCACAGAAAGACAGCTTATTCATGCTCCTTCCTTCAGCACAATGATCTTACCTGTCCGCGTCACTAGGAACATGCCCACGTATTACAATCAAAGTTCCAGGATCCAACTGATCAGGAATGGTGCCAACATACGGGATTACCTAAGAAAAAAAATGTGAACAAATGCACGTTTACATAAACAACATTACTTTCTAAGCAATTACAATCCAAACTCATTATTGATAGAGAAAAACTATGTTTTTTAAGACTGCACATAAATCTGCTCAGAATCCAGCATTTTCCAAGTCATCTTTCCTATTCAAACAGCTATAAAAAGGAACCGCGCCAGGGCGCGGTGGCTCAAGCCTGTAATCCCAGCACTTTGGGAGGCCGAGGCGGGCGGATCACAAGGTCAGGAGATCGAGACCATCCTGGCTAACACGGTGAAACCCCGTCTCTACTAAAAAGTACAAAAACCTAGCCAGGCGAGGTGGCGGATGCCTGTAGTCCCAGCTACTCGGGGGGCTGAGGCAGGAGAATGGCGTGAACCCGGGAGGCGGAGATTGCAGTGAGCTGAGATCTGGCCACTGCACTCCAGCTTGGGCGACAGAGCGAGACTCCGTCTCAAAAAAAAATAAAAATAAAAATAAAAAATAAAGGAACCGCATGGCCAGGATATTTGCAATAGCTGCAAACCACTATGTCTCTTTGGAAAGAGACACAAGACACAAAATACTATTCACAGTAGTTTGTATTTGGCTGAGAGTTTGTGAAGCAAAACTTCTGCTTAATATGATAATTCTAATAGAAAAAAAAAAAAAAAAACACAGTTGTTGCAATGCCATGTCTACTCATTCCTTTTCCCACTGTTCCACTGCTGATCCCGACAGAAAGTTCAAGGCCATACTAGGCCCAAAAGCCAATGCTGATGAAGACGATGACAAGCACTCACTGCCTCTGAAGGAAACTCCAAGTTAAGCCAGACCCCCACACCTGGGATTCCAGGGCCTGCTCTTCTCTGTTGGACTCCCAGACTGCAACCCAGACTGCACTGTGAGAAACCAGAGAACTGCATGATCATGAGGATGAGTGGGTGCCTGTGGGCCTTCAAGACACGGCATCCACCTGCCTTGGACCAGTCCAGTCTGCAGGCGTGGGCTCTTACAGTTGGCCCCACCCAGTATTCAGGTCTCAACCTGCACCCTCACTGCCCAGAACCCAGCCCTTTTTTCTGGGACCTGCCACACTACCAGATCTTGTCATTCCCCTTCCCCAGAGATGACTACACTGTCCTCTCAGTCCACTGGCTGGGGACCTGTGCTGTGTGGCTGCCTCTCCTGCATCACAACCATCTGCCTCCATCTGGAGCATCTGACCAGGATGTGCAGCCCACACACCATTAAGCCTCACACCAAGCTCACCCAAATTACGATGTGCATGGTAAAACCTACCCAAGGTACTTCTGATTGTCAAGAAATAAGAAATAAAATAAGACGGGCCACAGAAAAGTGATTATCAATTGGTGGCTCCTAAACTGAAATCGACTTCAGGCACAGCCTCCTCTGTGGAGCCTTCTTCAAGCTCCCTAGGCTGACTGAGTCAGCCCCTCTCAGAGGCTTCAATGATAGCACTTTGGATTCTGTTTGTTTGCATGTCAGTTTGCCTAGACTGTGAGCTACAGGGGACAGGATTGGCTCATCACCTTTACCTCCCCAGGAGAGAGGTCAAGAGACAATCGGTAATTGCATGGTGAATGAACGAACTCTCACCTGTCTGAAAAGTGGGCTCTGGCAGGCCTCATACCTATAGAGGAGAGGCAACAAAGCAGCTGCTGAACTGCAAGCTGAGCCCACAAGCTCCCTGTTGCCTTAGGCAGTAAGATGGGAAATTATGGAAGCCAGTTATCTATTTGCTGTCATAGCAATTGCTAGGAGTAGGGTAGAAGGCCCATGACATCAGAGAACAAAAAATATAACAGAGAGTGTACACTGGGGCTACAGCTGCACATCAGAGTAGCTGATTTTGTGTGTAGAGAATGGGGAAGGACCTACATCCCTACCTTGATCTTTTGGGTCACAGCTGGTTCCAAGAATATATAGCAGCATGTTTCATAGCGTTAACCTCTTAATAAAATGAGAGGTTTTTATAACTTCAAATTTCATGTTGAAATGATATTTATGGCCGGGCGTGGTGGCTCAAGCCTGTAATCCCAGCACTTTGGGAGGCTGAGACGGGCGGATCACGAGGTCAGGAGATCGAGACCATCCTGGCTAACACGGTGAAACCCCGTCTCTACTAAAAATACAAAAAACTAGCCGGGCGAGGTGGCGGGCGCCTGTAGTCCCAGCTACTCGGGAGGCTGAGGCAGGAGAATGACGTAAACCCGGGAGGCGGAGCTTGCAGTGAGCTGAGATCCGGCCACTGCACTCCAGCCCGGGCGACAGAGCAAGACTCCGTCTCAAAAAAATAAATAAATAAAATAAAATAAAATAAAATAAAATAAAATGATATTTATGCAAAATATTTAATAACACAAATTTTAGTAATATAAGTGAGAAAGTAATCTATAAAGGCATATATAGTATGATTTCAACTAAATAAATACAAGCATTAAAAAGAAAACCATGCTAATTAATCACATCGTATCCTGCATCAAAATATCCCATATACCCCATAAATAGATATACCTACTACATACTCAAAAAAATTCAAAACTAAAAAAAGAAAAACACTAAAGAAGTCAGCCAAAAATGATAACAATAGTTTTCATGGGGGATGATGGGATTTTAATTTTTTTCTTCATCTACTTTCTTACTTTGCAGATGTCTATAATAAGCATCGATATTTTTATAACCACAAAAGTATTTTTAATTATATGCTTAATTTTAGAGCTGGAAAGAGCTTTTTGAGACAAAACAATCTATTCCCATCACTTTTTTTTTTTTTTTTTTAAAGACAGAGTCTCACTCTATCCCCCAGGCTAGAGTGCAGTGGCATGATCTCAGCTCACTGCAACCTCCACCTCCCGGGTTCAACATTCTCCTGCCTCAGCCTTCCAAGTAGCTGGGATGCCCAGCTAATTTTTTGTATTTTTAGTAGAGATGGGGTTTTGCCATGTTGGCCGGGCTGGTCTCGAACTCCCGGGCTCAAAGTGATTCTCCCAAAGTGCTGCGGTTGCTTTGGGAGGTAATGAGCTTCTGGATGAGCCACCATACCCGGTCCCATCACTTTTAATACCTTGTTCACAACTGTTAATAGGTTATTCCAGTTTGAGAAACAACTATGCTAAGAATGGTGGCCACTTGCTGCTTTAGTTTTCTGGGGTCATGCTTTCTACTTCAGAAAAGATCCTGCATTACTTCAGTAATTTTTTTTTTTTTTAACTATGAGACACAGTGCGCTGCTGCTGACTCATTTAACCCACGACTGTATGGCTCCTGTGAAAATGGAGGATATTCATTGTTTTCTAGGCTACTCCAAGCTACTTTGGTGATTCACAGATCATTATTAATTTACATTAAAAAAATTAAAATATGATCTGATCACACTGGAGACGATACCGCAAGCTTATGCCACAGTCAGGTTTGGTGTTATTTGCCAAAACACCCTTGCTGATTCATGTCGCTTTGCCTTTTTGATGATTACTTATTAAATGCAAGGCTCTCTATTAGGCAGACTGCAGCTAGAAAGAAGCGTAAGAGTCAGACACCCAGGAAACATAATTAGAGCGAAAATGTGATACTCTGTTTGGCTGTTGAAAATTGGTATCCCCTTCCATATCTGGAAAATCCCCTACCCTATGAACATTAGACCTCATCTAGACTGCAACAAGGTAAAAGCAGGGGACAAAACTGCCAATTAGAATTTCCAGCTCAGATTTTAAGAAAGAACCAGTGACAAGAAGCAGCCACAATGATGCAGTATTCACTCTGGCAAGGGGGCAGCAGCGGTATCTGGGGTTGGAGAAAGTTACATCCGGGGTCAGAGGCAGCTATATCCAGGGTCAGAGGGGGCTACATCCGGGGTCAGAGGCAGCTATATCCAGGGTCAGAGGGGGCTATATCTGGGGCCAGAGGGAGCTATATCCAGGGTCAGAGGGAGCTACATCTGGGGTCAGAGACAGCAGTGGCATTGATAAAGTAGCAGAGACACAGTACCATCTGTGTCCAGTGGTGACAACAGATGCCTCTTCATGGGAACGGTCCTACAGCATGCTTGTGTATCTGTGGCTACCTATTCTCCCAGCGGCACTATCATTTAGCAAATTCCTTTTCTGCTTAAAGAGTTGGCTTCTGTTGCTTGTAACTACAAACTCTGACCAATTCAACATCTTTAAAAAAAAAAAATGGGGTCCAGGCACGGTGGCTCACACCTGTAATCCCAGCATTTTGGGAGGTCGAGGTGGGCCGATCACTTGAGGTTGGGAGTTGAAGACCAGCCTGACCAACATGGAGAAACCCCATCTCTACTAAAAATACAAAATTAGCTGGGTGTGGTGGCCCATGACTGTAATCGCAGCTACTCAGGAGACTGAGGCAAGAGAATCACTTGAACCCGGGAGGCAGAGGCTGCAGTGAACTGAGATCAGGCCATTGCACTCCAACCTGGGCAACAAGAGCGAAACTCTGCCCCAGAAAAAAAACTCTGCAAAAAAAAAAAAAAAAAAGGCGGGGGGGGGGGTGCCGTAAAGAAGAGTCAAAGAAATGCTTCAGGAAAATGGGATAAGGAATTCTAACTGAGGTAGCCAAAGACAGTTTATGAAGAAGGTACGATTTCAGTTGCCATTTCAGGTAGAAATGGCATTTTACAAAAGCAGAGAGGCAGGAAAAGACAAGACCCATCTGCTCTCAGTGAGTAGTCAGGGAGTAAAGAAAGGTACAGCCAGGGTCAGATTTGAGAGGGGCATACGAAAGAAGTGCTTAGGAACAACAGTCCAGTGGGGTGAAATAAGCCAGAGGTCAGGAGGTCATCTAGGTGACTGACTGCTGCCGTAAACCTGCCGTGAAGCCGTAAGGACACAATCCACGTTGGTAGCAATGGCCCTGGAAGAGCAGAGAAGTCCAAGAGATGTTTCAAAGGAAATTGTCTACATAGGGCCACTAAATAAATGACAAAGCTGAAGGGGGAAACAGGTTTCTTTTTTTTTTTTTTCTTGAGACAGAGTTTCACTTTTGTTGCCCAGGCTGGAGTGCAATGGCGCCATCTCGGCTCACTGCAACCTCCGCCTTCTGGGTTCAAGAGATTCTCCCGCCTCAGCCTCCTGAATAGCCGGGATTACAGGTGCCCGCCACCACATCCAGCTAATTTTTTTTGTATTTTTAGTACAGATGGGTTTTACCACGTTGGCCAGGCTGGTCTCGAACTCCTGACCTCAGGTGATCCACCCACCTTGGCCTCCCAAAGTACTGGGATTACAGGCATGAGCCACCGCACCTGGCCTGGGAGACAGGTTGCAGAAGGAAGATGACGAGTTTAGTTTGTGACACTTGGTGTGAAGCGTTGGCAGAACATCTAAGAGCAAATCTGCTGAGAAGACTTGGAGACTCAGAACCACACTCTGGGTGAATAGCCAGAGCACACATTTAAAAGTCAGGGTAAAGATCCTTTGTAAAGATACCAAAGCAGATAAAGAAATTGAAAAGCAGGACAGGTCAGGCAGCAAAGGCTCAGTGGTTTCTGAAATTAGGAGGTTTGCAGGAAAGAGTTAACACTGGCAGGCCTGACTGCTGTCCTTGAAAGGCCTCCTTACAAGGCAGGCCCCTGGCTGGTGTCTAGGAACTTGAGATTTTAGAAGGGCACCCACCAACCTGATAATGGGGATTTCCTGTACCTGAATTGTTTATGCAAATAATATGGTTATGCTAAACACCTGCTTTCCTTCTGGGAGACTAGAATTTTTTGATTATGTGTGAGGGTGCTTATGTGACCAGCCTCCAATAAAAACCCTAGGGACTGAGTCTCTAATGAGCTTCCCTGGCAGACAACATTTCACAAGTGTTGTCACAAATTATTGCTGGAGGATGTAAGCACATCCTATGTGGCCCCGGTGGGAGGAGACCTTGGAACTTGCACTGAGTTTTCCCTGGACTGCACCCTCGGTGCCTTTCCCTTTGCAATTTTGCTCTATATCCTTTCTTTTCTTTTCTTTTCTTTTTTTTTTTTTGAGACGGAGTCTCGCTCTGTCGCCCACGTTGGAGTGCAGTTGCCGGATCTCAGCTCACTGCAAGCTCCGCCTCCCGGGTTTAGGCCATTCTCCTGCCTCAGCCTCCCGAGTAGCTGGGACTACAGGCACCCGCCACCTCGCCCGGCTATTTTTTTTTATTTTTTAGTAGAGACGGGGTTTCACCATGTCAGCCAGGATGGTCTCGATCTCCTGACCTCGTGATCCACCCGTCTCAGCCTCCCAAAGTGCTGGGATTACAGACTTGAGCCACCGCGCCCGGCTCTATATTCTTTCACTGCAATAAATCATAGCCACAGGTACAACTCTGTGCTGGTGAGTCATCAAAACTGGGTGTGACCTTGGGGACCTCAACATGGGGTGAGAAGAGAACGGAGAGAGAAGAATCAGTCAGTCCAGTGCGATAATATCAAGGGAGTCAATGGATTCATAAATTTCAATAAGAGGACAACTGTCAACATCTTTAACATGGAAAAAGCTAAGAAGGATCCAAGCAAATAAAGATAATAAAATGGGGCTGGGCACGGTGGTTCATGCCTGTAATCCCAGCACTTTGGGAGGCTGAAATGGGTGGATCTTGAGGTCAGGAGATCAAGACCATCCTGGCTAACACGCTGAAACCCCATCTCTACTAAAAATACAAAAAAAAATTAGCCAGTCGTGGTGGCGGGCACCTGTAGTCCCAGCTACTCAGGAGGCTGAGGCAGGAGAATGGTGTGAACCCGGGAGGTGGAGCTTGCAGTGAGCCGAGATCGCGCCACTGCACTCCAGCCTGGGCGACAGAGCAAGACTCCATCTCAAAAATAAATAAATAAATAAAATAAATAAGTAAATAAAATGGATCATACCTTTTGACCTAGTGATTCCACTTTTACAGATTTATCCTACAGAAATACTTAGCACAGGTGCACCAAGATGCATACACAAGGATGTTCACTATAGCACCGGATATCATCGCAAAAAGACACAGACCTTAACAAGGGACTGCTTACGTAAGTTTTACTACTAATTATGCAGCTGTTAAAATAAATGAGCAGGTTCTAAATAAACTGACATTTCCAAAATAGGTCAAATAGAAAAAGCAGGGTAGAAAACAGTATATATAGTAAAATGCATGCATGTAAAGAGACAGTGATACATAAAAAGTGACATACACAACACACACACTTTTGGATATGCATAACTATCTCAGGAAGGATATATTTTTAAAAACCAGTAAAAAGTGATTGCCCTCGGGGAGTAAAACTAAATGCCAGGGTAAAAGGAAAATGCATGTTCCACTGAAACTCTTAAATACTGTTTGAATTTTTAAAAAATGATGCACATATTATCTTTAAATTTTTTTAATGAAAATTTTTTTAAAAAAAGGAAAAGCCACTGGTTTGGACATAAATATAGCTTCAAATTTTGAAGACAGACTATCTTCCAACTATTGGGTACTAGGAAACAAGGGTGGAGGCAAAAGTTAAACAGTAGAAGGATACTGACAGAAATAGAAAACTGCAAGAGGAAAGCTGGTTTGGGAAGGAAGACGCAAGTTTGGTTTTGAACTCCTCGTCTTGAAGGTCTGGCTGAGCAACTGAGAGTTGGAGGTTCACATTAGGTGAAAGGCTGGAACTGGATACATATGGAAAAAAAAATCTATGAGTGATCGGTAAAGACATAAAAGAAAGAGACATTAGCCGGGCGCGGTGGCTCAAGCCTGTAATCCCAGCACTTTGGGAGGCCGAGACGGGCGGATCACAAGGTCAGGAGATCGACACCATCCTGGCTAACCCGGTGAAACCCCGTCTCTACTAAAAAATAAAAAAAACTAGCCGGGCGAGGTGGCGGGCGCCTATAGTCCCAGCTACTCGGGAGGCTGAGGCAGGAGAATGGCGTGAACCCGAAAGGCGGAGCTTGCAGTGAGCTGAGATCCGGCCACTGCACTCCAGCTTGGGCGACAGAGCGAGACTCCGTCTCAAAAAAAAAATAAAAAAAAAAAGAAAGAGACATTAAAGACAGAATTTCACTAGTAAAACCAAGAAAGAAATTAAGAGAGTGAAAAATCAGTGGGCAGAGCCTTAGCAAGGAAATCCACTCAGGAAGGCAGGCAGCAAAAAACGAAGAGAACCAGCACAAAGGCTGGCGGGACCTCACAGGTTACAAAAGAAAGACTTGCCTGTGTTGTGTTTTAAGACTAAATTATAAGGTAAAAAGGGAGGTACTTAGAATACTAAGGACAAAAGGATAAACATGGAAACAAGGTTCCTAAGAAAACCGGAATGATCTGCTTTTCAGTACCAGATAGGATTCATGTTGACAAGCGGCTTATTAACTTAGAGTAACAACCAATTCTGTTTCATTTCTAAATAATTTCTTAACCAGCTAGCATTTAATCATACCTTAAGAACTCTATAAACAACAAGAAAAATAAAAATATATAGGTAGATAATGAACCGCCAAACAAGAAATTTCACTGACAGCATTCCTGGTATGAAGTAAAGATACTATCTTCCAAATTATTCATTCAAATTGAATAGAAAGAAAAGGAAGCAGCCAGGTGCTGTGGCTCACGCCTCTAATCCTAGCACTTTGGGAGGCCAAGATGAGCTCAGGAGTTCGAGACCAGCCTGGGCAACATGATGAAATCCTGTCTCTACTAAAATACAAAATAACAAATTAGCTGGGCATGGCGGTGTGCACCTGTAGTCCCAGTTACTCGGGAGGCTGAGGCAGGAGAATTGCTAGAACCCAAGAGGCAGAGGTGGCAGTGAGATGAGATCGCACCACTGCACTCCAGCCTGGGCAACAGAGCAAGCCTCCCTCTCTAAAATAAGATAAGTAAATAAAAGAAAAGAAAAGAAAAGAAAAAAAAAAAAAAAAAAACAGAAAAGGAAGCCTTCCTGCCTGCCTGCCTGCCTTCCTTCCTTCTTTCCTTCCTTCCTTCCTCCCTCCTTCCTTCCCTCCCTCCCCTCCTCCTCCTTTCTCTTTCTTTCTTCCTTTCTTTCTTCCTTCCTTCCTTTTCTTCCTTTCTTTCTTTCTTTTCTTTCTCTCTCTCTCTCTTCTCTCTCTCTTTCTTTCTGATGAAGTATCACTCTGTCGCCCAGGCTGCAGTGTACTTGTGTAATCTTGGCTCACTGCAACCTCCACCTCCCAGGTTCAAGCAATTCTCCTGCCTCAACCTCCCATGTAGCTGGAATCACAGGCCCCCACCACGCCTGGCTAATTTTTGTATTTTTAGTAGAGACGGGGTTTCACTATGTTAGTCAGGCTGGTCTCGAACTCCTGACCTCAAGTGATCCTCCCGCCTCAGCTTCCCAAAGTGCTGGGATTACAGGCATGAGTCACCGCGCCCAGCCTCTGACTTTTTATTTTTATTTTTGAGCTTGGTTCTTGCTCTGTCACCCAGACTGGAGCACAGAGTCACACTCACTGCTCACTACAGCCTCAACCTCCTGGGCTCAAGCAATCCTCCCACCTCAGCCTTCCTCGTAGCTGGGACTACAGTCGTGCACCACAATGCCCAGCTAATTTTTGTATTTTTATAGAGAGACAAGGTCTCACTATGTTGCTCAAACTGGTCTTGAACTCCTGGGCTCAAGTGATCCACTAGCCTTGGCCTCCCACAGTAGTGGAATTACAGGCGTGAGCCTCTGGACCCAGCCTTAGAGCCTGACTAAGTCTTGGAATTCTATCAGTTGAACTAGTCAAAGAAATATACTAAATAGGGAAAAAAATACATAGGCCAGTCATAATATTTACTTCATCTTTTCCAAGAAAACTTAATGTGGACAGTTGGTCTAACAGCCAATGTGGACCAAAATATTAGAAATAGGCCAGGCATGGTGGCTCACGCCTGTAATACCAACATTTTGGGAGGCCAAGGCAGGAGGAGTGCTTGACCAGACTGAGAAACATGGCAAAACTCTGTCTCTACCAAAAAAAAAATACAAAAATTAGCCAGGCATGGTGGTGCATGCCTGTAGTCCCAGCTATTTGCGAGGCTGAGCCCAGGAGGTGGAGGTTGCAGTGGGGTAAGATTGCACCACTCCACTCCAGCGTGGGTGACAGAGCGAGCCTCTGTCTTAAAAAAAAAAAAAAAAAATTGGAAACATTAATGAAATAAAAATTAAAAAGTGGCGATGTGTTTATAATGCCTAATAAAGAATACAACTGACACTCAATAAATATTTACTCATTAAACCTATCAGTAACAAAATAACCATGATTCAAGAAAACAGGTTTTGTGTGTGTGTGTGTTTTTGTTTGTTTGTTTGTTTGTTTTGAGATGGAGTCTCGCTCTGTCACCCAGGCTGGAGTGCAGTGGCACCATCTTGGCTCACTGCAACCTCCGCCTCCCAGGTTCAAGCAATTCTCCTGCCTCAGCCTCCCGAGTAGCTGGGACTACAGGAGGCCACCACCACGCCTGGCTAATTTTTGTATTTTTTAGTAGAGATACAAAAAAATAATTTTGTATTTTTTATTTTCACCATTTTGGCCAGGCTGGTCTTGAACTCCTGACCTCGTGATCCACCTGCCTCAGCCTCCCAAAGTGTTGGGATTACAGGCGTGAGCCACCATGCCTGGCCGAAAACAGTTTTCCTAAGTCTAGCTTATAAAATATACTAATTGATTAACTTTAAACAACTAAGTTGGCCAGGCACGGTGCCTCATGCCTATAATCCCAGCACTTTTGGAGGCCAAGATGGGCAGATCACCTGAGGTCAGGAGTTTGAGACCAGCCTGGCCAACATGGTGAAACCCTGTATCTACTAAAAACACAAAAATTATCTGGGCATGGTAGCATGTGCCTATAGTCCCAGCTACTCAGGAGGCTCAGGCACTAGAATTGCTTGAACCTGGGAAGCAGAAATTGCAGTGAACCGAGATTCCGTCATTTCACTCCAGCCTGGGCAACCAGAGGGAAACTATGTCTCAAAAAAAATTTTTTTTAATTCATTGAATAAATAAAATAAGTTATTTACAGCCTTTTGTTTTTGGAACACTGAAAGGGCAACTAGCTACAAATGAAAGAAATTCAGTGCAATATGGGCCCTTAATACTATAAATATTTTACAGTAGTGAAATTTAAAGACAGAGCAAAATGTTTTTGCCATTCAGTTCCGTCTTTCTACCTCTAACCTTTCCTACTCTTTTGTGAGAACTAATAACAGAGAAATTTAAAAAGAAAGAAAAAAAGCTATTTGCCAAAAAGATCTCCCTTGGAAATGCATTATCCTCAGAACAGCATCCAGGCCATGCCACAGGAGTGAAGGCATTTTCTGCTCTGGAGCAGAACGACATCTCCAGATCCCCTTCCTCAGGAAATGAGGTCTACTTATTTTTGTTCCACCTCAATAGTTGAGAGTACTGACCCCAGAAACTACAGGAATCATCAGTATAAGAGAATCAAGATACGCAGGAATTGTATCTATAAAAGTGTATCTATAAAGTGTATCTATAAAAGTGTATCTATAAAATTTGTATAAAATCTATAAAAATTGTATCTATAAAAGTATCTTCTTTTCTGTGTGAAGAGCAGAGCTGAACAGTGTAACCTTCATCCACTCTCCCAGGTTGAGCCAAAATGAAACTTCAGATACCCCTGGCAGGCAGCCTGGTTTGTTGTTGTTTTTTAAGATCTTTGCAGGAAATCAGTTTACAACCTTGAGATGTTTTTCACTCTAACATGCACAAAGTCATCTTAAATGTCTCACTAGCTTCCACTTCAAGAAGTCATCTTTTTTAAACTTACTACCACTGAACGGCTGTTTCTCCTAAAACTGACTTTGCTTGATACAGCAGTGTTACCTCATTCTTATACAATGACATTAAAACTTAGGGAAAAAGGAATTACAGCTATAAAGTAAATGACAAAAACTTGAACCCACACACACTCACAAAACTGGTTTCGGGCCTTATTTCAAGGATTCTCAGCCTTCCTTTTGCCCAAGAATCTTCTAGGGGGTTTACTAAAAAAGTGGCTGTCCTTTCCCAGACCTCAATTCAGGATTCAGCTTCAGATAAGTGGAAACTAGACATTCCTAAAGATTCTTACCACCACATAAAACTAAAACAAGCTCTTTACTGCTGAGGATTACAGGGCAATTTCCAGCAATTACAGTCATTCAGGGGTTCTAGGTCCAGCCTGAACTGCACGAGACCCTTTACTACTTCTCACTCTCCGTCTCCCCATTGGCTTTTGACATTTTCCCTGCTCAAGTGCCAAGCAGTATTTAAAAGGCTGAGGGAAAGATCGAGACATTTAATTCTCAAGGACAGCTCTAATTAAAAAAGAAAATGAAAAATTTGTAGAGTAAGAAATCCATTTGCCTTTAAAAACTACAATTTATGATTAGCTGAGCCTCCTCCCATTACCAAAAGTTGGCATTCCCTCCACTCTACCCAAATGTTCCCTGTTCATAACACTGTTTCGTCACGTCATATTGTCATTGTGACTTCTTCCTCCACTAGAGGACAACAGCTGTTTTGTAGTCAGCGCCCACCACCATCCCTATTACATAGTAGGTGCTTTAAATATGTTCACTGGCTTTTATTCTTGCCCTGTCTCCCAATGGATAATTAATATTCTATTGGATCTGCTCTCAATCCTGGCATAGGTAAAACGTTATTTTCTAGAAATCAGTTACCGGGTTATAGATGATATTCTGTAGGTTGTTTAATGACAACATCATTCTTTTCCAGCTTCTTGTTGGAGTCTCTTCTGTGTATGACCTGAGATTTTAGGCCAGTTTCATTTAAAGGTTACCTGGATTGAAACTGAGGCACTGGCCCTGTGTAAAGTAAAAATAGAGGAAAAGAAAAGTAAGCATGTAGCATTTTTCTTCATATCCTGTTTTAAAATTTAAATTATATATTATGTTACTGATATTTACCAAATGATAGAATGTTATTACAAGCAAAGATCTGCCTCCCATTCTTACCAGTGTGCTCATATACTAAACAATTTTGGATTGTGAGTGTAGGAAATACTGACTTAAAAAATACATCAGTAGAAAATTTCTAACATGGAATTTATTATTAAAAATACTAAAAGAGACCAGGCATGGTGGCTCACGCCTGTAATCCCAGCACTTTGGGAGGCCAAGGCGGGTGGATCACCTGAGGTCAGGAGTTCGAGACCAGCCTGAACAATATGGTGAAATCCCATCTCTACTAAAAATACAAAAATTAGCCAGATGAGGTGGCATGCACCTGCAGTCCCAGCTACTCAGGAGGCTGAGACAGGAGAATTGCTTGAACCCAGGAGGCGGAGGTTGAAGTGAGTCAAGATCATGCTACTGCACGCCAGCCTGGGCAACAGAACGAGACTCCATCTCAAAAAAACAAATTAATTAATTAATGGCAATTACTAATCAAACAGTCCTATACAATTATCAGAGGTATTCATTTCACTTTTCATTTCCATAAAAGGACAATAATCACAGTATTCACATCATTGGTTTGTTCTGAGGATTGAGTTAATAAAATAGTGAAAGAGTAAGTGCTATGTTAGCTCTTATTATTGTGAATAAAAAGAATTGCTCTTCCTCCTCTAATTTAAACAAATCAAAGTGGGGAAATCCAATAATTTTAATACTATTAAGATACAGTTTTCTCTGCTGCTTTAAAAAAAAAATCACAGGGCAGGGGAGTGTTGGAAAGCATCAGCCACATTTTTTAAGAAAAAAGCACCCATGGACACTACATTTAATAACTCCAGGAAAAACTCGATGACTTTAAGCAAAACTAAAGGGGAAACGAAACTAGAGCTTCCTGTATTTTACTTCCAGCAGTTGTCATTATACCACGCACCAACAATACACACCGATCAAATCTATTACTTTTTCTTTATTAAGAAAAAAACTGTATCCCTCTTGGTTTACCACCTAAATATAACCCCAGTCTATGTCATTAACTTAATTTGTTAGTCAAAACCTCAAAACTCTGGCTCCGTGACTCAATACAGGAAGCAAGAACAAGAGCAAAAAGAATGGACGCCGAGTTGCCATACACATGTGTGATAACCAGCAAGTGACCCAATTTAAGCCATCGGCTTGCATTAAATCACGCAACCCCCGAAGTATCCCCAGGGACAGGTCCCGCCAGCATGAACACTTCGTATGCATCACAAGAAGTCATCACTTAAGTTTCACGTACGGTCAAAGGAATTCACATGACTTGCCCTTTGTAATGTTTAATACTGCAGTCAAATGACTCGGCATCCTAAAGAGCGTGTCGTGTCAGTGGCTCTAGGCCTCAGGTTAGGAGGGAACAGGGTAGAAAGCAGCACAGGTGGGGTGGATTTGCAGCGAGGTGACACCCCAGGACAAATAACCTGACTCCAGCCAGGGATGTACAAGAAAGGCAGCGACTCCTGATAATCCCTTATGCCCCGGAGCAGCCTCGCTTGCAGAGGCAGCGTCCCCGCCACCCAGCCCCGGCTCTGCCGCGGTGAGAACCTGCGGGTTGGGGTGGACTGGACACTGTCCCACCCATCAAACTGTGATTTAGGAGCCGTGACATCCGAATGCCATCCTCCACTGGCGAGACCCTCAGAGCAGCCACGCCCCTAGCGACTGTCCTGGTGGCCGGGGGTCGCGCTACTCACCCAAGGACTGGTGTTTCAGGCGCTCCACGGAGCAGGTTGTTTGTCAGCCGCCAGGTGCCGTCCGGTTCCCGGCTCGGGCTTCCGTGGGCGGCTACGGAAAGCCACAGGAGTCAGTCCTCGTTCACTTCCCGGCTCGCGCGCCCTCCCGCTGCGGTCTCCCCACCCTCCCCGCGCCGCGCCTTCTGTGTATGGAGCGTCCCTGGCGGCTCTGCTGAATTTTGGACAGGGACCCGCCGCTGATCGCCACCCAGCTCGGCCTCCTGCACAGCCTCTGGGGCCTTGGACCGTGACTGGCTTGCCGTGGGAGAGCACAGAGGATAAGGACAAAGAATGTGTCCTGGGTGGATATGGCTGCCTTTGCCCCGAAGGCTGAGTGGTGTGGAAGGTGGTAGGAAAATGGGAAGGAAAGAAGAGAAAGGCTTTCTCTTCCACAGCAAGTGGGCCGACGTCCACTTGGCTGTTCCAGGCCTCCAGGTCTAGGAGGGCGCTCAGGGCTGGGACTTTCCGGGACCAGGGTGATCACCGCACAGGCCCCGCCTGCCTGGACCCAGCGCTGGCCTTCCCGGGGCGCCCAGGTCCACGGGGTCAACGCCAGGGTTTTCTCAGCTTCCTCATCTGCCTCGGATCAGAGTCCAGACGGTGCCAGAAGAGACCTGAAGGCGCTACTTTTTGACAGTACACACCTCTGGATATAGGTGAAACGGTGGGGGAAGGGTTCAGTACGCTGGACTGTGCCCAGCCCAAAGCGCCCCATCTGTTAGTGATAACGTGGACTCGCAGCCACTCCATGTCACTCGCTGGTTACCCTGCGCGTGGGTGTTTTCTCCAAATGGGACACATAGGGAACAGTTTAAGCAGTATGGAGCACAATTCTGTGCGTATTAAATGCTCCGTAAATACCCAGCTTCTCAGGGCTCTACACTGATAGTTTGACCTATTGGCTGTAAACACACCAGCCAGAAATATAAATAAAGTTTGAAACAAAGTCATGTCAGCCACTTGGAATGGCTTGCTGCTTATTGTTTGTTTTGTTAGGGACCTCAAAGTTCTCATCTTCTCTACTTGACTTTTATCCACATTTGTTTGGAAAGATATATTTTAGTGTCACCAACATGGGCTTTCTCCTCCTTGGCTTTTGTTTTCATTATTTTTTATTTTAATTGAGGAATTCATTACAAGTCCCATAACTGGGAACTCATGTTCTGATTCTCTGTTGCTTTTCTCTCCTTCTTACCCATTTTCCAAGTTTGATACACTTCTCAAGATACAATTTGAATAAGTGAATTTACCCTTGACATACACTGCCTTGGATTTATAGTTATCTTCTGGTGGGTGTCATGTGTTTTATCTGTGCAACTCGACTGTAGTTTGAGAAAATGAACTTGTCTTATACATTCCCCAGTGCATAGTGTAATGCTTTGCATAAAATAGATATCAATGTTAGGTTGAAGTGTTAAATTATTGATAAAGTCAGGAGCAATTGAATATCTTCACAATTCTGCCTGAGTCTCCCCCGCCCCCACCCCCTTTGAGACAGGGTTTCCCTCAAGTGATCCTCCCACCTCAGCCTCAGGAGTAGCTGGGACTACAGACACACACCACTATGCCCAGCTAATTAAAAAAATTTTTTTGTACAGACGGGGTCCACTATGTTGCCCAGGCTGGTCACAAAGTCCTGGCTCACAATATCTTCCTGCCTTGGCCTCCCACAATGCTGAAATTACAGGCGTGAGTCACCAAGCTGGGCCCTGAGTCTACCTAGTACTTCTCCTTTACAAAGCTAAAATAAGTTGAAATAAGTACACATAAATGCTGTGTTTCTTTCGTAAGTCATATTTAGGTACAAATGGGGCTGAGTAAAAGGGCCACAGAGTTAACAAAGAAAATCTGGATTAAAATGTTCATAAATCCTAAGAACTTATTCCTAGAAATAGCTCCCTCATTTGGCACTGTTGTTCAACTAGCCCAGTGTGTAATTTTAAATAAGCAAATATTCACTGAATGCCTATCATGGCCAGGCACAGCAGTAAAGAATACTAGCATGCAAAGGACCTCATGGGCCCTTCTAGATAGAGTCCACATCTCTTACATTATTACTGCAGTACCCAAATTGGTCTATTTTTGCCCTTGCCCCTCTGCAATTTAGTCTCAACACAGCAGCCAGAGAAATCATGATAAAACATAATTGAGATCGTGTTAATCCCTTACTAAAAACTACTTTTTTTTTTTTTTTTTGAGACAGTCTCACTGTCACCCAGGTTGGAGTGGAGTGTAGTGTTGCAGTCTCAGTTCACTGCAGCCTCCGCCTCCTGTGTTCAAGTGATTCATGTGCCTTAGCCTCCCGAGTAGCTGGGACTACAGGTGTGTGCCACCATGCCCAGCTAAGTTTTGTTTTAGTAGGGATGAGGTCTCACCATGTTGCCCAGGCTCGTCTCGAACTCCTGACCTCAAGTGATCTGCCTGCCTCGGCCTCCTGTAACCTGGGATTGCAGGTGTGAGCCACTGCTTCTGGCCAATGGTCTACTACTTTTTGCTCATTCTTTGAGTAAAGATCCAGTTATTACAGGAACACTTCATGATCTGCCCCAATCCTCACACACTGTGACTTTATCTCCAAATATTTACCTTCTCGCTTTTTCTGCAGCAGCCACACTGACTTTGCTATTCTCCTAGCAGGCCTGTCACACTTCCATCCTAAAATCTTTACTCAATATTTCCTTTTCCCTTTTCAAGTCTACTCAGATGTCAATTTTCAGTGGGGCCCTTGCTGACCACCAATATTTAAAATTGCAAACACTGTCCCCAAACACACTCATACACACTCCCTATCAACTCTTCCTTGCTCTATTTCTGGCTAACATTTGTCATGCTAATATACTATATAAGGTACCTTTTTATTTTATGTTACTTCACCCATCATAAGACTATAAACTCCATGAGGGCAGGGCGTTTTGATTGTTCTTGTTTCAAGGAAGCTTACACTCTAGTTGAGGACACATATAGTGATGTGTTTTAGAGATTAAATTGGGAGCACCTGAGGGGCAACCTTAGTTGGGTGACAAGGAAATTCTCTCAGAGGAGGCAAAGTTTCAGCAGCTGGTGAGTGAAAGAAAGGAAACAGCCATATGAAGATGGTGCAGAAGAGCATTCCTGCCTTAGTGAGCAGCTAGTGCAAAGTCCCTGAGGGTCTTGAGAATGCATTAAATGTGTTCAGGAAACAAAGGCCACCAACCAGCATGGCTGAAGCATGAGGGGAGAATGATAGGATGTCATGGGATCGGATGGCGCCACCTAGGAGAGTAGAGGGAGAAAATCACCTCGACAGCCATGGGGAGATAAGACAATGTCCATACATGAGACTGAGAAGGAACAACCAGGGAAATTTGCTGAAAGTGGTGTCACAGACGCCAAAGAAAGAGGAACAGCCTGTTGTGCCAAGTGTGCTGAGAGGCCAAGAAAGACGGAAGGGAGCAATGGGCTTAGGAACGTGAAGTTATGGCTGACTGTGACTCTGAAGTGGGTTGAGAAATGGGAGGGGAAGAACTGGTGGAAACCGTGACTATAAAGATTTCGAAAGTGTTTGCTGTGAGGAGGAGCAGAGAAGCAGCATTATAGCTGAGGAAGCAGTGGAGCAAAGGGGAGACTCAGGTTTTCTCGTGTTGTTTTTGTTTTGAAAAAGAAGATACTACACTGGCAACCTTTAGATTTTTTTTTCAAGTGACCTGCCATAAGAATGACATTTCCATTGAGACTTACTACATACATAGTTAAAATTATGAGAACAAAAATTTTGGCCGGGCTCACTCCTGTAATCCCAGCACTTTGGGAGGCCGAGGCACTTTGGGAGTGCCTGTAATCCCAGCACTTTGGGAGGCCTCAAGTGTGAGGTCAGGAGTTTGAGACCAGCCTGGCCAACGTGGCGAAACCCTGTTTCTACTAAAAATACAAAAATTAGCTGGGCCTTGTGGCGCATGCCTGTAATTTCAGCTACTCGGGAGGCTGAGGCATGAGAATCGCTTGAACTCTGGAGGCGGAGGTTGCAGTGAGCTGAGATTGCACCACTGGCACTCCAGCCTGGGCAAGAGAGTGAAACTGTGTCTTGAAAAAAAAAAAAAAAAAAATTCGTACAAAACAATACTCCTGTTATGTGTAAAGCAATCTACTTTTTTCATTTTAAAAAATTGCTGCTTATAGCCCACTAAAATGTTTGCAAGCCGCACTAACGGACTGTGACCTGAAGTTTGAAGAACACTGGGTGGTATGTTGGTGTTAGCTCATACTGGTTGGTGACAGCCAATTTTGCACATAACTTCCATGTTGATACCTTGAAGTTATCCAGGGCAACTGCTATAACTTAGGACCTTTTTCCCCTAAAGAACAAGATCTTAAACATTTACCAGCACGCTACTGACTTTACTCATGTGAATGATCCGTGGAGAGGAGAAACTGATCATGCAGGAGAAGGGATGGTGTTCCCAATAAAAGTTGTGAAAACCAGTTTCAGAACAACAGAGTAGATATTGCAAATTATTTGCCACAACTGCCTGAGAGTTATACAATAAAAGGATCACTTCAGGTAGGATCAATTTCTTTTTCATCTATATTGTCCTCTTTCCTTACCCAAGAAGCCACATTTATATGGTACAATATAGCCGTACATTTAGAAATAGTCTTTTTTTTTTTTTTTTTTTTTTTTTTTGAGACATAGTCTCACTCTATCATCTAGGCTGGAGTGTTGTGGTACAATAATGGCTTGCTGCAGCCGTGACCTCCTGGGCTCAAGTGATCCTCCCACCTCAGCCTCCCAAGTAGCTGGGACTACAAGTGCACACCACCATGCCTGACTAATTATTATTATTTTTTTTTTGGTAGTGATGGGGTTCCACTATGTTGCCCAGGCTGGTCTTGAACTCCTGGGCTCAAGCAATCCTCCTGCCTCAGCCTCCTAAAGTGCTAGGATTACAGGCATGAGCCACCATACCCAGGCAAAATTGAGTCTTATAAGCAAAATGTTAAATTATATCTATTTATATATAGCCCATATTTTTTTAAAAAACTAGTAAAAAAAATCATGATTTTAGACATGAATTGTAAGTTCTTGCTACTTAGCAGCGTTAACTGATTAAACAGAAATAGACGCCATATTCTATCCACGTGAACCATATTGTTTCAAGCTAAGGAATACTCTGGCAGTGATTTTGCTTATTATTTTGTTGCTGTGTTATTTTTGTTAACATAATTTTAAAATTTTTGGACCCCCCCCTCTCCAACTATCCATTAAATAGCGCTGCTAGTGCTGGAAAAATATGCCCCAACTCAATAATTTTGGAATACAAGCTAGGTATGATAAAACCGTATCCAGAACTTGAAAGAACTGTCTTGGTAAGCTGTGAATTTAGAAACCAGAACTCTTGTCACAGAACCTGTGACAATCATGATAAAAAAAAATTGAAAGCAAAAATTTGCCACATGGATTATACATTTGTGAGTCCTGAGAACACATACCCTGCTATTCTTATGAGAAAATTAATCAAAATATGTAGGTTTTAAATTATGCAACATCTTCAGGAATGCATTCTTTACAAAACCACAACACTCACATCCTTATACATACATCTGCTTCCCCATGAAATGTCATGGACAGTGTCATCTACCTCTTCTGATTATCTTCCCCAATCTAAAGGCATTAATTTCTCCTTTGAATCCTCTTGCGTTGACCTAATCTCCCCCACACCCCAATACTAGCCCCATCCATCAGCACCAAACTTTTTTTTCACCCTCCAGACCCCCTATGATCAGATTCACCAGGCTTACCTCTGAAGTTCTATAGGATCATGTCCCAAATCCAGTCTTTTCAGGTGGGAGAAACAAGCTTCTAGAACTATGGTTTTGTCATAAAATAAAAGAATCTTAGTGATGAGAGGGATCTTAGGAGAAGTATACATTAATTCATCTTGATAGCTCAAAGGATGAGATAGCCTGTTTTGTGAAATACATTTTTTGAATGGCTTACAGACTATGATGTTAGTACTAAAAAACGCTTGATTATTTGATATGTGGAAAATGTATCTGAAATTATGTAAAATGTAAAGGCAAGATGATACTAAAAATGTATAAATAGTATATATGGGCCGGGCGCGGTGGCTCGCGCCTGTAATCCCAGCACTTTGGGAGGCCGAGGCAGATGGATGACGAGGTCAGGAGTTCGAAACCAGCCTAGCCAACATAGTGAAACCCTGTCTCTACTAAAAATACAAAAATTAGCCAGGAGTGGTGGCAGGCTCCTGTAGTCCCAGCTACTCTGGAGGCTGACAGGAGAATCGCTTGAAACTGGGAGGCGGAGCTTGCGGTGAGCCGAGACTGTGGCACTGCACTCCAGCCTAGGTTACAGAGCAAGACTCTGTTCAAAAAAAAAAAAAAAGGTTTAAAAAGTAAATGTGTATATGCTGTATATATCCAGTGACAGTCAGACAGTAATTACATACACATACTTAGCCAAGTGCAAAAGAATGATGTTTAACGTAGTGTTCATTGTTATCTTTTCTCTTGCAAAATTACTGAGATTCGTTAAAAGGCTTCCCTCAGCAAGCCAGGTTCAATATTTAACCAACCCTTCTTGCGCATAACTAATCTCTTCCAGCTTGTGTTTACACAGTCCATTATAAAGCAACAAGTGAAACCTCAGGAATTTCTATGGCAGGTTAGAGCAAGAAAAAAATTGAGGTGATTTTTTTTAATTAAAAAAAAAAAAAACTATTGAATCCAACCAAGTACTTTTCCAAAAATATTTTATCTGGGTGTATTTTAAAACATACACAAGCGGACCTCCTCTTTCGGCCTTGGAGTCCCCCTCCCTCTGTCTCTGTACAGGGGAGCTTCTTCCTTCAGCCTTCTCTTTTCTTTCTTGCCTGTCAAACTCTCTGCTCCTTAAAACCAAAACCAAAAACAAACAAATACACAAAAGTAGAGAGATGGTGTGATGAATACCTGTGCTTTCATCGCTCAGCTCCAGCAGTTATCAGCGTGACCAATCTTGTTTCATCTATGCCTCGCCCACTTTCTCCCCACCACGGGTTCATTTTGAAGCAAATCTCAGACTTCATTTAACCTGTGAAAACTTCAAAACTAACTATTAGATTTAAAGGTTTAATAAGATCCAGCTGGGTTTAATTTTGGCCAGAAGCCTTTACAGGTGATATGTAGTTCCAACTGTAACTCATCAGGAGACAGAAAATAACTGGTTGTTTTTCTTTTTATAACATCAAAACCAGTCAGTGGTTTCAGATGTTGTTAGCCTCATCCATCTATTACGAAGTTCCCATTAGTTTCTGATCAAATGATTTTAGCATCTAGCTATTGATGGTCATTGCCTAGATCCGTTATTTCATTAGGAATTGAAAATGGTGATATTTTAATTCTATCATTTCTCCTGCATTTATTAGTAAGAATTCTTTTTCTCTTTCTCTTTTTCTTTTTCTTTTTTCTTTCTTTCCTTCCTTTCTTCCTTTCTTTCCTTTCTCTCTCTTCCTCCCTCCCTCCCTCCATTCTTTCCTTCCTTCCCTCCTTCCTTCCTTCCTCCCTCCCTCCCTTCCTTCCTTCCCTCCCTTTTTTTTTTGACAGGGTCTCACTCTTCACCCAGGCTGGAGTACAGTGTTGCGATCTTGGCTCACTGCAACCTCTGCCTCCCAGGCTTAAGCGATCCTCCCACCTCGGCCTCCTGAGTAGCTGGGACTACAGGTGCATGCCACCATGCCCGGCTAATTTTTGTATTTTTGTTAGAGATGGGGTTTTGCCATGTTGCCCACACTGGTCCTGAACTTCAGAGCTCAAGCCATCTGTCTTCCTCAGCCTCCCAGAGTGCTGGGATTACAGGCCTGAGCCACTGCACCTGACCTAAGAATTATTTTATTAGGAAATAGTGCTTGATAAATAATGCTTCTTTTCATGTATTTGCCACAGTGTATCTTTAGATAGATTCCTAGAAGCTGCATTTTTTGTGTCAAAGGTTAAATGCCATGTAGTTTTGCTAGATATGAGTCCAAGCACTTCTTGAGAATTCATTTAAATTCTGTTTCTGCTCTACGATAGGGGAAGGTCCAGGCTGTTCTGATGGGAAAGCGGTATCCGGTGTGAGGCCCAAGAGGCTGTAGTGGGAAACCTCTCACCTGAAATGACAGGAGAATCCAAATTAAGGGAGTGTGTGGGATCTGGAGCCACATGAAAAGCCAAAGGCCAAGCCAGGAAGGAAATCTACGGAATTTCAAGTAGGGCCAAGAGCAGATACGGAAGCTTCCATCCAGGAACAGAAATGTGGGAAAAATGAATTCAAAAACAGGCTTGAACAAACTGGGGAGGGTCCCAGATCATTACCCCAAATAGCAGCTGCTCTTTTACATCATTTTTCTTGGCTGGCTGGAGCATAAGACAAAGGCCCAGGGCTGTGGCACATGTTTCGATCACACTGAGGGCAGCTAACTGAAGGAGGATGTGGTAGCTGAAACCCAGTCTGTACTTTAGCCAAACTCATCCAGTCCTGCACTGCCCCTCCATCCCCAAAAGGATAGGAGTGAAGGGATGAAGGCCACCTTTTTCTAATTTGCACAAAGGTGCGTTTGGCCTAACAAAATGGACAAGAATTATCCCAAATCTCCTTCCTCTTTTGCAGTTATATTCTTATTTTTCTTTATAATTTAGCTATACCATGGCACTTTTAAACTCGATCTATAGTACGAAGGTGAGGCTAAATGTTATGGTCCTTTGCATTTTGATCCATAAGCAAACAGTTCTTGTTGATTTTAGAAAGGTGGTTTCCAAGTCAAAATGTAATTGCCAACTGCTGAAACCTTAGGGTTATGTGAGGTGAGGCATGTTGATACTTTCGTTTATTTGGAGATGGGGGAAGGAGGAAAAACAGCAAACCATACAGTACCTGGAAATGATATAGATCTTGATGTTTAAGACAGGGAACTGAGGCCTGGCTCTACCATACATACTTCAAACATTTCTGCTCACATAACCACTAATCGAATTTTGAAAAACTATATAACTTTTCACACTTTTTACAAGGATGTTTAGGTTTGATTAGTTGAAAATGATATACATTCTAGAATCTTGTGAATATGACATTTTAAATAAAAATTGTTACACCACTCTTTTAAATGTATTAAATGGGGCCAGAAGCAGCGGCTCACACCTGTAATCCCAGCACTGTGGGAGGCTGAGGCAGGAACACTGCTTGAGGCCAGGAGTTTGAAACTAGCCTGGACGACATAGTGAGATCCCATCTCTACAGAACATTTTAAAATTAATGTATTAAATGAAATATTAGCACCAAAGTGATTTGATATTCACCATTATCCAATGAAAAAAAAAAAAAAAAAAAAAAAAAAAAACTTTGCCAAGCTTTTCTTTAAAAGGAAACCCCAAGGACAAGCAGCAGCAGGATTTTACATCCTCATTTTACATTGCTCCTTTCTCTCTTGAAAATGTATTTCCATCCCATTTCCCCCAAAGAATTTTATCTAGTATAATATATTTTTAGTGCTTAAAAGCCTTTCGTTGATCATTCTTATGTCTCTGCAACAAAAATATTCATATAAATTAATATTTCTGTGGTCTTCAATTCCTGTGGTCTTAAGGCTCTAAATATTCAAAGATTCCTTCCATTTAATTAGTTTTACAAGTCTTTTTATTGTTACCATGATCCATACACAACCCAAATAAATAAATTTTATCATTTTGTAAATCATTGTTAAACAAAATTTTATTGGAAATTATCATTTTAATGAGAGAGGGTGTTTCAGAGCCTTTGTTAAAGCAGGTTCTGCAGGCATCAGCTTGAGTTTCCTTTACTTGGGAAGATGAGTTTTTTATATGCCTCAGGGCACTGCATAATATTAAAATAAAGGACGGGCCGGATGCAGTGGCTCACACCTGTAATCTCAGCAATTTGGGAAGCCGAGGTGGAAAATTGCTTGGGCCCAGGAGTTCAAGACCAGCCTGGGCAATATAGTGAGACCCCCATCTCTACAAAAAATAAAATAACTAACTGGGTGTGGTGATGCGCTCCTGTAGTCCCAGCCATTTAGGAAGCTGAGGTGAAAGAATCACTTGAGCCGGGAGGCTGCAGTGAGCTGTCATCAGCCACTGAACTTCTGCCCAGGCAACAGAGTGAGACGCTGCCTCAAAATATACATATATATTTCTCTTGTTAATCTGTATATAATATATATGCACACACACATGCACACACATATATATACACATATCTTATATATACACATCATACATATGTTTGCATATTTAGACACACATATACATATATAGGCACACATATATGATGTACATATGTACACACATATGTGTGTATAAATATACACGTACACATATATACATATACATACACACATGTATATACACATATGTATACATATCATATATGTATGTATCATATATGCATACATATATAACATATGTGTGTATGCACACATATATGATGTGTATGTGTGTATATATAGGATATGTACCTATAGAATATATATAGGGGATATATAGGATATATATGGGGATTTTATATATATATGATGGGTGAAAGGTTTTGGTAAAGTGGGAGAAGGGCAATTATGAAATGAGAAATAGAAAAAGAGCCAGCTTAATGCCTCAATTGCAGGGACTTGCTATCTCAGACAGACCAATGTTCAGAAAAGAGTACAAATGGAGGTTGATGGTCCCCACCTGAAGACCCCAGAGCAGGGTCCTCACCTACCCCCAGGGTTGTGCATACCCCAACTGGAAGACCGCTGGCCCGTGTAATATTAAGTTAGATCCTTTATCTAGAAATAGAGAGTAATAAAACCCACCTTGCAGAGTTGTGAGGACTAAACAAGAGAATCCCTGTCCACTGCTTGCTTGTATTATGCCGTGTAAACACAGGGTAAATGGACATTACTGTCTGAGTTGGGCATTTACTGTTATTGCTGTTCTTATTGGTGGTAAACATGTTATGAATAATTAAGACAAGGAATGAAGAATATTTGCAAGTTCTCAGTGTACCTTTATCCTAACAGTGGAGTTGTAATTGTCTGTTTTCTTGTCTGTCTCTATTCCTAGACTTGTTGGCTCCTTGAGTTGGGAGTGTCAGAGTTGTCATTGTAGTCTGAGAAGTTAACAGAGGGCCTGACCACAGGAAGTGCTCAGTAAATGTTTGTTGACTGAATTAATGTGATTTCTCCTATTAGTGTCTATTTAACATTAAAACGAGAACATCTAAAAGAGGCAGAAGCCACTAGGCCAAACCTATCCCTCCAGAAAAATATTCCCCTTTTGATTGATCTGGTTCTTTTCAGAGACCCATACTAAGAGAAAGAAGCGATTCTTGCCACTTATTTCTCTTTGTCAAAGGAAAATGGGTTTCATAATTGTTTTTGTTTGCACTGCTGCCAACATGGGCCATTGCAAAGCTCAGGTTGAGTGTTTACATGGATGTAAGGTATACTTTAGCCTTGGGAGCACTATAAAGACATGTTATTCTCTTGATAAAAAGAAAGAAAAGGCTGGGTGCTGTGGCTCACGCCTGTAATCTCAGCACTTTGGGAGGCCTAGGTGGGTGGATCATGAGGCCAAGAGATCAAGACCATCCTGGCCAACATGGTGAAACCCTGTCTCTACTAAAAATACAAAAATTAGCTGGGCATGGTAGCATAAGCCTGTTGTCTCAGACATTCGGGAGGCTGAGGCAGGAGAATTGCCTGAACCCGGGAGGCGGAGGTTGCAGTGAGCCAAGATCGCGCCACTGCACTCCAGCTTGGCGATAGAGCAAGACTCCATCAAAAAAAAAAAAAAGAAGAAGGAAGGAAAGAAGGAAAGAAGGGAGGAAGGGAGGGAGGGAGACAGAAAAGAAAGAAAAGAGAAGAGAAAAAAAAAAGAAAAGAAAAGAGAAGAGAAAAAAAGAAAAGAAAGGCTGGGCATAGTGGCTTATGCCTGTAGTCCCAGATACTCAGAAGGCTGAGGCAGGAGGATTACTTGAGCCGGGGAAGTAGAGGTTGCAGTGAACTATGATGACATCACTGCACTTCAGCCAGGACGACAGAGCAAGACCCTATCTCAAAAAAAAAAAAAAAGAAAATTAGCAAGCAAAGCAAACTTTTAAAACTTTTTTTAAAAGTTTGAGAGTTAATACTCTAATGCATAACCATGCTTATCTTAAATTTAGTTAGTCCAATTTTATTGAATCGAAACTGAAGCTGTTATATTTCTGCATCTGTAAAATCTGCCTCCTAAAGAACTCCAGATTTCCTTCCAGTTCTAAAATTAAGTTTATGCGTCAATTTACGTTTATGCATAGCACATGCAAGCCATGGTGGCCAGTTTTTACTAGATTGCCAGATTTTCTGTATTTCTTTTAATTTTTGAGATGAAGTTTAAAAAAAAAAAGAGAGAGAGAGAGAAGTCTTGCTCTGTCACCCAGGCTGGAGTGCAGTGGCTCAATCTCGGCTCACTGCAACTTCTATCTCCCAGATTCAAGCAATTCTCCTGCCTCAGCCTCCCGAGTAGCTGGGATTACAGACACCCACCACCACGCCCAGCTAACTTTTGTATTTTTAGTTGAGATGGGGTTTCACCACGTGGATCAGTCTGGTCTCAAATTCCTGACCTCAAATGATCCGCCTGCCTCTGCCTTCCAAAGTGCTGGGATTACAGGCATGAGCCACTATGCCCGGCCAGTTGCCAGATTTTCACCAGCTCTTTTTTTTAAATACAAATATTGTTTTCTCAATGATGTAGCTAATGGTGGCACATAAAAAGGCAGAAAAATATTTTCAGTTGATTGAAATGTTTACTTCATCACAAATTTTTCTTACGTTCAGCCTAATTTGTTTAGGTCATTATTTTCCTTTGGGTGCCTAATTTTTCCCTAGTTACAAATAAAAATCTATACAAGAGAAAAAGTTTCACTTTAGCCTCCATTTCACTGGAGCTTTAACCAATTTGACGAATCTTGAAGAACAGATGCGTGATAGTGAAAGGCTGATAAGACATTGTCTTCTGAGTTGAGCAAGTGCTTCCTGGTAGCAGAGATGAACTTTTAAATCTGCATGATTAAGCAAGAAATCATCTTGGTTTGACAGCCACAAACACTCAGGAGCCCTGTGCCCCACATATGATGGAGTGCCACATGCGATGGGGCACAAGATTTTAATCGACGGAACAAATTCATCAGATACCATTAATATATGGTCAGGTGCAGTGGCTCACGCCTGTAATTCCAGCACTTTGTGAGGCCAAAGCAAGCGGATCACTTGAGGTCAGGAGTTCAAGACCATCCTGGCCAACATGGTAAAACCCCATCTCTACTAAAAAAAAAAAAAAACTTAGCCAGGTATGGTGGCGTGCGCTGGTAGTCCCAGCTACTCAGGAGGCTGAGGCAGAAAAATCGCTTGAACCCAGGAGGGGGAAGTTGCTGTGAGCTGAGATAGTGCCATTGCACTCCAGCCTGGGTGACAGAGCAAGACTCCACCTCAAAAGAAAAAAAAAATTAATATATAGTCATGAGAAGATGTTGATGGGAGATCAGTCTGTGATTTAGCTGTTGGAAAAAGTTTTGTGGGACTCTTGAGGGTGCTTTTAGGAAAATGAGTCATAAAAAAACCGCCCCAGTTAGCACAGGGGCTTGGCATTGGAGACCACCATCTCTCTTGCCTCCTATTCTTCCGTATCCATCACTGAATGTTCAGCCAACGCTTATTAACATGCCCATTCTGTAGGCACTGGGGACAGGGGTGTACTAAGGGATCTAACCGCCACTCAGAATCAGAAACATTTAAGTTGGGAATATTGTCGAAACTCTGCCTGCCATGGATTTAGACCAAAGAGCTGCCCCTCCTGTGGAGATTCCCAACTACGCAAAGGACCTTCAGGGAGAACAGGCTGAAGGAGCAAAGGACGTGCCATCCCCAGATATGCCAGGTGGGGGATATTGGTTATTTTGAGTTGAAAACACTGAAGAAATTGTAGTTTCAGAAAGGGCAGGCTGCCCTGTCTCTTCCTGTGTGCCGTGAGTGATAAAGGTTGCGCTGGGAGGCGTGCCCTCTCCACATCAGAGCGAGGAGATACTCCTTATCGTAGAGGCTACACTGGACCAGCGTGAACATGTTTAACGACCTAGCCCTTATCTTTCACCTGCTTTACACACCATCCCTCGTACATGTCCTAGAGATTCTCCTAGAAAATTTACTGCCCAGCTAGTTTTCTTTGTGCTATCATTTCTTCTCCAATTTATTGCTCTTTTTCTAAAAAAGTATAAAAACACCTTGCTTTGGCCACCTCTTCGGACTTTGCTCTTGTGCAGATTCCCATGTACCTATAAAAGCCATAAAAGCTGTATACTTTTCTCTTGTTGATCTGCCGGTGTCCATTTGATTTCTAGATCCAGCTGAAGAACCCCCTAAGCGGTGATCTCCCGCTCCGCTACAAGGCGCTGGCCATAGATGATCAGGAAGCTGGGCTGTTTCTGGGAACAGAACCATCAGCTTGTGTAGGATCTGGAGTGAGGTTCTAAGCCCCTATTTGACTTTTCAGCACTTCAGGTGGTTACTGTATTGGTTTAACCCTAGCAGTGATCAGGCGATTCTTGAGATCATGTACACAAAAACACCTCCCGGGTTCAAGCAATTCTCCTGCCTCAGCCTCCCAAGTAGCTGGGATTACAGGTGCATGCCACATGCCCAGTTAATTTTTGTATTTTTAGTAGAGACGGGTTTCACCATGTTGGCCAGGATGGTCTCAATCTCTTGACCTCATGATCCGCCCGCCTCGGCCTCCCAAAGTGCTGGGATTACAGGCCTGAGCCACCGCGCCCGGCCTGCTCCTGCCTTTAATTGAGCAAGAGGAGTTGTGGCCTCTCTGCTCATTAACGTACTGCTTGCTTAGGGAATTTGGTCAGGAACCACCAATGCAAAGACATTTAATTGTGATTGTACCTTTATTTGTTTATGTATTTATTTTTTGAGACAGGGTCTCACTCTGTCATCCAGGCTGGAGTGCATTGATCATGTCTCACTGCAGCCTCAACCTCCTGGGCTCAGACGATCCTGCCACCTCAGCCTCCCAAGTAGCTGGGAACACAAGCATGCACCAACCTGCCCGACTAATGATTTTTGTTTTTTGTAGAGATGGGGCCTCCCTATGTTACCCACGCTGGTCTCGAACTCCTGGGCTCAAGCGATCCCCTGCCTCGGCTTCCCAAAGTGCTGGGATCACAGGAACAAGCCGCCACATCAGGCATTGCAGTTTCACCTTTAATTCAATTCCTGTTCTGCCCATGAAAGCTGAGCAAGCCTTTAGACATTTCTAACATTGGATAAATTACTTGTTTCATTCAACCAGAAAATCCAAGGGCTGCTTTCCATTCCAATGGAGTTTTTGTAGTTATTTGCTGTTTTTAATAAAATCATTTTTACTGCACATTTTTAATACAAAGCCAATGTGTATTTTCACTATAGAAACAATGTAGAAACAAAAGAAACACTATTGAGTATCAATAGTCCCTCTCATCCAGGGCAACCACAAAGAATCAACATCTTTATATGTCATTAAAAATACTGTACTTTTGGCTGGGCGCGGTGGCTCATGCCTATAATCCCAACACTTTGGGAGGCCAAGGCAGGCGGATCACAAAGTCAGGAGTTCGAGGCCAGCCTGGCCAACATGGTGAAACCCTGTCTCTACTAAAAATACAAAAGTTAGCCAGGCGTGGTGGTGGGTGCCTGTAGTCCCAGTTACTGGGAAGGCTGAGGCAGGAGAATTGCTTGAACCCAGGAGGCGGAGGTTGCAGTGAGCTGAGATGGCGCCACAGCTCTCCGGCAAGACAGGGTTGACAGAGCAAGACTCTGTCTCGGAAAAAAAATCTATATATATTAAAAATATTGTACTTTTTCTGTAACATTATTTTTTTCTGTTTTTGTTTTGTTTTGTTTTTCTTTGAGACAGGGTCTTGCTCTGTCGCCTAGGCTGGAGTGCAGTGGTGCGATCTCGGTTCACTGCAGCCTTGACCTCCTAGGCTCAAGCCTCCCAAAGCACTGGGATTATAGGCATGAGCCACCACACTCAACCTGCAACATCATTTTTAACGTGTAAAATTCTGTGAATGAATCCAACTTGGGCAAATTTTTTTTCTTTTCTTTTTTTTAATCAAGGAAGTGGAGACAAAATCGGCAGCGTCTTTTAAAAAATCATCTTTTCTAATAACTTAGGTCTTACAAATATTTGCTCTGAACTTTTAAATTCTTGTAATGTAGGAGTAGAGTCTGGTTTTAGAAAAATCACGTAATCATGGCGGTATTTCAGGTTCCCTCAAAGCATGTCCAAATGCCTTCCACAAAAGTACTACGTACACCTTTAGTTGGTGAAGCTGTGGGTGAAAGATATGTGGCTTGTTCTTTAAAATTTATATGTTTCAGTGGCTCATTTGTAACTACATCAATTATATAAGGTAGCTTATATAATTATTTATTTTATTTTACTTTTTTGAGATTGTGAGATGGAGTTTCACTCTTGTCGCCCAGGCTGGAGTACAGTGGCGCTATCTCGGCTCACTGCAACCTCCATCTCCTGGTTTCAAGCGATTCTCCTGCCTCAGCCTCCCAAGTACCTGGGATTACAGGAATGCGCCACCACGCCCGGCTAATTTTTTGCATTTTTAGTAGAGATGGAGGTTCACCATGTTGGCCAGGCTGTTCTCGAACTCCTGACCTCAGGTAATTCACCCACCTCAGCCTCCCAAAGTGTGGGGATTACAGGCGTGAGCCCCCGCGCCCAGCTATATAATTGTTTCAAATAAACAACTGTTTTCCTGTAATCCCAGCACTTTGGGAGGCCGAGGCGGGTGGATTACTGAGGTCAGGGGATCGAGACCAGCCTGACCAACATGGAGAAACCCAGCAACAAGAGCAAAACTCTGTCTCAAAACAACAACAAAACCCAACCAACCAACCAACAAAAACTGTTTTCTTGCAAACAATTGTATGAAATCAAGTGGCTGTTTAAGAACTTTTAGTATTTCAGACCATGGAACGACAATGTCAGACCACGACCATGGGCAGCTCTAGCGTCCCTGTCATTCCAAGTGTGTCCTTCCTTCGCGCTCCTGTTGTGCTTGGCATTTTGCGGTGCTCTCTCTAGGCTTTTGCTAAGTGCTATGGGAGTGTAGGGCCTGGGACAGAGACTAGCCCTTGGGGAGCTGGCCCAGGCCTCCCTGGGGAGGGGGAAACCCCAATCAAAACATAACATTCCTGTGACCCGGAGATTCTGCCATAAAGCAGTCTCAAGTGGCCTCCGGAAAGAGGAGGTGGGTGCACAGAAGGATGTGAGCTGGGGAAGCAGCCTGCCTTCTCCGTGGGAAGCCAGCATTCACTGCTCAGCATTTTTTCTTCCCCAAAGCTCCAAAGGCTGAGCTTGTTTGTTTGCTTTTCTCAATCTGCCACCTACGTTGCACCCACAATTCTCTGTGGAATGCAGTCGGTCCAGGGCTCCCTCCTGCTTTCTGCCCATCCCACACTCCCACCCAAGCCCCCCCACTCCCACCCCGCAAGCATACAGATCCTCATCTTTTTATTTCTTCCTCCTTCCCTCCCTGTCTCCCTCCTTCATTCCCTCCCTCTGTCCCCTTCTTTCTTCCTTCCTTTCCTCCCCTCTCACCTTCCTTCCTTCCTGTTACTTTCTTTCTTCTCTTTCTTGCTTTCTTTCTCCCTTCCTTCCTTCCTTTTTCCTTTCTTGTCTTTCTGTCTTTCTTCTTTCTTTTCTTTCTTCTTTCTTTCCTTTCTTTCTTTCCTTTCTTTCTCTTTCTTTCTTCTTCTTTCTTTCTTTTCTTTCTTCCTTTCTTCTCTTTCTTCTTTCTTTTTCTGTTTTTCTTTCTTCTTTCCTTCTTTTTCTTTGTTTCTTTCTCTCTTTCTTTTCTTTCTTTTTTCTTCCATTTTACTCAACTCACTCTAGGGAAACAGACAGGAAAAATAACAAGCAGAGGTGAAATTATAAACATTCCAGAAGTCTTATAATGTCCTCATGACTGTCATTTCCAAACGTGTGGTCTTTACACACATTACCAGACTCCCAGGTTGGAATCCTGGTTTCACCACCTGCTAGTAACAGGGCCTTAGGCAAGCAACTTACTCTTTCTGTGCCTCAGTTTCCCAACCTGTAAATTGGGGATAAGAAGGGTACTTACCTCATAAAGCAATGAGGTTTAAATGAGTTAACATATGGAACATATGTAAAAATGTGTAGTAACTCCCACGGGAGAACATTAACTATTATTGCTTTTAAAATTCTGGCAATCCCACAGCCTGTTGGGTTTGACTTTTACTCCTGAGGAACCGAGTGCAACAATAGATAGGAATTACTGAAGTGCCACAGTACTTGGATCTCAGAGACACCCAGAGTATCTTCCATAGTAACAGAAAGTCAAGGTAGGTTACTCCTTTTTTTTAATTTTTAAGACAGTGTCTTGCTCTGTCACCCAGGCTGGAGTGCACGGGCATGGTCAGAGCTCACTGCAGCCTCAACCTCCTGGGCTCAAGTGATTCTCCCACATCAGCCACCCACCCAAGTAGGTGGGACTACAGGCCCATGCCACCATGCCTAGCTAATTTTTAATTTTTTGTAGAGACAGGATCTCACTATAATGGAGGAGACTACCCCTCATATCATCTTATGCCCAATTTCTGCCTCCAAAGAAAGAAGTAAAAACTAAAAGGCAGAAATGAAATCCACCGGCAGACAGCCCGGTGCCACACCCGGGGCCTGGTAGTTAAAATACCTGACCTAATTGGTTCTGTTATCTATAGATTACAGACATTGTATAGGAATGCACTGTGAAAATCCCTGTCTTGTTTTGTTCCGATCTAATTACTGGTGCCTGCAGCCCCCAGTCACGTACCCCCTGCTTGCTCAATCAATCACAGAAATTGCTCACACGGGGAGCTCGGCTCTTGAGACAGAAGTCTTGCCGATGCCCCCGGCTGAATAAACCCCTTCCTTCTTTAACTCGGTGTCTGAGGAGTTTTGTCTGCCGCTTGTCCTGCTACAGCTATATTGCCTAGGCTGGTCTTGAACTCCTGAATTCAAAGACCTTTCTGACTCAGCCTCCCAAAGTGCTGGGATTACAGGCGTGTGCCATGACACCGCTCCTCATTTTCGCTGTATTTTATCTAGGTCTTTCCCAGGAAAATTTGATACCTTAAGAGAAAACCACCCATAGGGGTGGCAGGCAGTGGAAACATAGTTTTTGACTGAAATCATACAACATAGGTAATTGCTATCCCAACCAATTACGGGGATTTAGGAGGGACGTTTAAGCTAGCTCTAGAAATGGACACTGGATTACTCAAGTAAAAGGAGTCTTACATTTTAAAGACTCATGGCACTTAACCTCTCTAGATGTTTTGCAACAGTATTTCTTCATCTCTGTGCCAATTGTTCTATTTTGTTATATGGAGAATAAAAAAATACAACTTCACAGCAGTAGGTCTCTGAATTAATTTTTTTTTTTTTTTTTTTGAGACAGAGTCTTGCCCTATCGCCCAGGCTGGAGTGCAATGGCACAATCTCAGCTCACTGCAATTTCCACCTCCTGGGTTCAAGCGATTCTCCTGCCTCAGCCTCCTGAGTAGCTGGGATTACAGGTGCCTGCCACCATGCCCGACTAATTTTTGTATTTTTAATAGAGACGGGGTTTCACCATGTTGGCCAGACTGGTCTTGAACTCTTCACCCCAGGTGATCCACCCGCCTTGGCCTCCCAAAGTGTCGGGGTTACAGGCAAGAGCCACTGCGCCCGGCCAAATTACTTTGATTAAAAGAAAAACATTAGACAAATTAAATGAACAGAGTTGAATTGAGCAAGGAGTGATCCATGAATCGGGCAGCCCCTGAAACAGAATAGGTTCGCAGTGGCTCCAGCACAGCCACGTAGAGGAAGATTTATGGACAAAAAAGGGAAAGTGATGGACAGAAAATGGAAGCGAGGTACAGAAATGGCTGGATTGGTTAGAGCTCAGCATTTGCCTTATTTTAGCCTGGTTTGAACAGTTGGCTGCCTTTGATTGACCAAAGCTCAGTGACTGGCCCAAGAGTAGGTTATAGTCTGTTTACATCCAGTCAGGTTACAGTTCACTGTACCTTTTTTTTTTTTTTTTTTTTTTTTTTTGAGACGGAGTCTTGCTCTGCCACCCAGGCTGGAGTGCAGTGGCCGGATCTCAGCTCACTGCAAGCTCCGCCTCCCGGGTTCACGCCATTCTCCTGTCTCAGCCTCCCGAGTAGCTGGGACTACAGGCGCCCGCCTCATCGCCCGGCTAGTTTTTTGTATTTTTTAGTAGAGACGGGGTTTCACCGTATTAGCCAGGATGGTCTCGATCTCCTGACCTCATGATCCGCCCGTCTCGGCCTCCCAAAGTGCTGGGATTACAGGCTTGAGCCACCGCGCCCGGCCAGTTCACTGTACCTTTACAGTGAACAGTGTACAGGGAAACCTTTAGCCTGAATTTAAAAGATGTAAGAGGCAGCTCTAGGCTAAACTTAATTTAACAGTTTATTTATTTATTTATTTGAGATGGAGTCTTGCTCTGTCTTCCAGGCTGGAGTGCAGTGGCGCAATCTTGGCTCACTGCAACCTCTGCCTCCTGGATTCAAGAAATCCTCCTGCCTCAGCCTCCTGAGTAGCTGGGATTACAGGCATGCCACCACGCCCAGCTACTTTTCATCTTTTCAGTAGAGACGGGATTTCACCATATTGGTCAGGCTGGTCTCGAACTCCTGACCTCAGGTGATCCACCCACCTCGGCCTCCCAAAGTGCTGGGATTATGGGCGTGAGCCACCGGGCCCAGCCATAGCAGTTTATTATGAAACAATTTATCGGTAGTGCTGTCTCAAAAACATTATGGACATAAAGCTACGGTAGAGCTACTACTCAGGTCTTGACTTAAACAGAGCTAAGAATATTCTTGCCTTCATTCAACCTTATTAAGTCCTTTTTTTCCTTAAATTTTATTTCCTTTCTTCTCCTTCTTCTTCTTCTTTTTCTCTCTCTCTCTTTTTTTTTTATAAACAGGATCCTGCTCTGTTGCTCAGGCTGGGGTCCAGGGTTTAAGCGATCCTCTTGCCTCAGCCTCTCGAGTAGATGGGACTACAGTTGCATGCCTAGCTTATATTTTTATTTTTGGTAGAGATGGGATCTCACTTTGTTGCTCAGGCTGGTCTCGAACTCGGGGCCTCAAGTGATCCTCCTGCCTCAGCCTTGGCTTCCCAGAGTGCTGAGATTATAGGCATGAACCACAGGGCCTGGCGGTAAACTCCTTTTTTCTGGTGAAAGTATCTTCATTGTAGATACTTGGAGGTATAACTTTGAATATTCCCTTGGTAATTCTCTGACCTAAGGCCCTCATAATTTTATGTTATTGTATTATTTATTTATCTTTTTTTTTTTCTTTTGAGATGGAGTCTTGCCCTGTGACCCAGGCTGGAGTGCAATGGCACTGATCTCAGCTCACTGCAACCTCCGCCTCCTGGGTTCAGACGATTCTCCTGCCTCAGCCTCCTGAGTAGCTGGGATTACAGGCACCCACCACCACGCCCAGCTAATTTTTGTATTTTTAGTAGAGACGGGGTTTCACCATGTTGGGCAGGATGGTCTCGATCTCCTGGTCTTGTGATCTACCCGCCTTGGCCTCCCAAAGTGCTGGGATTACAGGCTTGAGCCACCGCGCCCGGCCTATCTATTTTTTGAAGATAGAGTCTCGCTCTGTCACCCAGGTTAGAGTGCAATGGCGCGACCTCCACTCACTGCAACCTCTGCCTTCTGGGTTCAGGTGATTCTGTTGCCTCAGCCTCCCGAGTAGCTGGGATTACAGGTGTGAACCATCACGCCCAGCTAATTTTTGCATTTTTTAGTAGAGTCAGGGTTTCACCTTGTTGGGCAGGATGGTCTCAAACTCCTGGCCTCAAGTAATCCACCCACCTTGGCCTCCCCAAAGTGCTGGGATTACAAGCGTGAGCCACTGCACCAGACCAGGCCTTCATAATTTTATAAAATGTATTCTATAGGTTGACATTTCATAAAAGTATTCTGGATTCAGTGAAACTGTTGACAAGCATTTATTATTTATTTATTTATTTATTTATTTATTTATTTATTTATTTATTTATTGAGACAGAGTCTCGCTATGTCGTCCCAGCTGGAGTGCAGTGGTGTGATCTCAGCTCACTGAAAACTCCACCTCTTGGGTTCAAGCAGTTCTCTTGTCTCAGCCTCCCGAGTAGCTGGGATTATAGGCACCTGCCATCATGCCCGGCTAATTTTTGTATTTTTGTAGAGACGGGGTTTCACCATGTTGGCCAGGTTGTTCTTGAATTCCTGACCTCAGGTGATCTGCCCGCCTCAGCCTCCCAAAGTGCTGGGATTACAGGTGTGAGCTGCCATGCCCGACCTGACAAGTATCTTTGAACAACCTCTTTGTTGGCCGTGACAGGGAAACCTGGCCAAGTATGCTTGATATGGCACTTAGTGGGAACTGTGGGCCTGAGAGGGCAGGCAGTGCTGACGTGGGCTGCCCTGGACAGGAGGCCATGCTGTTCTCCCAAGTGGACACTGGGCACGCTGGACAGAGGACTGGACCACGTGGGACTAGTTCCTAGGGGCCTGAGGGCATGGTGCTCCCTCTCTGACATTGTTTGTTGAACAAGTGAAGCTTTTGGAAACTTTCCAGTGAATCTGCCCACTTTCGAAATCTTTCTAATATGTAAGGGTTAACTTGGAGCAAAACGTCATCTCCATAGTTACCTTGCTTGTTAAGAGCTCAGCTGTCTTTGCCAAGAACAGGAAAAACAATGTCCTTTATGAATTTTCCTGTTGTGTGGTGTGTAAAAAAGGACTTTCTGTTTTCATAAAATAAAGTACAAATAGATCCATCAAGGAACTGAACAGAGTTTTGCTTCTAGCTACTGAGAGCTTGTTTGACTTGGACTGATTTTTTCAACTGTGTTTAAATTGAATTTTAAATGGAGTTGTAAAATCGTAATTAGGCTACAGTGACAATGAGGACTCATCACTATGGCTTGAGTAAAGCCATGATTTATATTTTCAGGACAAATATATATGGCACCCCTGGAAAGAGTAAAAAATAAGTCTCTTTCATAGTTATTTTATTTGACAGGGGGTGAGCAAGTTGAAGAGTCAAGGAAGCTTTTAAAATTGGGATTTAGGTTTTTTTTTTTTCGGGGTTGTGGGGAGGGGACAGGGTCTTGCTCTGTCAACCAGGCTGGAGTACAGTGACACAATCATGTTTCACGCAGCCTCTAACACCTGAGTTCAAGGGATCCTCCCACTTCAGCCATCCAAGTAGCAGGGAATGCAGGTATATGCCACCATGCCTGGGCAATTTTTAAAATTTTTTGTAGAGCTAAGGTCTCGCTATGTTGCCCAGGCTGATCTTGAACTCCTGGGCTCAAGTGACTATCCTACCTCAACCTCCCAAAGTGCTGGGATTGCAGGCATGAGCCATCATGTCCCCAATGAGTCTGTTTTATTTACAGCTTAAAAAACAAAAATTCTCATTTTCTGACCTTAAGTGGATACCTTAACTGGAAATGGTTTTTCAAAAATTATCGGCCAGACGCGGTGGCTCATGCCTATAATCCCAGCACTTTGGGAGGCCGAGGCGGGCAGATCACATGAGATCAGGAGATAGAGACCATCCTGGCTAATACGGTGAAACCCCATGTCTACTAAAAATACAAAAAATTAGCCGGGCATGGTGGCGGGCTCCTGTAATCTCAGCTACTCGGGAGGCTGAAGCAGGAGAATTGCTTGAACCCGGGAGGCAGAGCTGGCAGTGAGCCGAGATCACGCCACTGCACTCCAGCCTGGGCGACAGAGTAAGAGTCCATCTCAAAAATAAATAAATAAATAAATAAGGGGCCAAAAAGGAGACAAGAAGAAGTCGGGTGAGGTGACTTACACCTGTAATCCCAGCACTTTGGGAGCCTGAGGTGGGTGGATCACTTGAGGCCAGGAGCTCGAGACCAGCCTGGACAACATAGCAAGACCCTGTCTCTACAAAGTCTACAAATATTAGCTAGGCATGGTGGTATGTGCCTGTAGTCCCAGCTACTCAAAAGGCCGAGGTGGGAGGATCTCTTGAACCCAGCAGGTCAAGGTTGCAGTGAGTTATGATCACACCACTGCACTCCAGCCTGGGTGACAGAGAGACCAGAAAAAAGGGAGACAAGAAGAGAAAAACAGAGAAGTAGAAAAAAACCATGAGGGATTGTAGTCTCAGGAGCCAAGGGAGAGATGAGTTTTGTTTTGTTTTATTTTTTTGAGGCGGGATCTCACTGTGTTGCCTGGGCTGGAGTGCAGTGGCATGATCATGGCTCACTGCAGCCTCGACCTCTCAGGTTCAAGAGATCCTCCCACCTCAGCCTCCAGAGTAGCTGGGACTACAGGTGTGTCACCACACCCAGTTAATTTTTTTTATTTTTTTATTTTGTGTAAAGATAGGGTCTCCCTATTTTGCCCAGGCTACTCTTGACCTCCTGGGCTCGAGCAATCCTCTTGCCTTGGCCTCCCAAAATGCTGGTATTACAGGCGTGGGCCACCGAGCCCAGCCTGTTTTGTTTTTAAGAGACAGAGTCTCCCTATGTTGCCCAAGCTGGAGAGAAGTGGCATTTATTCACAGGCACGATCAAGGCTCACTACAGCTGGAACGCAAGTGATTCTCCCACCTCAGCCACCTAAGTAGCTAGCTGGGACTATAGGTGCACACTGCCATCCTGTGGGGTGACCATTAATGTTAAATGAAGCAGAAAGAGGCCAGGCACGGTGGCTCACACCTGTAATCCCAGCACCTTGGGTGGATCACTTGAGGCCAGGAGTTCAAGACCAGCCTGGCCAACACGGCGAAACCGCGTCTCTACTGAAAATACAAAAATTAGCTGGGCGTGGTGGTGCACACCTGTAGTCCCAGCTACTCGGGAGGCTGAGGCAGGAGAATCACTTGAATCTGGGAGGTGGAGGTTGCAGTGAGCCGAGATCGCACCACCACACTCCAGCCTGAGCAACAGAGTAAGGCCCTGTCTCAAAAAAAAAAAAAAAAAAAAAAAAAAAAAAAAAAAAAAAAAAAAAAAGAAGCTGAAAGAAATTTTTCTCTGGCTCCTCACTTCCAGATATAGACACAGGTCCCCCAGCACCCTTTGAGTCCCCTCCCACCAGAAGTGGCTTCCCAAGAGTCCTGGGGACCACTGCTGCAGTGTTTCTCTCCCATGGATACTCAGGCTTTCTTGGGGATAGGCATTTCTCCCAGAGCATGGCAGAGCGTCTTCCAGTCACACGGCTGTGACTTCCTGACTCAGCCATTCGTGGTCCTTCTCTGTTGGTGGCCACCTGAGCAGTCAAGGTGCCACAGCTTCACAGTGATTTGTGACAGACCAGGGGAGTGTGGGTCCCTCCTCTTTGAGCCACAGTTTGTTAGTGATGTGCTATTTGTTGGAAGGACCTCAAGGTTTGGGGCATCCACAGGAGAAGATTCAAGAAACATCCACGACGCTGTGCTGAAAATCTCTGCTTCTTTCCAGTGAGTCTGTCTTGGTTCCTGAAGAGTTACCTCTGCCTGGCTCCTTTGCGCAGAGTGTGTTGTCTCCTGGGAGGCCCCTGCAAATATGACTTTTGTGGGAAGAACTTCCCAGGGGCTGGGCACGTCTGGTTCCACCCAGCAGTAGCCCCGGCTTGAGTTGTCTCCGCAGCTCCTCAGCTCCATGTGACCATTCTTTGTCACGCTATTTGGTGTTATTTTGTGACCAGCGAATGCTGGAGGTCCTGCAGGGATTAAGCTAAGCTTCTACATACAGATTCAAGCTGGTATGGGCAGGGTGCAGCTGCGGGAATTAGAAGGTAATTCACCAGCTCTGCTAGTCCCTTTCGCTTGAGGCAGACAGCAGCAGGTCACAGACTCCAAAGGGAAACAGAGTTCGAGAAGAAAGAACAGACAGCTACTTTTTTTTTTTTTTTTGATGGAGTCTCACTCTGTCATCCAGGCTAGAATGCAGTGGCGAGATCTCGGCTCACTGCAACCTCCACCTCCTGGGTACAGTAGTGTGATTATAGTTTACTGCAGGCTTGAACTCCTGGGCTCAAGCGATCCTCCAGCCTCAGCCTCCCGAGTAGCTGGGACTACAGGCATGTGCCACTGTGCCCAGCTAATTTTTAAAAATAGAGACAGGGTTTCGTTATCCTGCCAAGGTTTGAGAGCTGCTGTTTCTATTATACCTTCCTTTCCATTGTGGGGGAAGCTTTGTCTTTTTTTTAAGCCTTTTATCCCCAATTAGGTTATAATTCATGTAACATGTAATTCATTATTTTAACCATTTTCAGTTGTACAATCCAGTGGCTTTTAGTTCATTCACAATGTTGTGCAACCAGCACCAGTATCAAATTCCACAACATGTTTTGCTTTGACCTCTTTAGCCCAGAAGATGGATGGAAGGGGGTGGACCTCATCAACAGAAACCAAGGCTGCCAGGGCGCCAGAGGAATTCGTGGTTTCCTTTGCTAAACAGATCCCCTCATTTTGCAGTTTCCATTGATAATGTGTTTTCCTCCTTGAGGGCCATAAAATGGTAAAAAAAAAAAAAAAAAAAAAAAGGTTTTGCTTTATTGAGAGGCTTTCCACTTATCTATTTGTTCATCCCATTTCATTCATTCAGCATCGTTAGCATCTCTTCTAGGCCAGGTACTCAGGTAGTGCTGATGATCCAGAGGCGAAGGAGAACGCAGGGTCCCTGTCCTCTGGGGTTTGCAGCCTTGCAGGGATGACAAGTAGGAATCAAACAATTACCATTGTGGCAAGAGCTGTGGGAGTGGGTCATAGAGAGACAACTGCGGCAGAGGATTGAGTGCAATTTCCCGGAGAAAGTGGTATTGAGTGTGGGAGGATTAGCCAGGGAAGGACAGTGTGCCACATGAGTGTGGTGGGGCGGGAGAAGGATGCGTGGGTGTAGACAAGGTCAGAGGGGATGGCACATGGTGACACCTGGAGCAGGAAAAAAAATGGCCATGGGGACTTGGAATTCCAGGGTGGCTAAAGCCTCAGGAGCTGCAGGAGAGTAGAGCAAGATGACACGAGGTATTGGGGCAGGAGGCAACACGCGGTTTCACCATGTTGGCCAGGCTGATCTTGAACTCCTGGCTTCAAGTGATCCACCCAAAGTGCTGGGATTACAGGTGTGAGCCACCGCGCCTGGCCTCTTTCTGCTTCATTTAACATTAATGGTCACCCCACAGGGTGGCAGTGTGCACCTATAGTCCCAGCTACTTAGGTGGCTGAGGTGGGAGAATCACTTGTGTTCCAGCTGTAGTGAGCCTTGATCATAGGGCCTTGCAGGCCGTGTCAATGGTCTGGGGCTTTGTCTTCAAGATAGGAATCTGACCAGGCGCGGTGGCTCACACCTGTAATCCTAGCACTTTGGGAGGCCGAGGTGGGTGGATCACCTGAGGTCAGGAGTTCAAGACCAGCCTGGCCAACATGGTGAAACCCCGTCTCTACTAAAATAGAAAACTAGCTGGGCATGGTGGCATGCACCTGTAATCCCAGCTACTCGGGAGGCTGAGGCAGGAGAATTGCTTGAACCTGGGAGGTGGAGGTTGCGGTGAGCCAAAATTTTACCACTGCACTCCAGCCTGGGCCACAGAGCGAGACTGCATCTCAAAAAAAAAAAAAAAAAAGGAATTTGTCAAAAGAGATTCAGGCTGAAGACGAAAGGATTCACCAGCTCTACAAACAACAGCCGGGAGGTCATTATTGGGTGAGAAAGGGTAGCTGTTTGGGTTTGGGTTAGGATGGTGGCTGTGAGGTGGGAGAGGATAGAAGGATTTAAGAGATATTTGGGATGTAGAATAGACAGGGAAGGAGAGGGAGGTCTAAGGATGACTTGAACAACTAGGTGGATGGTAAGATGGGAACTCCGGTGAGAAACAAGTTTGGAAGGAAAGATCACGCGTTCAGCTTAGAGCAGGCTGAGTTTGGGGTGCCTGAGAGGCTCCATGTGGAGACATCAAGTCCATAGCTAGGAATGTCTGGTCATTCAACGGACAAGCATGGGTCAGAGATGTAAAATGAGGAGAGGTGAAAAGTAACAGTGAAACCACCTTTCACTTACACATATCACAACATCTGAAACACTTTATTGGATTTTTCTTTTCTTTTTTTTTGAGACAAGGTCTTTCTTGCTCTCTTCCCTAGGCTGGAGTGCAATGGCGTGATCATGGTTCACTGCAGTCTTCACCTCCTGGGCTCAAGCAATCCTCCCACTTCAGCCTCCTGAATAGCTAGCACCACAGGCGCACCCCACCATGCCAGGCTAATTTTTTTCTTTTTTCTTTTTCTTTTTTTTTTTGGTAGAGAAGGGTCTCCATAGGTTTCCCAGGTTGGTCTTTATCTCCTGAGCTCAATGGATCCTCCTGCCTTGGCCTCCCAAAGTGCTGAGATTAGGGTGTGAGTCACTGTGCCCAGCCTTGGATTGTCAATGGCCTGTCTTTTCTCTTAGTTCAGTGATTCTCAACTTTGTTCCACCCATTTCTGGACCACGTGTGCACTGCTCTCTCCGGTAGCTTCCCTCATTGTCTGCAGTGATTCTCCCCCGTCCACGGGCTCCTTGAGGATAGAAATGTGTTGCTTATCTTTGCATCCCCAGCATCCAGGGCCCATTTTAGAAAGCCAGTAGGTGCTCAGATGGCTGATAATCATGTGTGCCGAGAGTACACATGAATCAATGATTGTGTTGCAATCTACATAAAATAATTCATCAGAGACAGTGATTGACATCTTTAATTTTGTAGCACCCATTATTAGAGTTTAAAATAATCTTTACTTATTTAGAAGCAAAACATACAATCATACAGATGATAACATGAAGGCAGCTTAAAAAGTACAGCACAAAGATGTATAAGCAGTGTCACGAAGATGTAGGAGCTCAAGAGCATCACCTTTGCGGCTAAGGAACATCCTCCATGAAGCTTCGAGGACCTGCCTTGGGAAGATGCAGGGGTCACTGGGCCGTTACACCAAATAGAAGAGCATGGCTGAGTTCAGGATGTCCAGGGAAACTCCCTCTTGTACATTTGCAAAAGCGCTGATGAGCTCAATCGTTTCATTTCAAGTGGCACTGTGCATTGCTTTGGTCTCTTCAGCGGTGGAGCCGATTTCTAGGAGGCATCCCCAGCTAAACACGGCCACTAGACCCATGACTCGCAGCCCCTGCAGCCACAGGAAGAAAGGGAACAGGTTCTCCCTCACCTTGGTTCTTCTGGTCTAGGTGGTGAGCACCCCGAGGGGCGGTATCCACCAGCCCAGGGGTGCCAGCAGGCCCAGTGCATGGCCCAGCATCTCAGCCACGATCCTCTGTAAACACGGGGGAAGGAAGCAAGACTTGCCTTCATCCATTTACAACCGAGTACACAGGGTTCAGAAGGTGGAGATCAGAGAAGACATGGGGGTGAACGTTGCTACTGCCTTGGGCTCACGTAGATAAGCTGTGTTTCAAAGAGTAGAAAATGGTTTTAGCAATAGTAGGACCAAAGTGTCATTAAGGATGAAAGCCAAGGCTCATGCCTATAATCCCAGCATTTTGGAAGGCCGAGACGGGTGGATCACCCGAAGTTGGGAGTTCAAGACCAGCCTGGCCAACATGGTGAAACCCGTCTCTACTAAAAATTAGCCAGGGGTGGTGGCAAACACCTGTAATCCCAGCTACTCCAGAGGCTGACGCATGAGAATCGCTTGAACCTGACAGGCAGAGGTTGCAATGAGCTGAGATTTCGATACTTCACTCCAGCCTGGGTGACAGAGTGAGAGTCTGTCTCAAAAAAAAAAAAAAAAAAAAAAAAAAGAAAGAAACACAAGCCAACAATTGCCTAGGCACGGTCAGGAAAAAGGAAGCCCGTGGCGGGGAGAGGAAGGCTGTCGGCATATGGAGGAAATCTGATTTGAGAAATGAGTGAATGGCTCGAAAACAAGTGACACGAAACAATGACATGGACCCAGAGGAGAGGAAAATTATAAAACAAGGAGGGCAGAAGTGGAAAGAGATGTGATAAGAAGGACAGTCTCCTCAAACCTAGGTAAAACATTAATTCATCTAAAAGAGAAAGGAAGGGGGAAGAAAATCTAGACCTTACTTATTAATATTGTACTTAAAAGAACATATTTTTGCATTGCATATTATAGAGGAAGCAACAAGGATAGTGCTCTGGGTCAGTATTTGCTGTAACTATGAACTTTGTCCTTTAACATTACAGCTACCTTTGGTCACAACCGCTTCCTCGGATGCTAAATTGAAAGGGAAAGAGACCAAAAGTCCACAAAGGGCTAAGCCTAAGTCTACAGGAAGAAGGCGTCCTGCTGAGTGGTAAAAATAATTCCCAGAGTATGGAACTGTTACTGGAGTTGGCTGGTCACACACTGGATCCGAATGACAGGGTGAAGTAGCGATGGACACATCCAGAGGACGGGGACCCTCATCTCAATTATGCCAGCCTCGTTCTGCTTGCATGTGCTCATTGGTAAAACAGCCTCACTTTTCCTATCTTCTAGTGGGGCTACTTGCAAGGCTTTTAGCATACAACCAAGAATGAATTTATTTTTATTTTTATTTTTATTTATTTTTGAGACAGAGTCTCGCTCTGTAGCCCAGGCTGGAGTGCAGTGGTGCGATTTTGGCTCACTGCAACCTCTGCCTCCTGGATCCTGGTTCAAGTAATTCTCCTGCCTCAGCCTCCCGACTAGCTGGAATTACAGGAATGCACCACCATGCCCAGCTAATTTTTGTATTTTCAGTAGAGCCGGGGTTTCACCATGTTGGCCAGGCTGGTCTTGAACTCCTGACCTCACGATCTGCCTGCCTTGGCCTCCCAGAGTGCTGGGATTACAGGCGAGCCACCGCACCCGGCCAAGAATTAATATTAATAAAAGGCTGGTTGGTCCTAGGCTGGTTTTAGGACGTCAGCCCAGTCAGAAAGAATGTGTATAGATGCTATACTCCAGCAGGGGGCAGTACCACATAAAAATTACTATTAAGGAAAATCCAGGGCGCAGCATCTTTTGTCTGCTACCACATATTTTCTATGTTGTTGAATAATTATTATTTAGTGCCCTAAAAATGGGTGACTTGTTCATACAGTTGATCTTTTGAGTACTTGTGGGAAATCCCAGCACCACTTAAGCCCTAACAATGTAAACCTTTGCCATTTGAAAAGTCACGTGCCTTCTTTGAGTCTCCCTCCTGTGTGAGCCCTCCTGTGTGTGGATGTGTGGGCGAGTGTGGCCTTCCTTTCTCTGTGTGTAGTAATTTGCTATTGCAACCAAGGAAATGCATACTACATAGAACCTCATCAACTACCATTACAGATCAAAGTTTTGTTTAAGAGAATATACCCCAGATTTTTCTCTTTTTAAAATAGAGACAGAATTATCACATGTTGCCCAGGCTGGTCTCGAACTCCTGACCTCAAGTGACCCTCCCACCCTCAGTCTCCCAAAGTGCTGGGATTACAGGCATGAGCCACCACACCCAGCCCTGTAATTTAGCAAAAGGTATTTCATTCTAGGCTGGGAATGGCGGCTCCAGCCTGTAATCCCAGCACTTGGGAGGCTGACGTGGGAGGATTACTTGAGGCCAGGAGTTTGAGATCAGCTTGGACAGCATAGCTAAACTCCATCTCTACTTAAAAAAAAAAAAAAAAAAAAATTAGCCGGGCTTGCTTGTATAGGACTGCAGTTTCCATTACTTAGGAGGGTGAGGTAGGAGGGTGAGGCAGGAGGATTCCTTGAGCCCAGGAGGTTGAAGCTGCAGTGAGCTATAATTTCGCCACTGCACTCCAGCCTCGGCAACAGAGCAAGACCCTGTCTCCAAAAAATAATTTAAAGAAATAAAAAGTAGATGTCTAATAGCAAAAGGACCTCATCATCAGCAGTTAAGTTTATAATATGCCCAATTTAACATGGATCCCTACGGACAGAAGTAAAAGTATTAATAAACTTAAATTTTAACAATTATTTGATCAATTAGTTATAATGTCCTACCTTTCCACTCTCTCCTTTGTAAAGTATCATCATGCTTATGCTATTACAGTACTTATTTGCTATAAATTAACTTTAAATAAAATGATTTTTGCATTGTTATACAATTGATTGATACTTGTATTTCAGTTGGGAATTACTGTTTGATATTTTTGTATGCAATATTGATATAAATCATACTACATTTAGTCAAAGTCTGGACTCCGAAGGAACTTTAAAAATCTTTTGATTAAATTTCTCTCTGTTAATGGCATGCTCCATTTTCATAATTTTCATAAACTCCAGTCATTACAGATGACAACACGTGCAAAAATTTTCATAAACTCCAGTCATTACAGATGACAACACGTGCAAGAAACAGTACAGTCAAATTATAACAGCAAATTTGTATCAACTCTCTTGTTTTTTGAGATGGAGTTCCGCTCTGTCTCGCCCAGTGGCAGATCTCGCCCAGAGTGCAGTGGCGCCATCTCGGCTCAGTGCTGCCTTCCAGATTCAAGTGATTCTCCTGTCTCAGCCTTCCCACTAGCTGGGACTACAGGTAATTTTGTATTTTTAGTAGAGATGGGGTTTCACTAGGTTGGCCAGGCTTGTCTGAACTCCTGACCTCAGGTGATCCATCTGCCTTGGTCTCCCAAAGTGCTGGGATCACAGGCGTGAGCCACCGCCCCCAGCCAACTCGCCTTCTACAAAAAAGAAAAAGAAAAGAAAGAAAATTCCTTCACCTTGGAACTTCCCCATGCAATTTTAATAGGAATTAAAACAGAACTATAAGGATGTTCAAAGCTTTCCTAGCCATGCTAGCAACGAGATGATGATAAATCCAGTGTTAGACATGACTAGCAATCGGGACTCTGGAAATAATGATACCAAATGAGACAAGTGGGAGGTTACCCTGTGATCCTGTGTTTTTCTTGTTATTCCTGTTATTACTGAATTTAAGGATAAAGGCACACACTCAACTCTGCCTGTATCTTATCTGCCTGAACCCTGCAAATCAGCAAATGTCATCTTGCTTGACATTTCTGATCCGTCTCAAGAAAGGAAAGTTCCACTGACACTTGTGAACAATAGCTGTGTTTCAGATAAGACGGTATGTTCAGTTTACAGTCGGTTTTGAGACTGCACTTTCGTGGTTGGAATTTTGGAAACATGCCCCCTAGAAGCTGTGCTCACTAAATTTTCCAAATTTTAAATTTAGAATTTAAGATCATTTTACAATTTTTATTTATGTTCGCTGCTGCGGCCCTTCGGAGGAGTTAGAAGCCCACTTCTTGGGCTGCTGTCTCAGGCCACCGAGAGTGGCCCTGTGGCTTTCAGTAGGGCAGGGCTTCCTCTGAGCGGAGGACTTGAGTGAAGACTAGGAAAGGATCGGGCGGGAAGAAGGGCGGGCAGGGGGTGGGGGTAGGTGCTGTTTCTGTTTTTGTTTTTTGAGACGGAGTCTCACTCTGTCAAACGCAGGCTGTAGTGCAGTGGCACAATCTCGGCTCACTGCAACCTCCGCCTCCCCGGTTCAAGCAGTTGCCTGTCTCAGCCTTCGGAGTAACTGGGATTACAGGCACCTACTACCACACCCGGCTAATTTTTGTATTTTTAGTAGAGACGGGGTTTCACCGTCTTGGCCAGGCTGGTCTTGAACTCCTGACCTCGTGATCCACCTGCCTCGGCCTCCCAAAGTGCTGGAATTACAGGTGTGAGCCACCGTGCCCAGCCGCAGGTGCTATTTCAATGCCCTTCTTCCCCAGGGTGCCCTTTCTTCTTGCCAGGCCTCTGCCCTTTTGTCAGTCTGAGGTGGAGGAGTCTCTTGAAATGAGAGAAACCTTCCCATTCCCCCTCCACCGGGATGAAGGCTTGGGTGGGGGGTGCAGGTCCCACCTGTTCTTCCATCTTTTCTGTCTCTGTTTGCGGGGGGTGGAGGCCCAGAGGCGGGAGGAGGAAAGAACAGGTGAGGAGAGGTATAGAAAGGGGTTTTCCCTCCCACCCTCCTCCCCTTTCCCTCTCCCACTGCCTGTATGGTGGCCACAGACTGCAGGCTGGTGTTAGGCTCAGGTGACAAGTGGGCCTGGGTGGAGATGGGGGAAGGAAGGGGCTTTCTGGAGGCACTTGGCCAGGCAGTCGTGCCAAGAAGATTGTCACCCCGAGATCCATTCTTTGCATCCCCAGGGGGTGGCCGGATAGAAGACGTGCAGAGCATCGGACAGCTGGGGTCTGCTACCACCAACACTAAACAACCACAGCCTTTTAAATCCCACTTCTCCAAAAGGTAAAAAAAGGAATGTCCTCTTCCATTTCCCCGCAGTAAATTCTGGGCTAATAAATGAGAATGTGTCACACGTAGTTTAATGAGAATGTGATACATCAAATCCAATTTGTAGGTGGCGAGAACTCCTAACGGCTTCTGTACAGTGCCCGGAACCTGGTTGACAAAAATGTTTCATAATTGCCTCACTGAACACCAATTTGCCAAAGAATCTATTTTTGAAAATCTCAACATTTTATTACTGGCTGTTACTTTCAGTATATCTGGTGATAAATCTGACATTTATCTCATAAATCAGACAAGAGAAGATGAGCTGGGTGAGATGAGCACTAAATCAGAAGTGATAAGTATGTCTCTATAATAGATTTTGCGAGTTTAGAGTTTACAATTGATGGTGAGGCTGACTTCATGTGCTAGCAACCTAATGAAAACCACTGGAATTGTCAGTGGAAAAAAACATGGTGGTTTAGAAAATAACTTTCTTTTGAGTTAATCCTAATCTTCCGGTTGCACTGAATCAGTGTTATTCATCATTTTTGCTTATTTTAATCAGGGACTTATGCAGAATCCTTCCAAATTGAACTAAGTGTCTCAATTTTCTAAGCCCATAACCAAAACCAAATAGCACTTTCATGGAATTGTCAGTCAAAGCAAGGCTTTGCCTTTTATCTTTTCTCCCCCAAATTACCTAGAAAATCTGATCTTTCCAATAACAAATTTGAACCAAATGTTTCGTTTGTTTAAAATCCTTTAAAGTTTGGATTTGAAGGAATCCCTTCCCTCCCAGCGTCCACATAAAGACTCCCTCTTCTTGGCTAAACCGCTGTGTAGTGTGATGAGGTACTGTTTTAAGCCAGGCTAGTAGAAGCTGGAGGTGGTTACATTTCACCAGTAGGTTACTGGATTTTCATTTATTTCTTAACTGAGCTTTATCTTAGGGGTGAAGCACTCAGCCTTACACAAAGGATGAAAAAGTAAATATTACATTAAATTATTATTACAATTTTTTTTTTTTGAGATGGAGTCTCGCTCTGCTGTCTAGACTGGAGTGCAGTGGCGTGATCTCGGCTCACTGCAACCTCCGCCTCCTGGGTTCAAGCAATTCTAATGCCTCGATTTCCCAAGGAGCTGGGATTACAGGCGCCTGCCATGACGCCTGGCTAATTTTTGTATTTTTAGTAGAGACGGGGTTTCGCCATGTTGGCCAGGCTGGTCTTAAACTCCTGACCTCAAGTGATCCACCCACCTCGGCCTCTGAAAGTGCTGGGATTATAGGCATGAGCAACCACGCCCAGCCTAACTATCACATTACATTTTTTAAAGTCCCGGGTAACCAAAGGGGATTTGGAGTCCTTTTTTTTTTTTTTTTTTTTTTTTCTTGAGACAGAGACTCACTCTGTCGCCCAGGCTGGAGTGCAGTGGTGCGATCTCGGCTCACTGCAAGCTCCGCCTCCCGGGTTCAAGCCTCAGCCTCCCAAGTAGCTGGGACTATAGGCGCATGCCATGACAGCCGGCTGATTTTTTGTGTTTTCAGTAGAGACAGGGTTTCACCATGTTAGCCAGGATGGTCTCGATCTCCTGACCTCGTGATCCGCCCGCCTCAGCCTCCTGAAGTGCTGGGATTACAGGTGTGATGGAGTACTCTCTTTTTTAAAGTCCTGAGTAACCAAAGGGGATTTGGAGTACTCTCTTTGTCAAACACTATTCCCATGGCCTTGATTACCTCACTGCTTCCTGACTGTTTTCCCAATAATCATCAGTTTCTACAGGTCTTTAAAAAATATTTGAGCAAATGACATTACTGATAGTCCACCGATTGTAAACATATTTGCATAAAAAAGATGGGGCAGGTGTTCTCAAGAGTAACAGCATCCTGTTAATTCACCAAAGTACTTTCTAACAAAAAAAGTAATAAACCAACAAGACAGGGTCACTTCTCATTGCTGTTTTTTGTTTTTTTTCTTTTTTCTCATGGGTCACTGAGGCTTTTTATTTTGAGCACAAAATCACTGGGGATCTTGCCTGTGGCCACCCTGGAGGTGACACCGGAGGGTCACGTGGCTCCAGACACTTGGTGGAAAGTGAGGCGAGAAAAACAATGATTTGGGCCAATTACATGACCGCAAAGTTAGAGCTGCCAACAGGGCTCCAGGGAGCTTGGCTTCTGTAGAAATTCTTTTTTTTTTTTTTTTTTGAGATGGAGTCTCGCGCTCTCACCAGACTGGAGTGCGGTGGCATCATTTCGGCTCACTGCAACCTGCTTCTGTAGAAGTTCTAAAGAAGCGGTGCAAACTCCACGGCGGTGGGCGAGGGGAGCTAACTAGCCGCGGCCCCTACAAATGTTGGTCAGGGGCCTTCAGCTGCCTGAGCTGACACGAGGGGAGGGGTCTAATTAGCCACCAGGTGACTGAAGGGCTTGCCTGCCCACAGCTTAGTTGGCCAGGGGGGTTCTGAAGTTCCTCCCAGCAAACTTAGCCTTGCTGCCAAGCTCCTCTTCAGTTCTGAGGAGCTGGTTGTACTTGGCCAAGCGCTCAGATCAGCAACAGGCACCAGTCTTGAGCTGCCCAGGGCACAGCCCCACCACCAGGTCAGCAATGAAGGTATTTTCAGTCTCCCCAGAACGATGAGACACCATGACACCCCAACCACTGGCCTGGGCCAGCTTGCACGCCCGAAGGGACTCAGTCATGGAGCAAATCTGGTTCACTTTGAGCAGGAGGCAGCTGCACACCTTCTCATTCACGGCCTCGGCGGTCCTCTTTGGGCTGGTCACCGTGAGACCATCCCTCACTACCTGGATTCCTGCACTGGCCGTGAACTTCTGCCAAGCTCCCCAGTCATCCTGGTCAAAGGGATCTTTGACAGACACCACTGGGTAGTTTTTGATGAAGGACTTGGACAGGTCAGCCAGATGGTCAGGTGAGATGTACCTTGCGGGGTCGTCGGGAGACCTGAATTCCAGGTCACACTTCCCACACCTGAAGAAGTCAGAGGCCGCTGCGTCCCTGCCGATGATCACCTGATCAGTGTAGCCAGCTTTCCCAATCGCAGTCTTCAGCAGCTCCAGGCCTTCTTTATTCTCCAGGATGTGGGCAGCAAACGCGCCTCCATCCCCCACGCTGGTGGCATCTTTCCCTTATTTCTCCTTGATGACATTTTTCAGGTTGTGGTAAACCTCCGCTCCACTGGGCATGGCTTCCTGAAGTTTGCCACACCGACTGGGAGGACCATGAACTCCTGCATGGCCAGCTTGTTGCCAGCATGAGAACTGCCATTGATGACATTGAACACCGGGACTGGCAAGATGACTTTGGGGTTGCCAGGCAAGGTGGCGATGTGGTGGTACAGGGGAACCCTCTTCACAACAGCGCCAGCTTTGCAGGTGGCGAGGGAAACCCCAGAATAGCGTTCCCACAAATTGAGATTTATTTTCTGTTCCATCCATCTTGATCATCAGTTTGTCAATCTTCTCTTGTTCTGTGACGTTCAGTTTCTTGCTAACCAGGGCAGGTGCAATAGTTTTATTGATGTACTCAACAGCCTTTGAGACACCCTTCCCCATATGGTGAGTCTTATCATTGTCCTGGAGCTCTGGGACCTCACAGATACCAGCTGAAGCACCACTGGGCACAGCAGCTCTGAAGAGACTTTTTGAGGTCAAGAGATCAACCTCAATAGTGGGATTCCCACGAGAGTCAAAGATCTCCCTGGCATGGATCTTGAGAATAGACGTGGTGAATTTCTAGCCACTGGGTCTCATCGCCTAGGAGAGACGTGGAGGGTGCTGCAGACACTGAGGTGAGCATTCCTCATTGCTGTTTTCTTTGAAACCGTGGGAATGGCACTGATCAGGAGAGATGTTACATATAGTGCTGTGGGTATGTCTGGGCCTATCAGCAGTCTCAGGACCTATTTAAATCTTTAGCCATATTTCAGGGAGAGGATAATTTTATTTTCATCATGGCATGAATCCATTCCGACTGTAGGACTTTGGCCCTTAGCGGATACTAGAAAATATGCTTTCCTAATTCCAGATTTGAATATTAAATTAAAACAGATGTGCAAAACTAAACAGAGATCCACCACCGAAACAAGCTACCCCTCCACAAAACTGCCAGCTTTGGGGAAAACCAGTGTCTACCGTTACACGTCCTTATACTAAATTCCTACAAAAGAACAGATTCACATTCCTTCTTGACCTGTGGTTGTTTCAACGTCCGGAGAGGCCAATGAAGGAAGAAGAAGAGCTCTAGAAGCGCCTGGAGGGGTCTCCACGCTCCCGCTTGGGCCACTCCTCGTCCACCCACCTGCGCAGAACCTTCTCCACGTCGGCTCTGTGGTAGAGCCTGCAGAGCTCCATCAGCTGACCCACCGTCCTCTGACTGTTCCGCAGCAGGAACTCCAAGGTGGGGCTCTGTGGCCTCTGCTCCAGGAAGCACAATTCATCATAGGACATCCCCCATTTGCTTGCAAAATTCCTCCAGTTTTTCACCGTTGGGTGACACGGATCCAGCTTTATCCTGATCACATCTAATAAGTCCTGATCATTGAGCAAGTCACTGATGGTGGGGGCCCGGAGCAAGCAGGAGGAACAAGTACAGTTTTCTTTGCAGGAGTTGTCCTTGCTGATCTCTGCAGGGAGAAACAATTTAGTCCACAGGTCAACAAGAGGCCTAACATATGCATTCATTTCTTACATCCTTTATTTTCCTGCTGAATTGTCAAAAGCATCATATGGAAGACTATTTCAGAATTCTCTCTTTTTTTTTTTTCTGAGGTGGAGTCTCGCTCTGTCGCCTAGGCTGGAGTGCAGTGGTGCGATCTCAGCTCACTGCAAGCTCCGCCTCCCGGGTTCACGCCATTCTCCTGCCTCAGCCTCGTGAGTAGCTGGAACTACTGGCGCCGTCACCGCGCTCGGCTAATTTTTTGTATTTTTAGTGAAGATGGGGTTTCACCGTGTTAGCCAGGATGGTCTCGATCTCCTGACTTCGTGATCTGCCTGCCTCGGCCTCCCAAAGTGCTGGGATTACAGGCGTGAGCCGCTGGGCCCAGCCTAAGAATGCTCATTTCTAATAATGTGTTACTCTTTTTTTTTTTTTTTTTTTCGATACAGGGTGTCACTCTGTTGCTCAGGCTGCAGTGCAGTGGCATGATCTTGGCTCACTGCAACCTCTGCCTTCCAGGCTCAGGTGATCCTCCCACCTCAGCCTCCTGAGTACCTGGGACTACAGGCACGTACCACTAAACCTGGCTAGTTTTTTTGGTAGAGATGGGGTTTCACCATGTTTCCCAGGCTGATCTTGAACTCCTAGGCTCAAGTGATCTGCCCACCTTGACCTCCCAAAGTGCTGGGATTACAGGCATGAGCCACCGCACCTGGCTGTGTTATTCTTCATAGCCAAAGATGGGTTGCTTTGCTGGAAGGAGTAGGAATTTTTAAAGCCAGTTTCCCTTTCTTTCCAAGACTATGTCTTACAGTGTGCATTTGTGACACTGCTGGCCAGAATAAGGGCTCCAGCAAACAGAACTCTCTCCGAGGCACAAAGGTCTGCAGTGCCCGTGAGTAACCAGCCCACACTTGCATGCACCTCAGCCCTTGCCCCTTCCAAGTGACCAGTCAGCCCTGACAGTTTAACACCAAATACACCATGTCAGCGTGTACAAAACTGCACACTTCTTTGAAAGGTCTTTTTTTTTTAAAACAACAACAACAACAACAACAACAACGCAGACATGAAAACTGGAATATCCACTCCATATGCATATTTGAAAACAAGCGATAGTTGATAGTGCCAGAAATCTTACTTTTTAAATTTACGGCCCCCTTATCAGCCCTCTGCCTTTACCTGTGCTTTCTTCACCCACAGGCTCCCTTTGAAGTGGCGCCAACACCCTGGGGTGTGTGCAGTGGGAGGGAAAGAGGCAGAAAACCCAGCAGGAGGCTTTTCAGCTGAGCTTCAGCATGAAGAGCATGCGCCCACACCAGAGGAAGGGCCGCCTTCCTACTGAATCTTAAAGACTCAACTGCAGCCTCATTTGACGAGCAGGAGGCATGTTAGTAGGAGGACAAAGTTTGTAGGTGAGAGGCGTGGACAAGTCATTTGTAATAAAGTATTAAGTGGTGTCTAAACAACACAGCAAATTAAGCAGCTTAAATTCTACAACAACACTGAGTCTCATGAGCCCTCTGAATTCAGATTTTAATAGCCAAAGGCCACTTTGCTTGGAAAGTGGCCTTGGCTTGGAAAGGCCACTGGCTTGGAAAATTCTGGGGAAGGTTATAATGGCCTTTACTATATATATTACGTTGAGTCATGGCCTTCCCAGTTTGGGAAGGTAAAGAATTTGGACAGAGGGAGTAACTCTGGTGATCATAAGGGAGCAAACCAGCTATCTTGAGGCCAGTGGAAATTCAAAGGCAATAAAACAAGAGCCGTGAAAATATGCTCATACTCTTTGACCTACTAATGTAACTCCTGGGAATCCATCCTAAGGAGAGAATCCAAAATACGCAATTTACATAAACATTGTTATCACGGTGTTATTTACATTATTGAGTTTCAAAAACAACCAAAATGTCTAAAGTTAGGGGACTAGTGAAATAAATGATTGTACTACTTGATGGAATATTATTTAAGTAACTATGAAGACAATATGGCAACCTAGAAAATATTTGTGATGTTATGGGAAAAATGCAAGATAGAAAAAAATGTATGAATTCTACGATTAGAACTACATGAAAATCAATGAGTGGATAAAGAAAATGTGATATATATATATATGATATATGTGATAAATGTGATATATATATCACATTTTCTTTATCCACTCATTGATTTTATATATATATGATGAAATACTATTTATCCATAAAAAGGAATTAATTAATGGCATTTGCAGTAACCTGGATGGAATTCGAAACTATTATTCTTTTTTTTTTGAGATGGAGTCTCCTTCTGTCACCCAGGCTGGAGTGCAGTGGTGCGAACTCGGCTCACTGCAAGCTCTGCCTCCCGGGTTCACGCCATTCTCCTACCTCAGCCTCCCGAGTAGCTGGGACTACAGGCGCCCGCCACCTCACCCGGCTAATTTTTTGTATTTTTAGTAGAGACAGGGTTTCACTGTGTTAGCCAGGATGGTCTCGATCTCCCGACCTTGTGATCTGCCTGCCTCAGCCTCCCAAAGTGCTGGGATTACAGGCGTGAGCCACCATGCCTGGTAAGACTATTGTTCTAAGTGAAGTAACTCAGGAATGGAAAATCAAACATTGTATGTTCTCACTCATAAGTGGGAGTTAAGCTATGAGGATGCAAAGGCGTAAGAATGATACAACAGGCCGGGCGCGGTGGCTCAAGCCTGTAATCCCAGCACTTTGGGAGGCCGAGACGGGCGGATCACGAGGTCAGGAGATCAAGACCATGCTGGCCAACAGGGTGAAACCCCATCTCTACTAAAAAATACAAAAAACTAGCCGGGCGAGGTGGCGGGTGCCTGTAGTCCCAGCTACTCAGGAGGCTGAGGCAGGAGAATGGTGTAAACCCAGGAGGCAGAGCTTGCAGTGAGCTGAGATCCGGCCACAGCACTCCAGCCTGGGCGACAGAGCGAGACTCCATCTCAAAGGAAAAAAAAAAAAAAAAGAATGATACAATAGACTTTGGGGACTCAGGGGGAAAAGGTGGGAAGGGGGTGAAGGATAAAAGATACAAACCGGGTGCAGTGTGTACTGCTCGGGTTATGGGTGCACCAAAATCTCACAAATCACCACTAAAGAACTTACTCATGTAACCAAATACCACCTGTTCCTCAATAAACTAAGGAAATTAAAAAAGAAAAAGTAAAAAGCACCCTGGGAAAACAAAAATTTCTCCCTGGCCAGTCACAGTGGCTCACACCTGTAATCCCAGCAATTTGGAAGGCTGACGCAGGAGGATCACTTGAGCCCAACAGTTCAAAATCAGCCAATGCAACATAGTGGAACCCTGTCTCAAAAAAAAAAAACTAAAAATTAGCCGGGTGTGCTGGCGCATGCCTGTGGTCTCAGCTTCGTGGGAGGCTGAGGTGAGCGGATTGCTTGAGCTTAGGAGGTTGAGGCGGCAGTGAGCCGTGACTGCACCACTGCCATCCAACCTGGGCAACAAAGCGAGACTCTGTCTCCAAAAAAAAAAAATTTCTCTCTGTGCACCTTTTAAGAATACCTGGACTTCCCTATGTACACTTAAGCTTTGCTGGGGTCCTTAGACTTTCTTCTGCTGTATCTGTCCAGTTACCAAGTCCCAGCCTTCCACTCCATGCTCCCCATGCTCCCTTCCTGTTTTATTTTCCATGACTGCCTCAATATAACTTGTGCTCAACCAAACTGGACTACTCAGTTCCCTGCATTTTCTTTTTTAAAGTTTAATTAAAAAAAAAAAAAAAAAAAAAACTGGCTGGGTACAGTGGCTTCTGCCCACAGTTCCAGTGCTTTGGGAAACTGAGGCAGGAAGATTGCTTAAGGCCAGGAGTTCAAGACGAGCCTGGGCAACACAGCAAGACCTCCATCTCCACAAAAAAAATTTAAAAATTGGCTGAGTGTGATGGTGTGCACCTGCAGTCCCAGCTGCTTGGGAGGCTGAGGCAGGAGGATTGCTTGAACCCAGGAGTTCCAGGTTACAATGAACTATGACTGTGCCACTGCACTCCAGCCTGGGTAACAGAGTGGGACTGTCTCAAAAAACAAAACAAAATCCCTAATCTAATCTCAGTGTAGAAAATTTGGAATATATATATACACACACACACATATACACACACGTGTATATATATACACACACATATAATACACATATATAATACATATATATACATATATAATATATAATACACACATATACATATATACACATATATAATACATATATACACATATATAATACGTATATGTACACACATATATAATACATATATAGACACATATATACACGTATATATTATATATATATGAATTTTGGATAAACTATTAACAGTTAGGGTTTTCCCCAATTCTCCTGAGTGAAGATGCATACCTTTCACATAAATTTTGGCCGCATCTTTAATCATCTCACCACTAACAGGATAATTAAGTCAAAAGAATGAGCCTTCTAAGGCTACTGGTGCATGTGCCCCAAATTGCTCTCCAGAAAGAAAGGCTGTACCAGTTTACAGTACGAATTTCTTTTTTTCTTTTCTTTTCTTTTTCTTTTTTTGAGACAGTCTCGTCCTGTCATCCAGGCTGGAGTGCAGTGGCACAATCTCAGCTCAAAGCAACCTCCGCCTCTTGGGTTCAAGCAATTCTCCTGCCTCAGCCTCCTGAGTAGTTGGAATTCCAGGCACCCGCCATCACACTCATCTAATTTCTGTATTTTTAGTAGAGATGGGGTTTCACCATGTTGGCCAGGCTGGTCTCAAACTCCTGACCTCAGGTGATCTCCCCTCTCGGCCTCCCAAGGTGCCGAGATTACAGGTGTGAGCCACCATGCCCAGTCATTTCACCTTTGTCAGTGCCAAGTATTCATTTTAAAAATCTCTTTTTAAAGGTTCTTAAAAAGTGGTAGGTTAAAAAATCATAAAAGGCCTTATCTTTTTCTGTCTCCATGCCTTTTTCAATGTTTCCTTCATGATCAGAATGTCCTCCCTCTCCTTCTCACCGAACTTCCTCTATTGCACTTCTCTTCCTCTATTGCACTTCTCTTCCTCTAATGAACTTTACCCATCCTAGAAAACCCACCTCGGATTCCTCCTTTCCATGAAGTCTTCCCGGCCGCTGTCTGGAATTGCACCTCACTTGGAACCCCCACATCATTTTGTTTGCATCTCCTGACCCCGCCTTGTAGTGAGAAACATTGTACAGTTTTCTTATTTCCATGCAACACCTTACAATCCTGAGAACAGGCATCTCTGCTCCTGCCTCAGCCTCCCGAGTAGCTGGGACTACAGGCCCCTGCCACCACGCCTGGGTAATTTTTTGTATTTTTAGTAGAGATGGAGTTTCACTGTGTTAGCCAGGATGGTCTCGATCTCCTGACCTCATTATCCGCTCACTGTGCCTCCCAAAGTACAGGCGTGAGCCACTGTGCCTGGCTATAATGCAATTCTTATAATGACAAATAATTCACTTATATCCCTGTAAATCGTGTATTATAAATACAGTCACAAGCATGGAGAAAAGTTTGGAAGGATCTATAACAAAAATGTTAACAATGGTTAATTCTGGGTGATGAGAACACGGGTGACTATTTTTTTTTTTTTTTTTTTTTTTTTTTTTTTGCTTATGGATATTTTCCAATTTTCTATAATTATTGTGTTTATTTGAATACTATATGTATTTTTGAGACAGGGTCTTGCTCTGTGGCCCAGGTTGGAGTGCAGTGCTGCAATCATGGCTCACTGTAGCCTCCACCTCTCAAGCAATCCTCCTGCTTCAGCCTCCCAAGTAGTTGGCATGCACCACCATACCCAACTAATTTTTTAAAACTTTCTGTAGGCTGGGCGATATGGTTCATGCCTGTAATCCCAGTACTTTAGGAGGCCGAGGGGGGCAGATCACCTGAGGTTGGGAGTTCGAGACCAGTCTGACCAACATGGAGAAACCCCATCTCTACTAAAAATACAAAAATTAACTGGGCATGGTGGCACATGCCTGTAATCCCAACTACTTGGGAGGCTGAGGCAAGAGAATTGCTTGAACCCGGGAGGCAGAGGTTGCGGTGAGTTGAGACCATGCCACTGCACTCCAGCCTGGGCAACATGAGCGAAACTCCAGCTCAAAAAAAAAAAAAATGTTGTAGGGACAGGGGTCTCACAATGCTCCCCAGGCTGGTCTCGAACTCCTGGGCTGAAGCAATCTGCCTCCCTCAGCCTCTCAAAGTGCTGGGATTACAGGTGTGAGCCACTGTGCCTGGCCTAAAATAGACATTTTTTAATGTCATAAAAAAATAAGGATTTAAATTGCTAAGTCCAGAATTATATGTAATGGTGTCTCAAGTTCCCTTTCGTCTTGTCTTTGTAAGAGTTAGCGTAGGCAATGTTACCGTCAAGAAGGAAAAAACATCAGAAAGTTTCTGTAAAGCTCCTTTATTTATTTATTTTTGAGACAGTGTCGCTGTTGTCAGCTCGGGCTGGAGTGCAATGGCACCATCTCAGCTCACTGCAACTTCTGCCTCCCAGGTTCCAACCATTCTCCTGCCTCAGCCTCCCAAGTTGCTGAGATTACAGGCACCAGCCACCATGCCCAGCTAATTTTTGTATTTTTTAGTAGAGACAGGGTTTCACCACGTTGGCCAGGCTGATCTTGAACTCTTTACCTCAGGTGATCTACCCGCCTCGGCCTCCCAAAGTGCTGGGATTACAGGCATGGGCCACCACGCCTGGCCTAGAAAGTTCCTTTAAACTGAGTGTATGAAAAGCTCTTATTTCTTTGAACAATCATATCGACCATTATCAGTTTATTTTAAAAAATGATATGCCAAAACATCTACTAAAGTTTTTGTTTGTGTGTGTTTTCTTTCCTTTTTTTGAGACGGAGTCTTGCCCTTGTTGCCCAAGCTGGAGTGCAATGGTACCATCTCGGCTCACTGCAACCTCCACCTCCTGGGTTCAAGCGATTCTCCCACCTCAGCATTCCGACCTAGCTGAAATTACAGGCGCCTGCCACTACTCCCAGCTAATTTGTTTTGTATTTGTAGTAGAGACGGGTTTTCACCATGTTGGCCAGGCTGATCTCAAACTCCTGACCTCATGATCCACCCGCCTCAGCCTCCCAAAGAGCTGGGATTACCAGCATGAGCCACTGCGCTCGCCCTGTGTGTGTTTTCAATAACACAAGTGACAAACCATTTCCTTAATTGGAATCTACATGAACTGCTAATATAAATGAATCTATAGCTGCCTTTTAGAATTACAAACTCTAATTAGCTCTCTGGAGGACTTAACACAGAGCAAGCAAAGTTTTTTCCTATCAAATACATTTTGTCCTGCTATACTTTAAATTACTATCATATATATTATACATGAAAGGTTAAACTGGGTAATGCCTCAGAGAGAGGAGAGAAAGATTTCGGACCAAATAAATCTTTATCAGAAATGGAGAAAAACGAGAATTATTGTATTGTATTGTATTGTATTGTATTGTATTGTATTGTATTGTATTGTATTGTATTGTATTGTATTGTATTGTATTTTTGAGACGGAGTCTCGCTCTTATCGCCCAGGCTGGAGTGCAATGGGGTGATCTTGGCTCACTGCAACCTCCGCTTCCCAGGTTCAAGCGATTCTCCTGTCTCACCCTCCCGAGTAGCTGGGATTACAGGTCCCTGCCACCACGCCCGTCTAATTTTTATATTTTTAATAGAGACAGGGTTTCACCATGTTGGCCAGGCTGGTCTCAAATGCCCAACCTCAAGTGATCCACTGCCTTGGCCTCCCAAAGTGCTGGGATTACAGGTGTGAGCTGCCGCGCCCAGTCAAAGAATGAGATTATTATTTGATGCTTCTCAAATAACAAGCCCAGGGTTGCTGTACAGTGGAAATTCAAAAATTATCCGCCACACGAACAAATGAATGAGAACTGTGTATTGTCCCTGGGGGACAAGGTAGATTTGTTATTGTCGCTTAATGCATCTTAATACCTAAAGAGGGAACTTCTACTAAAGGAGAAAGAATGTAGCTGATATCTGCTAGCAGTAAATAGATACTGATGGAAAATACTACAGAATTGGCCTTAAAATACAAAAGATGGATTAATTCTAGGTTTGGGGAGGAGAAGAGAAGGTTATTGAAAAATTAATTACACATAAAAATTCACTTAGATTCGCTAATAATTGGGATCCCCATTTGCCATGTTTTGACCCTTGACCTGTATATTTTCCACTGGTGCAAAGCAAGAATGAAGCCACGTCAAGTCATTTATGTTGACTTCCTGTTTTAAAGGCCAAAGCCCCGAAGGTCTACTCTTGGTCAGTCTAGTTTGAGCAGTGGCTCAAACGAAGAAAACATTTGTCAGGTGAAGAAGGGCCAGGTTCCTTGTCATCACAGTAACTGTCATGATGAAGTGACAATTAACACAGTAATTATCACTATCAAAATTCTTCTGCCTAACGTATGGTAGCCCTGCCCTGAGTCCGTGACAAGCATAATCCCAAATCATCCTGATTCTGGGTCCTTTTGGATGGTGTTCTTCAAATCCCAATGCTCCAATTTCCTCAAGGCTTGATGTCTCAGGGCACTGAACCTCTAGGAGTGTCAGACTCCTCATCTCCTCATCTATAAAATGGAGATGGCAGTATTGTCTATATCTCTTGGACTAGATGAGATGAGGGACAAGATGCCATTTTTGCCAAGTCTTATGCCAATGTTCTTTGAAGATGTTCGGTTTTGATCAGTCGGGTGTGGTGGTGCATGCCTATAGTCTCAGCTACACAGGAGGCTGAAGGGGAAGCTCACTTAGCCCAGGAGATTGAGGCTGCAGTGAGCCATGATCGTGCTACTGTACTCCAAGATGTTAGGTTTTAGATTTATTTATTTATTTAGAGACAGAGTCTCACTCTGTCACCCAGGCTGGAGTACAGTGGCACAATCATGGCTCACTGCAGCCTCCACCTCCCAGGTTCAAGCAATGCTCCTGCCTCAGCCTCCTGAGTAGCTGGGACCACAGGAGCACACCACCAGGCCCAGCTAATATTTTTATTTTTTGGTAGAAACGGGTCTCACTATGTTGCCCTGGCTGGTCTTGAACTCCTGGACTCAAGCAATCCACCCACCTCAGCTCCCCAAATTGTTGGGATTACAGGTGTGAGCCACCACATCCGGCTAGTTTTATTTTTTGAAGGAGGCAGGGGAAGAAAGAGGCCCCAGGCCATCTCTCAGGGCACCTCCTCTGCTGCTCCTCACTGCCCACACCCATCCTAGAACACTGAGCTCAGTCCAGCCTCAGGGTGTTTGCCCCAGCAAGTTCATGTCCCTGGCATCCTCCTGTCTTAGATCTCCACGGGCCGGGTCCTTCACATTGTTCGGGTCTCACTGCCCCTTCCGAGCTAAAGTGGCACCCTCCCCCTATCAGGCTTAATCCCATTAACCTGGCTTATCTTTCTCAAGGCACCTACCACCATATAAAATGACTTACTGATTCTGTGTTTATTGTCTGTCTCTCCCAACTAGAATATAAGCTCTACGAGGAAAAGGTCTTTGGATGTCTGGTGTCACTGCTGCACACCAGGCACACAGCAGGTGCCCAATAAATATCGATGAACATATCAAATGAATGAGGAGTGTGACAGTTCAAGAAAAAAATCAAAACGAGAAATTAGGCTTCTTAGCAGCCCAAGAAGAGCTCTCTATCTAGAAATTTTCAAACCAGCTGACGCAAGTGTTTTTGGTGTTAACCAGGCAGCTGCAAGATTGCTATGGAGAGGACACCGTGTACCATGGAGATTAACGGCATGAGCTTTGGAGGCAGCTAACCCCGCGCAGATGTGCGACTTGGACAGGTTACTGAGCTTGTTAAGCCTCTGTCTCATTCTCCAAACAGGGATAATGACACCTCTCTCACAAGGTGGTTGTGAGGATTAGATGAGGTAATCCTTTAAAGCCCCCATCCTAGCACACGGTAAGAAGCATGCAACAATGAACAGAATAGCTGTGGGGAAGCATTAATAACCAACAGCCTTTTTTAGGAGAATCGCTTGAGCCCAGGAGGCGGAGGTTGCAGTGAGCTGAGATCACGCCACTGCACTCCAGCCTGGGCGACAGAGCAAGAACCCGTCTCAAACAAAACAAAAAACCAAACCAACAGTCTTTTAAAAAGCAGTGGTTCCCGACCTTGGTCATAGGATGGACCCCCCATCCCCCCACCCTACCAACCCCCCAGGGAAATTTACAATTCCCTGACTGTGGTCCCACCCTCGGAGATCCTGATTAATTAGTCTGGGATGCAGGGAGGACACGGGAATTTTTTAAAGCTCCCTTGGGACTTCTAATGTGCAGCCAGGACTGAAAACCTCTGCCAGCCTTGAAGACATCTCTAGGTTAAGTATTTAGTCAGGAGCACCTGCCAAAATCAGGTTTTGGAATTACACCCACCTCTCTTTGTGAGACGCCATGTCTGTTGATGATTACGAGTTCTCAGATACGCAGTGCTTCTCCACACTCACAACCTGATGAGCAGTTTTCCATGGGACATTTCTCCCCCCACCCTCCTCCTTTCCATCGTTTCTCACTCAAATATTTTAAAATTATACTGTAAAGAAGCGTTCAGGAATCAAGCATGCTCATTAATGTCTTTTAAAAAAACTGTTAAAAAAAATAGTGAATGTCTGCTACTGTCTGTATCTAACTCATAAGTTCATGGCTGGCGGGTTATAAAATATGGGTCAATTAACAGTTAATTGTGAATTGGAACAAGATTCACAATTCACAAACGTCATGATTAGTTAGGTGTAGAAATGGCTCCAGTCAGGATGTTGGCAGCGGATCACAGACTGACTTAATGTGCCTCCCTGCAGGGAAGGTGCCCTTTTATCTTGCATCCTCTGGCTTTTGGAGAGTGATTGTCACGGGAGTGTTTCCCTCCACTGCCGCAAGAGGACTGTTAGCTCTCAGATCATTTGTAAGGATGCTCCCCGGGATAACCAGGTCTTGAGTTCGTTCAAAACCATTAGAGAGTAAACATTTTATATTGGCAACTTCAGAGATAGCTAAGTACTGTGGTTCTGAAATAAAATAACTCTATCCCGGCCAGGTGTGGCGGCTCATACCTGTAGTCCCAGCACTTTGGGAGGCCCAGGCGGGCGGATCACGAGGTCAGGAGATCAAGACCATCCTGGCTAACACGGAGAAACCTCATTTCTACTAAAAATACAAAAAATTAGCCGGGCGTGGTGGTGGGTGCCTGTAGTCCCAGCTACTCAGGAGGCTGAGGCAGGAGAATGGCGTGAACTGGGAGACAAAGCTTGCAGTGAGCCGAGATCGCGCCACTGCTCTCCAGTCTGGGTGACAGACCAAGACTCTGTCTCAAATAAATAAATAAATAACTCTATGACAGGTGGTTATACATGATCAGATTTGGAGGCTGCAAAATATCAACAAATGTTGAAGTAGAGTCACATCCTTCTGCAGTAATGGTTATTAAGGGGGTATAATCATGCTTTTTTTTTTTTCTGTGTGTGGTTTCCAATGTGGTTGGAAATAAACATAGTTAAATTACCAGTTTCTGGCTTTGATAAATCATTGGAACTTGGGGCACACACAAACACACACACACCACATTATTCATCATAAGAGTCATATGTTAGCAGCTTTCGGAAAGTAATGAAGAATTATTTTTACCTACTAAGAAACTGACCCAAGGGCTTTTGGTGGGCGTTTGATCTCTTAACCAAAGGGGAAGAACAACGTGATTTCGTTTTCTCTAAACTATCCTTTTAAGGAGACATTAAGTTGGCAGCAGCACTGGGAAGTCTAACTGACAGGTTGGGTGGATCCAGGCAAGTAAATCAATTGTGTCATCGAATAAAACTGGAGTAGAGAAAGCACGTGAGAAAAAGAAGCAAACTCTCACATATAAAAAGACCCAGGTTGGGCTGGGCGTGGTGGATGAGGCCGGTAATCCCAGCACTTTGGGAGGCTGAGGCGGGTGGATCACCTGAGGTCAGGAGTTCGAGTCCAGCTTGACCAACCATGGTGAAACTCCATCTCTATTAAAAATATAAAATTAGCCAGGCGCGGTGGCTCAAGCCTGTAATCCCAGCACTTTGGGAGGCCGAGATGGGCGGATCACGAGGTCAGGAGATCGAGACCATCCTGGCTAACATGGTGAAACCCCGTCTCTACTAAAAAATACAAAAATCTACCCGGGCGAGGTGGCGGGCGCCTGTAGTCCCACCTACTCGGGAGGCTGAGGCAGGAGAATGGCTTAAACCCAGGAGGCGGAGCTTGCAGTGAGCTGAGATCGGGCCACTGCACTCCAGCCTGGGCGGCAGAGCGAGACTCCGTCTCAAAAAAAATAAAAAAATAAAAAAATAAAAAAAAATAAAATAAAATTATCCGGGCATGGTGGCGCATGCCGGTAATCCCAGCTACTTGGGAGGCTGAGGCAGGAGAATTGCTTGAACCCAGGATGTGGAGGTTTTGGTGAGCTGAGACCACGCCATTGCACTCCAGCCTGGGCAACAAGAGTGAAACTCCGTCTCAAAAAACAAACAAACAACATTCTGGTGGTTCATTCTGACACAAGTAAAAAATGTTTGAAGATGACCAGAAGCCTGATTAAAATTAATCTACTAATTAATAATGACTATCATTCAGAAGAGTCCTTGAAGGGTTTATAAATATTTCTAAACAAATTTCTGTACTCATTTTTATTTTAGTTAACGTGCCACATTAGTGTGTGGGGTGTTAGTCTTTAAAGAGTTTAAATATAGATTTTTTTAAATTAGAAAATAAATATGTGCTTGTCATGGCAAATCTGAAAATTCAGATGAGCATATGGAAAAAATTAATGCTCCCATTACCCAGGCCAACCACAGTTAACCTTTTAGAAATTTCCTTGGTTATTTACCATGCAGCAAGGTATACTTACCGACATGTGATCATTTGTTATATATACATTTGTATACACAGATTAAATGCGGAGGGGCATTTCTGATACCAGCTCATGTTAGAAATTTTAGAAACATAGGATAGTGGAAAGAAAATAAAAACTCACCAGGCATGGTGGCTCATGCCTGTAATCCCAGCACTTTGGGAGGCCGAGGCGGTTGGATCACCTGAGGTCAGGAGTTTGAGAACAGCCTGGCCAACATGGTGAAACCCCATCTCTACTAAAATTACAAAAATTTGACGGGCGTGGTGGCTCACCATTGCACTCAAGCCTGGATGACAAGAGTGTGAAACTCCATCTCAAAACAAAACAAAAACATCTACGGAATGAAAAAAAAAGTCACCTAGAACTGCACCTTCCAGAGAGAACTGCTGCTCACATGCTGGTATTGGTGTATTTTCTAATATCATGTTTCTAAGGGGAAAAAACGTTGAGTATGCACTGCATGTTCTGGTTTCTCAGCTTGGTTACCTGGGCTGATGATAGCTGTCCTGAGGGCTCTATGGGTCCCCCACCCTGCTTAAGAAAGAAATAAACAAAACTCTGGTGACTCCAGTCAGTCAATGTATGCTTTACAAGATGCAGAAAATGTTGGTGAGGTCTTTTTATTATTATTATTTTACTAGCATTTTTTTTGAGACGGAGTCTTGCTCTGTCGCTCAGGCTGGAATGCAGTAGTGTGATCTCAGCTCACTGCAATCTTTGCCTCCCGGGTTCAAGCAAGTCTCCTGCCTCAGCCTCCCGAGTAGCTCAGATTATAGGTCCCTGTCACCATGCCTGGCTAATTTTTGTATTTTTAGTAGAGACGGAGTTTCGCCATGTTGGCCATGCTGGTCTCGAACTCCTGGTCTCAAGTGATCTGCCCACCTTGGCCTCCCAAAATGCCAGGATTACAGGCGTGAGCCACCGCACCTGGCCATTTGCTAGCTTATTTTAATGCTTACTCCCTCACTCCCTATCCCTTCTGATTAATTAATGAGAAATTTAAACATTGCAAAAATATCTGTCTTATGATTAAAAAAGGGGAGGGGGAGAAATAAACTTTAATGTTTCTTTGCTTAAACACACTGAAAGTAGAAAAGGAGCAGGACTAACACCTGGCCTAATGTCAGGAGGGCTCCTTTGGCTACCCAAGTAGCCAAGACACACAGAGAGAGATGACCCAGCTGGCTTCTGGTCCCTTCCACCAAGCAACAAACAGCACGTTCTCCATCAATGCTATGGCTCTTAGAACTCAGAGGGAAGGAGAATCCATTCAGTCTCGACTGGCCGGATCCTAAACCTGCCCCATTCAGAACCCTGCCATGCCCCTCACATGCAAAGGAAGGGTAGTGCAGAGAAAATACTCTTTGAAGGCTTTTGTGAAGTCTTGTAAGACAGGGCTTTCCCTGCAGTTTGCTGCGAGTAGAAAGTTGCTCTATTCTGCAGTACAGATTTTAAAGTTAATGATAAACATAGTCTCAAATTACTTTTATTTTATTTTAATTTAATTTTTTGAGATGGAGTTTCACTCTGTTGTCCAGGCTGGAGTGCAATGGCGCGATCTCGGCTCACTGCAACCTCCGCCTCCTGGGTTCAAGCGATTCTCCTGCCTCAGCCTCCCAAGTAGCTGGGATTACAGGCGGCCGCCACCACGCCCAGCTAATTTTTGTATTTTTGGTAGAGACAGGGTTTCACCATATTGGCCAGACTGGTCTTGAACTCATGATCTCAGGTGATCCACCCACTTCAGCCTCCCAAAGTGCTGGAATTATAGGCGTGAGTCACTGACCCCGGCCTCCAATTATCTTTAATTCAGTCATACTAGCTATTAGCCCAGATATTTTTAGAAAAAATCATTTACCTGGAAGGGGATCTCCAGTGCTATCTGGAAAGCCATTTTCTTCTCCCTAAAAACCAAAAAGCAACCTTCATTAAAATCATATCCAAATGTGAATGGAGATATTATCCATCTTCCAACTTACTTAAATTTCCACCAAAACCCTGGGGGCTGGGGTGGGTGGAGGGACTGGATCTTGAGAATGGTATTTTAATGGGAGGTGAACCCAGCATCTGCCTCTAGAATATGAGCACCTTGAGTGCAGGGACTTTTGTTTATTTGCTCCGTGTGCTGTCCCAGTGCCCAGAACAGTGCTTGATACACAGCAGACACTCAAATTTGCTAAATGCTCTAGTGTCCCTATTTTTAAAAATTATCAGCTAGACACCATAGTTTGTGCCTGCAGCTCCAGCTACTTGGGTGGCTGAGATGGGAGGATCGCTTGAGCCCAGGAGTTGGAGGCTGCAGTGAGCTAGGACTGAGCCACTGTACTTCAGCCTGAAAGACAGCAAGATCTCAAAGAAAGAAAGAAAAAAAGGGTGTCAATGCAAGCAACAATGTGCTATTTTTATTTTACATTATGGGTTACTTTCCTTATTTTATTTCTTATCTGCTTTTTGTCTGTCAGGGCTTGTTGTCTGTCGATCCAGGTTACAATTCTTTCCCTTTTCTATTTATTTCAGTATATATCGCAAAGCAGCTAAAACCAACTATGAAAAAGTGGTGTCCAAATCTCTTGAGAGACAATCGTGTTTCTACCCTTCTGACTGGGGTTCCATTTTTATAATCAGGACCATGCTACAGAGATGTGAGGGATTTACTCTGATCTTGGAGGGGTGTGTGTGTGTGTGCACTTCCCATGAAGTCAGCAGAGGAGACCAGTCCCAGTATATCTTCGTTTATCTTAACTCCATCTTTCTACAACCAAATCTTTCTCATCAGCTAATGTCACCCCCCACCCACCCCCATCCACAGTACTGAAGAAGCAGAAGAGGCCAGTCAGAAGCCCTGGGCTTTAGAACCTCAGGCACAGTGTCAATGTGGGTCTCAGATTCCCCAGTTTGGGTATTGAGGTAGCTGTGGGATTAGCTCAGCTCTAACGTGCCTCTATTTTCTTGGGTCTGAGAGTTTCACCTGTCAAGATGTGCCAACTCCGTGGTGTCAATGTGTTTTAAGCCTTTTTTTTTTTTTTTTGAGATGGAGTCTCTCTCTGTCACCAGGCTGGAGTGCACTGGCGCAATCTCAGCTCGCTGCAATCTCTGCCTCCCAGGTTCAAGTCATTCTCCTGCCTCAGCCTCCTGAGTAGCTGGGATTACAGGCATGTGCCACCACATTCAGCTAATTTTTGTATTTTTAGTAGAGATGGGGTTTCACCATGTTGGCCAGGATGGTCTCCATCTCCTGACCTCGTGATCTGCCCGCCTCAGCCTTCCTAAGTGCTGGGATTACAGGTGTGAGTCACTGTGCCTGGTGTGTTTTAAACATTTTAAACAATCTTTCTCTCTTAATCTTCTCAGAGAAGCCTTTTGCCTCATCCCAAGCTCATCCATCCCCATGTCTCAGCAGTGTACATACCTTCACCTAACCACAAAGCTAGATTTTTTTTTTTTTTTTCACACAGGCACATTCCCATGTGTTACCAGCTAGACTTTTCTCCTAAGTAATCTAAATATTTCTTTGCTGGAACTAAAAACCAACTTGCTTACCATAATTCATACAATTTCTTTTCATTTAGTTGAAGTCGTACTTTCTTCTCACATTTCCCTTACTCAGGAGTGTGTGCGTGCATGTGTGTGTCTGTGTATCAGAGAGAGAGTGTGAAAGAGAGAAACAGATGAAGAGGCAGAGATGGAAAGAGAGAATTATAGTGAGTCTCTGAGCAAAGAGAAATCTCTGTCTTTGCAATCTTTTGTTTTATTTCAAGGCTAACCCCAGAAGCCCCGTGACTTTAGGGACACTAGTCATTACTCTGCAGGTCATGTGGAGACCTGCCTTTTCGCATCTGCATCACTCCTGCAGGATCGGGCACGTATGTGGACTCTTTTATCAACACAGTCACGGTTCTGCTCACTGAATTGGAAACCTGGGCTGAGGAAACAGAAACAGGAACTTCAGGTACTCTCGAGAGATACAAATGTTAGAACTTGACAGATTTTGTGGTATTTGAGGTTCCTGCTAAAACATGAACTTGACTCTAAGTAGAAACTATGTTACTTGGCATATTTGACTTGATTTCTCATAATCGGGAGAAAATTTTACCACGGTCAATGTCCGGCCAGAATCATCCCCGTGATGCAGACAGGGAATACGAATTACTTGTGAAAGTTGATAACGATAGAATTTAGATTAATATGCATGATCTTTGTTCTTAGCTCTGATTATCAGGTTGCGCTATGGTGTGGGTTTGTTTTCTAAGAGTGAAATAGGGAAACCAATGATTTCTGTGGGTTTTGTAGTCTGAATGAAAGCATACACATGCCTTTATTCAACACCTATTTATTGAGCAGCTAATATGTAAAAGCCCCCATATTGCAATGCACAAAGATAAAAGGACCTGAATCCTTGACCTCAAGATATGCTGGGAAATGGAGACCACTTAAACAACTAAAATGCAAGGCACAAGATAGTGAATTCCAAGAGAGGGGTACAGATGAAGCCAGAGAGGAAAGGTGTCTTCTGATGAAAAAAATCAGAGGCAGTCTCTTGGAGAGAGACATATTTGAGATGGACCCTGCTGAAATCTGGACAGTGGGGACTTGAGAGGAAGAAGCATCTAATCTTAAGCAAAGACCATGAAAGGGGCAAGAGGGAGATGATTCAGAAATCAGGCTGGAAGTTAAGAAAAACAAACAAAACAAAAAGAAGGGGGTGAGACAGGTGAATAGACTGGGGCCTGTCCAAGGAGCTGGATGTCATTCCAGACAACAGGGAGTCACTGAGGGGCTCTTGTCTGAAGCAGGGCATCCTCAAAGGTGTCTAAGACCAGCGCAGGAAATACCTGCCGGGCTACAGTGTAGGACGCATGGGGGAACAGAACATGCGGAGGCGACGGACAGAGAAGGGGGAAGAATGACATAAGCAAGGATTAATGAGACTCCGCATCACTCCTCTAGGAGAGAAGGGGATGAAGCGAGAGCCGCTGTAGAGATGCGATCACTGGGGAAAACAGGAAAGGAGGTGAAATGCAGAGCAAGCTGTGAAGAGGTGACAGAGAAGACAAGGGCAGGCTCACACACAACAAACTTGAGATACCCACAGGAGCTGAAAGCATGGTCCTGGTCCCTGGGAGAAGCCAGGGCAGGAGATGAAAATAAGGATGTCGAAGTGATTACGAAAGAAATGACTGGAAGTGAAAGGACAGCTGTGAGGTCACAACCTTGAGAAGGACCTGAGAAGGACACGTCAGTGGCAGAGGAAGGAACGAAAGGACAGCAGAGAAAGTAGGTCAGAGAGGGGAAGAAAAGCAGGGGAAGCAGAATCAAAAGTTGCAGCAAACAGCCGGGCACGGTGGCTCGCGCCTGTAATTCTAGCACTTTGGGAGGCCGAGGCGGGCCAATCGCCTGAGGTCAGGAGTTTGAGACAAGCGTGGTCAACATGGTGAAACCGTGGCTCTATTAAAAGTACAAAAATTAGCTGGATGTGGTGGTGAGTGCCTGTGATCCCAGCTACTCGGGAGGGTGAGGCAGGAGAATCACCTGAACCTTGGAGGCAGAGGTTGCAGTGAGCTGAGATCACGCCACTGCATTCCAGCCTGAGTAACAGAGCAAGACTCTGTCTCAAAAAAAAAAAACAAAACAAAAAACAAAAAAACGATTGCAGCACTCCAACCCAGGTGACTGAGTGAGACTCCATCTCCAAAAAAAAACTTGCAGAAAGAGATGGACTCTGAGCACCAAGTGAAGACAAGACTTGGTGAGGAGGAGACGAGCAGCAATTTTGAAAGCCGTTCTAGCAGAGTGGTGGCCGGCTGATACCAGGTAGGCAGTGAGGCCATGGAGATGGCTGAAGAACACGCGTGTGGTTGTGTAGGCCTGAAATGCCACCTCTCCAGCCCTTTCATCTGCTTAATTTCTCTTATCTGTAGAGCCTCAGCTTAAACATCACTTCTACTAGGACACCTTCTCCAAACCCCCAGTCTGGGTTCTGTGCCCTGGGCGTTCCCAGGCACCCTGTCCATGCACCCCACAGGATGCCTGTTCCACTGGGCCTGGAGTGTATTCAAGGAGCAAGGGATGGACCTTGATGATGAAAAGACACCATTTCTTTGGAGATGGGACAAAGAGGGAGAAAAACAGGGGCAAATCTGGAGAAACCTGGAGGGAGGTGAGATATCCGTTGGCCCAGCCTCCTTGTCAGGGGATAGGAAGCAGAAACGGGGAATCGGGAGTTACCGTTCAATGCGTACAGAATTTCAGTATGGGAAGACAGAAAAGTTCTGGAGGTGGACGGTGGTGATGGTTGCGTAACACCATGAATATACTTAATGCCACTGAGCTGTGCACTTAAAAATGGTTAAAATGGGTCAGGCGCGGTGGCTCATGCCTATAATCCCAGCACTTGGGAGGCGAGGCGGATGGATCACCTGAGGTCAGGAGTTCGAGACCAGCCTGGCTAACGTGGTGAAACCCCATCTCTTCTAAAAATACAAAATAAGACGGGCGTGGTGGTATGCACCTGTAATCCCAGCTTCTTGGAAGGCTGAGGCAGGAGAATCGCTTGAACCTGGGAGGTGGAGGCTGCAGTGAACTGAGATCTTGCCACTGCACTCCAGCCTGGGTGGCAGAGTTAAAAACAGTTAAAGTTGTAACTTTTAAGTTATGTATATTTTACCACAATAAAAAATGTTTAAAATGTGTTCTCTCAAACGATGTGGGCAGTAGGGAGGGTGACATGCTCGACATGCTCTGTAGAGCCCTGTGCCAGAGTGACATGATACAAACACTATTCCAAGGATAGCAGAGAAATGCCGTGTGAATAACATTTATGAAACAGGAGAGACGGGGGAAAAATACTGCATCTCTAAATTAGATTAATCTATGATTTTAAATGTGTGTGTGTAAATTAATGTAATAACTTAAATCATACAGGTATGCATTTGCATAGTCGGTCTACCTTCCTAAAACTTGACGTTAATTTTTCTTAACACTGGCTGGGAAGAACTTCTCACTTATTTAATTGGTGTGGTGTGAGGCTGGTCATGGGTTGTTTTAAATATCTCCTTAAGAAATGTTAAGGTGTTGCAGAGTCGAACACCTATGTTTTATATTCAAGTAAACTAAAGAAAACCGCCATTTTGTAAAACCTTCTCATTGTAAGAACAAGAGAATTATCTTATATTTGGGCAAAATATATTAACTGCTGCCAAGAATTCTTTGAACAGAAAGTTGGCTAAGTTCCATGAATTTCACACCTTGGTTATTTTATAAACTGACAGTCAAGTCCCATTTCTGCTCAGGGAGCTGAAAGCTCTGGGTACTAAGGAACAGTTGCCTCTAACTATTTACCACTGAGATTTAATATCAGGCTCCAAGCAACAGAAACCCCAGGGCCCAGGGCACACTTGGGAAAAGCTCCCAGCTCCCAGCTGAATGCGCAGCCCACGTGGGAATGGACTGATGTGACCAGAGACACTAATAGGTTGATGGAGAAGTCAAATAAAAACAAGGAGAGGCTATTGATTTGGACTGAGCTCCTGCACTGAGACCCTAATAGACCAACCCAAAATGGAGTCACTCACACTAAGGTTCCACATCACCAACCCAAAACCTCAGCTGTGTACTCCTAAGATCTGACCTTCTGATATCAGGAGAGAGAAATAATAGCTGACTCTCCAAACCGGCCAGTTTCCCCCAAAAGAACCAAACCAAACCAAACAAAAATAAAAACCCAGGAGATTCACAGCAACCAATCAAAAGGGGGCCAGTCATGAACTGACATGCTAGGGAAGTCCCCTTTGCTTAACCCATAGAAGGAGAGTCACCCGAAGTCCGCTGATGTTAACCAATCCACTCGAGGCACTGTGCTGTTTCCTTGTTCCTGCTCAAGCCACAAAAACCAACTGTCCTGCAGTGCCCAGCAGAACCCTTGTCTATTTTGCAGACTATGGTGCCTGGTTCATGAATCATTATTAAAAGCCAGTTAGATCTTTAAAACTCAGTATGTTGAATCCTTGTTCTCTGAAAGCCCCCATTGGTCCCATAGGGGCTAGTTTTCTGTGAAACATGCTCTTCAGGACTGTCTAGTTTAGTCTCGAAATGTCTGTGCTTAGCCAACTCATAAAGCGTTCATCTGTGCTACTTTGCAAACTATGGGGAGGATAACTGAATGGGAAAGCATGGCCCAGGCTGGTTCACCTGTTATGACCAAAGCCTGATTGGAAACCACCATGAACACCAAGACCAAGTTGTCACTCTTCATCTGGTGTGGCAAACTAAATTACAGGCAGAGAACCTGAGAAGAAATGCTCCGCACGCTTATGACTTGAGGCACCAGTTCAGCTCAATTACTTAACTAGCTTCTTTGGAATCACATTACCTGACTTCAAGTTATACTGCAGAGCTATAGTAACCAGTATGGTAGTAGCATAAAAACAAACACTTAGACCAATGGGACAGAATAGAGAACCCGGAAACAAACCCATACACCTACAGGGAACTCACTTTTGACAAAGATGCCAAGAGCATACACTGGGGAAAAGACAGTCTCTTCAATAAATGGTGCTGGGAAAACTGGATATCCATATGCAAAGGAGTGAAACTAGACCCCTATCTCTCTCCATATACAAAAATCAAATCAAAATCAATGGAAGACTTAAATCTAAGACCTTGAACTATGAAACCACTACAAGAATAACAATGCTCAAGTTTGATCTCTCTGCTTGCAGAAAATATTTCAGTACATGGCCTTGAAAATATGATTTTAAATGCCTAGGTGTGTGATGGTAACAGGATTCACAGCACATGGATTTAGACTGTTCAAAACTTTCTCAGGCTGGGCACGGTGGCTCATGCCTGTAATCCCAGCACTTTGGGAGGCCGAGGTGGGCAGATCACTTGAGGTCAGGAGTTTAAGACCAGCCTAGCCAACATGGTAAAACCCTGTCTTTACTAAAAACACAAAAATTAACTGGGCATGGTGGCAGGTGCCTGTAATCCCAGCACTTTGGGAGGCTGAGACAGGAGGATCACCTAAGGTCAGGAGTTCGAGACCAGTCCGGCTAAAACCCCATCTCTACTAAAAATACAAAAAATTAGCTGGATGTGGTGGTGGGAGCCTGTAATCCCAGCTACTCAGGAGGCTGAGGCAGGAGAATTGCTTGAACCCAGGAGGCAGAGGTTGCAGTGAGCCGAGATCGCACCATTGCTCCAGCCTGGGTGACAAGAGTGAAACTCTGTCTAAAAAAAAAAAAGAGCTAAATAAGGAAGAGTGAAAATGTAAAATAAATGCTACGGTGCTTTGCTTGGATGAGAGCAAGCCTGTGGGTTTCTTGACCTGTAAGTCCTTCTTCTCTGCAATGAGTTTTCTATTCAATTACAAGGAAGACCTGCTTCTTCTGGAGTTGAAGTGGGGGGTCAAAGACATAACTGTTCCGGGACTTTGAGGCTGGGCAAGCTCAGGTGTAATTTCATACCTTTGCTATAGTTTCAAAGATGAAAGATAAAGGGGTTTTCCCTTTGTGTAGGATGTAGAGTTATTATTCAGAAATATCACAGAGTATTTTACAGGAGATTATGGTTTGTACATGCGAATACAAGTAGAGCACGGGGCTATGCATATTATAGAGAGGCAGGGAGTTTTTGCACCTATCTATTTCATTCACAAAACCCAAGCTATAGGACAGAGGTAATGCTAGAACATAGGCAAAGGGAAGGCTGAATACTGAGGAAATGCACCCACGGACTCCCTGGTTCAGTCTATAATTTTCCTTGGGTACACAATTGTGTGCTAGCTGACCGCACAGAAAGACCATTTGGCTTCATCTGTCATATATGAAAAGTTTACTGAGTCTAAATACCATCAAAAGTTTTGGATGATTTACTCTATTATTTTTTCTTTGATTTGAAAAAATACCAGCTGGGCGTGGTGGCTCACAGCTGTAATCCCAGCACTTTGGGAGGCTGATGTGGGCGGATTGCCTGAGCTCAGGAGTTTGAGACCAGCCTAACCAACACGGTGAAACCTTGTCTCTACTAAAAATATAAAAATTAGCCAGGTGTGGTGGTGGACACCTGTAATCCCAGCTACCCGGGAGGCTGAGGCAGGAGAATCTCTTGAACCTGGGAAGCGGAGGTTGCAGTGAGCCGAGACCAGGCCATTACACTCCAGCCTGGGCAACAAGAGTGAAACTCTATCTCAAAAAAAAAAAAAAAAAAAAAAAAGAAAAAGAAAAAGTACCAAAAACACCCAAAAAGTAAAAATTACTCAAAATCATGCTGTTTCTTTAGAAATCAAAAAGAGATAGGAAAAACTTTCTCTCTCAATCTATTATCACATCTCTCAATCCCATCTCACTCACCGCACGTTACTGGTTACAATCTGGGCACTTCCTTCCTGATTCCTTAGTCATGGCCATGTTCACATATATATAGAAATATTTTTTTTAGGCCCCAAATCACATTGATCTACAACTTGCTTTATCTGCTTAACAATACATCAGATATATTTCTTAAGGCCAAGGCTCTCTCTTCTTTTTAATGGTTCAAAAATATCCCACAGCATCAATGCACCATAATTTATTCAACTAGTGCCTGCCAACGGGTATGGGAGTTACCCGCAGCTCTTCTCCATTTTGAATGCCACACTGTGTACCCTGCACCACGTAATGAGTTCTGTAGGATCAAGTCCTTAAAGTGAGATTGCTAGAGAGGAGTGTGAGTGGGTATTGCTAAACAATTTTCTGTAAAGTTGTATCAGTTTACACTCTCAACTGTGTGTGAGAGCTCACCCTGACACCCACACCATCCAAAAGTCTAAGTGAAATTCTAACCTGCTCGTAAAGTTCAAAGGCACTGCAGTCAGTGGAGCACTGCAAGGTTATGAGAAGAGGAGCCACTGAATCAATTAATTAGAGCTGTTAAAGAACTGTCCAGTTTAATTATTAATAAACTTCTCTCCTGTTCTTCTTGGGGAAATAAGTACTAAGTGCTAAAAATCAAGCATTTTTGCCCTTTGGCCTGAATTTTTTTTTTTTTTTTTTTTTTTTGGTGGGGCACGGAGTGTCTGTCACCCATGCTGGAGTGCAGTGGCGCAATCTTGGTTCACTGCAGCCTCCGCCTCCCGGATTTAAGCGATTCTCCTGCCTCAGCCTCCTGAGAAGCTGAGACTACAGGCATGCGCTACGATGCCCGGCTAATTTTTGTATTTTTAGTAGAGACGGGGTTTCACCATGTTGGCCAAGATGGTCTCGATCTCCTGACCTCGTGGTCTGCCCACCTCAGCCTCCCAAAGTGCTGGGATTACAAGCATGAGCCACTGCGCCTGGTCTGTTTTATCATTTTTTTGTTTTTTCATTTTTTTTTTTAGAGAGAGAAAGAGCCTGGCTCTGCTGCTTAGGCTGGAGTTCCGCGGCATGATCTCGGCTCACTATTACCTCCGCCTCCAGAGCTCAAGCCATCCTCCCACCTCAGTCTCCCAAGTAACTGTGACTACAGGCATGCACCACAATGCCCAGATACTTTTTGTATTTTTGTAGAGACGGTGTTTCACCATGTTGCCCAGGCTGGCCTCGAACTCCTGGACTCAAGTTATCTGCCTGCCCCAGCCTCCCAAAGTGCTGGGATTACAGGCGTGACCCCCATGCCCAGTAAACTTGAATATGTTTTACCACAAATACTTTATTTTGTCCTGGTCTAAAAGCAGAAATAAGTCAAAGCCCGTAAGTATTAACAGACCACATCAAATCAGAGTACTATGGTTTTTCTTTTTTTTAAAAAAATAGCATTTTGGGGAGGTTTCACTATAGAAAAAAATACTCAAGGCCTTGAAATGATGGCTGAGGTTGAGTAGTAGGAATTGGCAGTGGGAAAAATGTGAACAACAGTTGACATTTCATGATTTTTTTCCAGCAATCAAAAACAAAGAATGCAGGTGGCCCTGGTTCACCCAAGCCTAGGGCTTGGCAAGGCAGGTTCCATTAAAAATCACCAGGAGCATTGCCAAAATGTTTGACCAGGGCATCGGGCTGGGTCAGTGAGGCCAGAGGAGGGCTGCAGGGCTGCGGTTCAAGGTCAAGAACTACATCAGCATCTCTCCACCGGCTGTACAGGGATGAGTGGGGAGTGTGACAGCTAAACACAGGTGCAGAGGGAGTGAGAGGGAGCGGGGGAAGGGGAAGAAAGAAAAGAGGAAGGCTGGGGTCAGAGAGGGAACTTCAGAGTCGCAGGTAGAGGGTTTGTTCCCAGCGGTGGCATGATCTGAGGCATGGCCATTCCCTTGGTGGCACAGGCACACGTGGGAGGAAGGTCATGGCAAGGTCATGGTCTGGGATAAAGAAGTTCAGTCTAGAGAAAGTGAGAAGCCACATGCCGAGGAAGGTAAATACCAATGGGAGATAGAATCAGATCATTATCTGTTTTGGGCAAAATTGTTTACAGTTATCTAAAGACAGAAAGAGAAGTTCTACAGTTTTTAAAGACCCCAGCCAAGTTCTCCTGGCATTACTCACTTATTTTTAACTTTCTAGTGGTCAGTGAGTTATTCTAATACAGGACCCTCAATCACCTTACTAGAGATGAGTGAGTGGCCAGCTCTACAGACTGCTGGGAAGGTAGATAAATGAAGAACAGGGGAAACAGGGAGATGGAGGAGTGTGAGGCCAAGAGAGATCCGCGATGCTTTTGTTCACAGAAGAGAACAAGTGATTTCTCCCTTGAACCCAGGAGATGGAGATTGCAGTGAGCGGAGATCACACCACAGCACTCCAGCCTGGGTGACAGAGCAAGACTCTAAGAATAAGAACAGGTGGCCAGGCGCAGTGGCTCATGCCTGTAATCCCTGCCCTTTTGGGAGGCTGAGGCGGGCAAATCACAAGATTAGCAGATCGAGACCATCCTGGCTAAAATGGTGAAACCCTGTCTCTACTAAAAATTTTTAAAAATAGCCAGATGTGGTGGCACATGCCTGTAGTCCCAGCTACTTGGGAGGCTGAGGCAGGAGAATTGCTTGAACCCAGGAGGCGGAGGTTGCAGTGAGCCAAGATCCCGCCACTGTTCTCCAGCCTGGGTGACAGAGCGAGACTCTGTCTCAAAAAAAAGAACAGGTGATTTCTATTCCAGTGCAACTGACCCCTTGAGATTTCCTCTCCCTTCTTTAAATGTCCAGACAGCTCTGCAACAGGAACCCTTTCACCACCTGTTTTGGGAACCTGCCGTTAGTTTGGACTGGAATGCAATAGCTGCAAGGCTGAAGTGAGTCCCTCTCATCAGTGTTAAAAATACCAAGTATGTGCTCTAGGCAGTTTTATAGTTTCATCTAATAGCCCTGGTTTCCCCCCGTTCTATAAACTTCCCATCAGGGATGCAGTAAGGAGTTACCAAGCAAACCAGAACGATCCGATTTTCCCTTAGAGGAAGGAACTAAGGACTCTCCAGTCTATTAAACAGATCTTGTCGGAGCTTGAAAGGATTCCTGCATATCATGAGAAGCAGGTAGGGGCCTGCCGGGCTGACTCACACCAGATATCATCTCCAGCAAGTGCTGGTTGGGTCCATTCCCTGTTATTATACTGTAGGTAATGACTTGGGGTCTGCAGAGAGTCTGGTGAGCTGGTTGCCCTGCCAAGCCAATGAAGTTGTTGGATGGGATTCTGCCCACTGCCTCGCCACCCAATTTTTTTTTTTTTTTTTTTTTTTTTTAAGACAGAGCCTTGCTCTGTCACCCAGGCTGGAGTGCAGTGGCACAATCTCAGCTCACTGCAACCTTTGCCTCGCAGGTTTAAGCAATTCTTCTGCCTCGGCCTCCCTAGTAGCTGGGACTACAGGCACACACCACCACGCCCGGCTAATTTTTGCATTTTTAGTAGATATGGGGTTTCACCATACTGGCCAAGTTGCTCTCGAACTCCTCATCTCGTGATTCGCCTGCCTTGGCCTCCCAAAATGCTGGGATTACAGGCGTGAGCCACTGCGCCCAGCCTCTCCATCCAATTTAAGGAAAGGAGCAACCCTTCCATCTCCCAGTAGCTTTTATCTGCACCATTCTGCAAGATAGGTACCATTTAGAACTGTGGAAAAGTCTAAATCTCCCTAGATTTAGGCAAGGCAAGAGGCCCGGCAGCAGGTGGTAACAACTGCTACCAACTCGGACACGCTGGGCACCTGGCAGGGGTGCTGGGCCAGGTCCTGGGGCCAACTCTGCTGCTCATCCACTGTCCCAGGCTCCCTCATCTGTAAAGCAAGGAGGCTGAATGACATGGCTTCTAAGGTTCCCTTCGGCTTTAAGATGCCAAGTTGTCAAACTGGGCAGCTGGGCCCCAGGCTCACTTTCTAAATTGTCAAGATTAGCAATGCCGAGTCATCCCCCTGCTCTAGTTCTGGATGGCACCAAGCCTAGGAAATAAAGCACAATAGATGGGGCCCTGGTCTCTGAATGACAGAGTGTGCATGCGGGCTAGGAGGAAGGAGGAATCCAGCCCTCTAAAAGGAAGGTGTAGGTGGTGTGTGAGGGGTCAAAGACAACGGGGTGTGTCCCACTTAAGATACAAACTCTGGGCCAGGAGCTGTGGCTCACACCTGTAATCCCAGTACTTTGGGAGGCCAAGGCAGGCAGATCACAAGGTCAGGAGATCAAGACCATCTTGGCTAATAGGGTGAAACCCTGTCTCTACTAAAAAAACACAAAAAATTAGCCAGGTGTGGTGGCACATGCCTGTAGTCCCAGCTACCCAGGAGGCTGAGGCAGGAGAATTGCTTGAACCTGGGAGGCTGAGGCAGGAGAATTGCTTGATTTCTGTTCCTCTGATGAGGAAACAAGATGTAAAACCAGTCACTATTTATTGGGTGGCTATATTAGCATCAATTATTAACTAAGATAGTTCCCCATTTATTCTGTATGACATAATGCAGAACTTAAATTGTTGAGAGACTTGGTAGATATCAAAGAAATCAATTACAGTCATGTGTCACTTAACAATGGGGATATGTTCTAAGAAATGCGTCCTCAGGTGATGTCATTTTGTGAACATCATAGAGTGCACTTACACAAACCTAGATGGTGTAGATCACTATACACCTAGGCTGGGTGGTAAAGCCTATTGTTCCTAGGCTACAAACCTGTGCAGCATGTTACTGACTTGAATACTGTAGGCAACTGTAACACAATGGTAAGAACATATCTAAACACAGAAGAGGCACAGTAAAAACGTGGTATTAGAATCTCGGCTAGGCGCGGTGACTCACACCTGTAAGCCCAACACGTTGGGAGGCTGAGGCGGGTGGGATCATAAGGTCAGGAGTTAGAGACCAACCTGGCCAACATGTCGAAGCTCCGTCCCTACTAGAAATACAATAATTAGTCTTGGCATGGTGGTATGCGCCTGTAATCCCAGCTACTTGGGAGGCTGAGGCGAGAGAATCGCTTGAATCCGGGAGGAGGAGGCTGAAGTGAGCTGAGACAATGTCACTGCATTCCAGCCTGGCTGACAGCGAGACTCCATCTCAAAAAAAAAAAAAAAAAATCTCAAGGGACCACTGTCGAACACATGATCTTGTTGACAGTCAAGTTATTATGCAGCACAAGACTGTAGTTACTGCTAGGCTCTCAACAGATAAAACAGCATCATTTTCAACAGATAAAACAGCATCATTTCTTTTATTTGGTGGCATTTACCACTAGGAAGGGACTTGGAGTGCCTCTGGTTTGCTTAGTGGAAGAATGAACTGGCAATCGGCCTTAGGTCTAGTCTGCAAATATAGACATCAGGATAGTTGTAGGAAAGATACAGCTTTACGTGGGGGTAGGGGGCAGGTACTCACATTGTGACATTCACCAAAGCAGCATTTAGAACAGTGAAATAGTTGAAACAATCTCCAAGTCCCAGAATAGACATAAAGAAACTCTTACATAGCTGTACGGCAGAGACTGTAACAGGACATCCTATAGGAGGATGTGAGATGGGATGTCTTTAGTGTTATAGGAATTTTGATTGGGCCCAAGTGAGGACAGTGGTATGTACATGTTCCACAGAGAGGTGCCAGATAAACCCCAAAAGACTAGCTAAGGGTGGGCAAAATGTGGTGTTATGACCCTTGCCCCAAGCCCCACCTTCAGCTTATAGAAGTGTATTAGTACATTTTCACACTGCTATAAAGAACTGCCTGAGACTGGGTAATTTATAAAGAAAAGAGGTTTAATTGACTCACAGTTCCACACGGTTGGGGAGGCCTCAAGAAACTTACAGTCACGATAGAAGGTGAAGGGGAAGCAGGGCACGTTTTACATGGCAGCAAGAAAGAGAGGCGGGGGGACCGGCCACACACTTTTAAACCATCAGATTTCGTGAGAACTCACTCACTATGGTGAGAACAGCATGGGGATAACAACCCCCATGATCCAATCACCTCCCACCAGCTCCCTCCCCAGACACATGCAGATTACAATTCAAGAGGAGACTTGGGTGGGGACACGGAGCCAAACTGTATCAATAAGAGAAAGAGATTTCTTAGAAGAAATTCACGGAAGAAGTGAAAGCTGGGGCTGCTGCCCTCCCTCTGCTCACAAGGAGAAACAGGGCTGCTCTCTGCCCCATCCAAGCCAAGTGATGGGGGCATCAATATCACCACAAGGGGCTGCTTGTCAGCAGGGGTGAGGACCAGCCTCTCACTCCCCAACTGGATTCCTGCGGACTGTAGATACTCACAGGCCCAACCTTTCAACCACTGGAAGACCTAACCTGTGGGCCTGAGGAAGCGAGATGCTAGCTGGAACCGCCCTGGATGACGGCACCGTGGGGCATGTTTTCCATGGGTCATATGCACCAGGGCCTTCTGGAAAGCACACAGGCCTCTTACCTACTCAGGTAAGAGGTGCAAGGTGTACTCCTGGGAGAGAAGGAGCTGGGGTTGGCTGCTGGGGGGAGGTGTAAAAATTCAGCTGGGAGTGTACTGCCCATTTCAGGTAATGGTACAGTGGCCGAATTCTCATCTCTGGGGAGGAGGGAGAAAGCCAGGTCCAACCGCCTAACTTTTAGGCCTCCAAATTCCAGATCAGGCCTGAGCTGAAGGTGAGGAAAGAAGTTTTGAGTCGGGTGTGGTGGCTCATGCCTGTAATCTCAGCACTTTGGTAGGCTGAGGCAGGATCATTGAGGTCAGGAGTTCAAAACCAGCCTGGGCCACATGGTGAAACCCCGTCTCTACTAAAAATACAAAAATTAGCCGGACATGGTGGTGGGCACCTGTAGTCCCAGCTACTCAGGAGACTGGGGCAGGAGAATTCCTTGAACCCGGGAGGCAGAGGTTGCAGTGAGCCAAGATTGTGCCACTGCACTCCAGCCTGGGCGACATAGCAAGACTCTGTTTCCAAAAAAAAAGAAAGGAAGGAAGCTTTGAACTGAACTGGATGACAGACAAATACTCCACTAAGTTCGTTTCATGTAAATATAACATTAACCAGATATTTATTGAGCACTTACTGTGTGCTAGGAGACGAGTATTATGATGTCCATTTTACCAAGGAGAAAGCTGACTGAGAGGGGTTAGGGAACCAGTTCCAGGTGACACAGCAAAATAGCAAAGCTAGGGACTGAGAAGGTCTGTCTAGCTCCAGAGGCCACGGCGATAGAATCAAGATAGTAGATTTTATCACCATGTTTCCAGTCACACAGTACTGAGTAGTGGAGTCAAGACTTGCATTGTGTACCACTGGGAGAGGAAGAGCTGGAGTTGATTGCTGGGGGTAGGTGCAAAAGTTCAGTTGGGAGTGCACTGCCCATATAAGGTAACTGTGCAGTGGCCATGGTGATAGAATCAAGATGGTAGAGTCAAGACAGTAGTATCAGCGCTCAGTACTGTACGACCTTCAACAAATATTTAACCTCTCTGGATCTCCATGTGTAAAGTGAGCATAATAATGGTACATCCTGCATAGGGTCATTTTGAAAACTATATGAGTCAGCCTGGGTGTAGTGGCTCATGCCTGTAATCCCAGCACTTTGGGAGGCTGAGGCTGGTGGATCACTGGAGGTCAGGAGTTAGAGATCAACCTGGCCGACATGGTGAAACCCCATCTCTACTAAAAATACAAAAATTAGCCGGGTGTGGTGGCGGGCGCCTGTAATCCCAGCTACTCAGGAGGCTAAGGCAGGAGAATCGCTCCTGGGAGACAGAGGTTGCAGTGAGCTGAGACTGCACCACTGCACTCCAGCAAGACTCTGTCTCAAAAAATAAAAAAAAAATTTTAAAAAATGGGGATGTCCTTAGAACAGCACTTGGCCTTAACATTTTTAATTATAATGATTATTCTTTTGATCACATCAAATTAACTCTTTATACAAAACGTTTATGATACTGTAGTAAGTAAAGAAAGCAAGACATTCCATTGTCTATACAGTGTGACCATAACTATACAAAAAAATAATTATACCCATGCAAAGGGAAAAAAGAGAAAAGCATACTTCCTTCATTGTCTTTATTATTATTATTATTATTTTAGAGACAGAGTCTTCCTCTGTGACCCAGGCAGGAGTGCAGTGGCACAATCATATGCCTAGGCTTAAGTGATCCTTCCATCTCAGCCACCCGAGTAGCTGGGACTACAGATGTGCACCACCACACCGGGCCCTCATCATTCATCATCTTTTAATAAGCCTATTACTTTGTTTTGTTTTTTTTTTTTTGAGACAGAGTCTCGTTCTGTCACCCAGGCTGGAGTGAAGTGGCGTAATCTTGGCTCACTGCAACCTCTGCCTCCTGGGTTCAAGGGATTCTCGTGCCTCGGCCCCCCCAGTAGCTGGGATTACAGGCGCCCACTACTACGCCCAGATAATTTTTGTATTTTTAGTAGAGACGGGGTTTTGCCACGTTGGCCAGGCAGGTCTCGAACTCCTGAGCTCAGGCAATCTGCCCGCCTTGGCCTCCCAAAGTATTAGGATTACAGGCGTGAGCCACCACGCCCAGCTGCCTGTTACTTTTATAATGGAAAAGTAATTATGTAACAGAAAGAATTTTGTAGCCCTAGCTTGCTGTTACTATTAACAGTTTTAAACAAATAATGAGTACCTATCACATCTAAGGCTTTGTGACTTAGCAAAGGCTAGGTAAGCATATGCAGCCATATCCCGGATGGGAAGTAGAACCAAACAGAATGCATAGGAAAAGATGTAAGTATAACCGATATAGCCAGAATGAATGATAAAGCAAAATGATCCATGACAGTGGAGGCTGGTCGGGAAAACTCCAGCCTTCTGCTCAGAGGAGAATGGAAACCATCAGGGTGTATGTTTTCTGATACAGACAAACACACAATACCCTGGATGCTAAGACTTACGTATTCATCCATCCATTCCATTTAATAAATGTCTACTAAGTATCAGATTCCAAGATAAATGCTGCAATATAATCATCATCAAATTATCATGTGCTGTTATGGGCTGAATTGTGTCTCCTGCAAAATCCCTATGTTGGGGTCCTGATACCCAATATCTCACAATGTAGGCTTATTTGGACATAGGGTCTCTACAGAGGTAAGCAAGTTACTATGAGATCATTAGGGTGGGCTCTAAAATCCAATATGGCCAGTGTCTTATAAAATGGGGACAGTTGGAGACAGGCCTGCACACAGGGAGAACAACCAGGCAGAGGTTGGGATGATGCTTCTACAAGCCAAGGAATGCCAAAGAGTGCCAGCAAACCACCAGAAGCTAGGAGAGGGACATAGAACAGAATCTCCCTCACAGCCCTCAGGAGAATCCAACACTGCTGGCACCTTGATCTGAGACTTCCAGCCTCCAGAACTGGGAGAACATAAATCTCTGTTGTTTGAGCCTCTGACTTTGTGGTACTTAGTTACAGCAGCCCAAGCAGACTAGGCACACGTGGTTATGTCAGTTACTTCTGAAAAGGAAAAAGAAGAAATCTCTGGGCCTCTGTTTTTGTATCTGCAAAGAAAGCTGGACTAAATGATACAGCTCCTTCCACCTCTAATGTCCTATAAGTCTACACAGTCTCTGTATCAGAAATGCACATTGGTTAGGTGAAGACGGCATTTCCCAAGGTGCGTTTCTTGGCCTAAGAAATTTGCATAGCAGGGCGGGGCAGGTCACCAGCGCTGGCACCGGAGCACCTATAGTTAGTTATTTGATTTCTTTCATCAGAGTTTTTATAGTTTTCCTCACACAGATCATATATGTATTTTGTTAGATTTCAACCTAAGTCTTTCATTTTGGGGGAGTTAATATATTAGAAATGGGGAAAGAGTTTTGGGAGTCAGGGAATACACTCTCTAATGCTCTTCCCCAGCAGCTGAGGCTGTCATTGTGGGCCTGCTCTGACCACCATGGTGGGACCAACTCTAGGATCAGACCCTCCCAAGCTGCCCAGTTCAACTTCAGCCCAGCAGGCCATCCATGGCAGCCAGGAGGAGCAGCCCACACGCAGGCTACATGAAGAGTTAGGCAGTGAACGTGTCTGCATTTCTCTGCCCTGTGGATGCGTGGTCTAAGCCAGCCTTCCTCGCTCTGGCTATGCTGGGAGAGCCCTGGGACATTTAAGGAAGATCAGTGCTTGGAGTCTATCCCAGATCACTTAAGCCAGAATCTCTGGGGCATGGGGCCCAGGCACTGGCATTTTATAAAAGCTCTCCAAGTAGGCCAGGCACGGTGGCTCACACCTGTAATCCCAGCACTTTGGGAGGCCGAGTTGGGCGGATCACCTGAGGTCAGGAGTTTGAGACCAGCCTGGTCAACATGGAGAAACCCTGTCTCTACTAAAAGTACAAAATTAGCCAGGTGTGGTGGCACGCATGTGTAATCCCAGCTACACAGGAGGCTGAGGCAGGAGGATCGCTTGAACCCAGGAGGCAGAGGACACAGTGAGCTGAAACTGCACCTTTGCACTCCAGCTTGGGCAACAAGAATGAAACTGTCTCAAAAAAAAAAAAAAAAAAAAAAAAGTTCTCCAAGTAATTCTAATGTGCAGTCAAGGACCAGAACCATTGGTTTAAGCAGATCATAGATGGATACTAATACTGTTAGTAAGAAAATTTAAATCTGTTTTCTTTGGGCCACTAACTAATAGGCACTTTCCATGTTTTTTTTTTTTTTTTCAAATCTATTGTTAGGGATTCTCATTACTGCCTAAGGTGCTAGTCACAGGGTGGCCACTTGAAGGGGCTGATGTTTGAAGCACCTTCTATGTGTAAAGTGATGCGGCAGGCTCAGGGGTTATACAAAAACAGCGAAGAAGGGTAGGATGGCAGGAGGACATGCAAATGAAGGGTAAGAGGTACATGTGTGACTATTCTCACAATCACTACTACTGTAGATTTGTGTTAACCCACACTAAAATTATTCATATATCCATCCTGCTGTGGAACAGGTGAATTTAACCCATAGCCAGTTAGCCCTCCTGTTCAATTATTTCATATTGGGTATGGGTTTGGGGTACATCAGAATCACCTATAAGGCTTTTATTTTTATTTTTTTATTTTGAGGCAGGGTCTCACTTTGTTATCAAGCTGCCTAGGCTGGTCTCAACCTCCTGGGCTCAAGTAATCCTCCCACCTCTGCCTTCTGAGTTGCTGAGATTACAGGTGCATGTCACCATGCCCTGCTCCCATAAGACTTTTAAAAACTACTTCCTCCCAGACAATGTTAGCTGGGGGGCTGGGGAGGGACAGAGAAAAGAAGATTGAGAAGATCTGCTTTTGCAGCTCTGGAAGCTAAGAGCTCCTGCAATGCGGCCCTACTTCCTTCCCCCACCCTGCCTGCCTCTGTTCTCAATGACAGCTATGTGGTCTAGCTAAGGCCTCCCCACCTTCCACCCTCCCGAGAGACAGGACTAATCCACTACCGGAGAGTCCTGGAAACCTCTTCAGAGCACAGGGCTGGGATGCATGTGCCTGGATGAGCCCTGCAGGGTCCTGAGCTGCATTTGTTCCCTGTGCAAGTGTCTTGCTAGCTCAGCTCCACCGCAGGTTTCTGGGGGGGGAGCTTGGCCTTGTATGTACTCTGCAAACCACGCTGCTCAAGCCACTGCCTGTGTGGCGGAAGAGGCAAGGCTGCTTGGACTTAAGTTAGCACAAGCTAACCTTTGATTGCTGGGAACTCTCCACATCTACTGTTTTTTGGTTTTGTTTTTCTTTTTGAGATAGAATCTCGCTCTGTCGCCCAGGCTGGAGCACAGTGGGGCAATCAGAGCCCACTGCAGCCTCCTCCTCCTGGGCACCTTGAACACAGCAGAGTTTGTGTCTTTTTCTCTGTTAAAATGACACTCCCCATTCTCCCCTGCTTTATTTTTCTCCACAGCACCCATTGCCATTAGAAACTATCTGTATTACACAATCTTGTACAAATCTGTTCATGGTTAGTCTTATTTGTTACACACCCATAAGGCATAAATGATGCTCTTGATAATATTTTTAAAGCTTAAAAAATATTAACTCACTTCATCATCACAACCACCCTGAGGGAGGTACTACTGTATGCCTTATCTAATTCTATTGCCTAGTATTTTACAGACAGGGAAATGAAGGCCAGGCGTGGGGGCTCATGCCTGGAATTCCAGCACTTTGGGAGTTCAAGGTGGACGGATCACCTGAGGTCAGGAGTTCCAGATCAGCCTGGCCAACATGGCAAAACCCTGTGTCTACTAATAATAAAAAATTAGCCAGGCTTGGTGGCATGTGCCTGTAATCCTAGCTACTCGGGGGGCTGAGTCAGGAGAACTGCTGAAACCTGGGAGGCAGAGGTTGCAGTGAGCCAAGATCGTGCCACTGCACTCCAGCCTGGGTGACAGAGTAAGAGTCCATCTCAAAAAAGAAAGAAAGAAAAGAAAGAAAAGAAAGAAAGAAAGAGAAAGGAAGGAAGGAAGGAAGGAAGGAAGGAAGGAAGGAAGGAAGGAAGGAAGGAAGGAAGGAAGGAAGGAAGGAAGAAATGAAGGCACTGTCCAGGGTCACAGAAATTTTGCTATAGGTGCTCTGGTGCCAGCACTATTGACCTGCCCTGCCCTGCTATGCGCCCTCCTCACCCATTGGCTGTCAGCTCCTGATGGCAGGGGTTCTGTCTTTTGTTTACCACCACATCTCAGCACTCTGAGCAGTACCCAGGACAACCTGACCAAGCATGCTTACGAAATATTCACATGCTTTACAGTGTGTGCACACTTCATGAACGATGCTGGGGACCAAAGATGACCAGGACAGCCTCTCTGTCCTTAAACAACTCACAGTCTAGTGCAGGCCTCTTCCAACTTTTTGACCACAACCTACAGAATGAAACATGTAACACTATTTTGCACAAATATATGTGTTTTTAAAAAATGTCTACTCGAAACCAAAAATTTACAAAAATAATTCTATTTCACGCATAGCATTTTGACACATTTTCTACTTTGTTGTATTGCATTCTACTCATTTCATTGGTAGAAATGCTGGTCAAGACTTAAGAAGCTTTTGTGACTTTCTTTTTTTTTTTTTTTGAGACGGAGTCTTGCTCTGTCGCCCAGGCTGGAGTGCAGTGGTGCAGTCTTGGCTCACTCAACCTCTGTCTCCCAGGTTCAAGCAATTCTTGTGCCTTAGCCTCCCGAGTAGCTGGCATTACAGGCGCATGCCACCATGCCCAGCTAATTTTTTGTATTTTTAGTACAGACGGGGTTTCACCATGTTGGTCAGGCTGGTCTCGAACTCCTGACCTCATGATCCACCCACCTCAGCCTCCTTATGACTTTCCAATCTATGTCATTGTCTAAAGTTTGAAAAATACTGAACTATAGGCATAGCCAGGCCAAGGGCTGTAGGAGAGGTCTGTGTAACAAAGGGGAGAAGGGGAAGGTCCTTAGGGGCCCAAGGCCTCTTGGTCTTTGTTTAAAAAATGGCAGCAGGAAGATGTCCCGCTCTTCTCTTACAGTAAAATGGAGCTTGCATTTTTCATATAAAGCATTTCTATGTCTTTCAAAGTATAAGTGCCACGCTCTGCAGACATCAATAATGAATCATGACTTCTTCCTCTCCAACCATTGACACTCTGGTACTTAGACCTGCCAATCCTACAAGCACTCTTTGCGTATGGGTGCTCACAGTGATTGGTTCCAACAGGGGTGGAACTGCTGAAAAAAAGGAAAGGCACAAAGGCAGCCAAGCAGGGAGCCCGGAGACAGAGAACCTGGGCTCGCACCTTCATTCGTCTGGAACATGAACAAATGGTTTAATTCTTCTGCATTTCTTCATCTATGAAGTGGAGGTAATATCTCACCTCCTAAGACTGTCAGAGGCATCAAATATGGGCACACACATTTATGAAGACTGTAATGTGACTTACAAATATACTGAAAAGTTTATTAGTCACCAATTTAACCTTCTTCTTCATTTCTACCTCCCTGTGACCTTGGCCAGTGGCAAAGATCCCTGCTGTAGTGTGCTCCTGCCTCCTGCCTAGCTCATCCTCAGATGTAGAGGACAGTCAATAAAGAATTGATTATGTCTCAACTAATGCGATAACACAAAAAAGTAAATAAAAGGTACAGTGGAGAAATAAATAAAACTGTCTTTGCTTAGATGATATGACTGTCTACGTAGAAAATCGGAAACAGTCAACAAAAAAGTAAATTTTTATGGCAGGGTGGCAGGATACAAGATTAATACAAATAAGTCAATTGCTTTCCTATATATCAGCAATGAAGAAGATCCTGACATCTCAAGCACAATACCATTTATCATATATTAACTCCCCCCAAAATGAAAGACTTAGGCTGAAATCTAACAAAATACATATATGATCTATGTGAGGAAAACTATAAAAAGTCTAATGAAAGAAATCAAGTAACTAAATACAGGCATATCTCAGAATTATTATGGGTTCAGTTCCAGACTGAAGAGGTGGGGTTGGCTGCTGGGGGTAGGTGCAAAAATTCAGCTTAGAGTACACTGCCCATATCAGATAACTGTGCAGTGGCCATGGTAACAGAATCAAGATGGTAGTCAGTCGGGTGCCGTGGCTCACACCTGTAGTCCCAGCACTTTGGGAGGCTGAGGCGGGCGGATCACCTGAGGTCAGGAGTTTGAGAACAGCCTGACCAACATGGAGAAACCCCGTCTCTACTAAAAATACAAAAACGTGCTGGGCATAGTGGCACATGCCTATAATCCCAGCTACTCAGGAGGCTGAGGCAGGAGAATGCCCTGCCCCTGCTTCATGCATTATTTATGTACTAAGTTTATGTACTATTCTAAGTTTATATACTACTCTAAATTCTTTGTTGTCTTTTCAACAATGTTCACAGCATTTTCGTCAGGAGTAGATTCCATCACAGTCTCCCAGAGAGAGAGGTTGCAGCGAGCTGAAATCATGCCATTGCACTCCAGCCTGGGCAACAAAAGTGAAACTCCATTCCAAAAAAAAAAGATGGTAGAGTCAAGACAGGAGAATCAGTGCTCAGTACTGTATGACCTTAAATTATTTAACCTCTCTGGATCTTGAAGTGTAAAGTGGGCATAATAATAGTACATCCTGCATAGGGTCGTTTTGAAAACTGTATTAGTTTATATGATTTAATTAAACATAAAATAAAACTAATAATAATTAAACATAGTTAATAAAACAAATATTGCAATAAAGCAGGTCACTCAAATTGGTTTCCCAGTGCATGGAAAAGGTATATTTACATTATACTGTAGTCTAGAAATAGCATTATGTCTAAAAAAGTACATGCCTTAATTAAAAATATTTTATTGCCAAAAAATGCTAATGATCACCTGAGCCTTCAGCAAGTTGTAATCTTTCTGCTGATGGAGGGCCTTGCCTTGATGTTGATGGCTGCTGACTGATCAGGGTGGTGGTTGCTGAAGATTAGGGTAGAAGTGGCAATTTCTTTAAAAATTCAATAATAAGGTTTGCTGCATCAATGGACTTTTCATTTCACAAAAGATTTCTCTGGAGCATATGATGCTGTTTGAGAGCATGTAACCCATAGTAGACACTCTTTCAAAACTGAAGTCAGTTCTCTCAAGCCCTGCCACTGCTTTATGCATTATTTATGAACCAAGTTGATGTACTATTCTAAGTTTATGTACTACTCTAAAGTCTTCGTTGTCTTTTCAATAGTGTTCACAGCATTTTCGCCAGAAGTAGATTCCATCACAAGAAACTACTTTCTTTGCTCATCCATAAGAAGCAACTATTCATCCATTCAAGTTTTATCATGAGACTGCAGAAATCCAGCCCCATCTTCAGCACCACTTCTAATTTTAATTCTCTTGCTATTTCTACTATATCTGCAGTTACTTCCCCCACTGAAATCTTGAACCCCTCAAGGTCCTCCATGAGGGCTGGAATCAACTTCTTCCAAACTCCTGTTAATGTTGATATTTTGATCTCCTCTCATGAATCATGAATGTTCTTAATAGCATCTAGAACGGTGAATCCTTTCCAGAAGGTTTTCAATTTACTTTTCACAGAACCATCAGAAGAATCACTACATTTAGCCTTACCAAATGTATTTATTAAATAAGTCTTGAAAGCCAGAATTATTTCTTGGTCCATGGGGTGCTGTATTAGTCCATTTTCTGTTACTCGTAACAGAATATCTGAAACGTGGCAACTTGAAAAGGAATTTATTTCTTACAGTTCTGGAGGCAAAGAAGTCCCAGTTGAGGGGCTGCATCTGGTGAGGGCCCTCTAGCTGGTGGGGCCTCTACTGAGGCAGTGCAGGGTATCTCATGGCAAAGGAACTGAGCATGCTAACATGGTAGCTTCTTCTTAGGAAGCCTTCAGTTCCTTTCCCATGATAACTCATTAATCCATAAACCCAGTAATCTGTGAACAGATTAATCCATTCATGATGCCAGAGCCCTCATGATCCAATCACCTTTTAAAGGCCCCACTTCTCTCAACTACTATATTGGGGATTAAATTTCAACATGAGTTTTGGAGAGGACAAATATTCAAACCACAGCAGCTGCGCTATGGATATTGTGTCAGCAGGCATGAAAACAACATTAATCTCCTTGTATATCTCTACCAAAGCTCTTGGGTGACCAGGAACATTGTCAATGAACAGTAATGTGTTGAAAGGAATCTTTTTGATTGAGCGATAAGTCTTAACAGTGGGCTTAAAATATTCAGTAAACCATGATATAAACAGATGTGCTGTTAGCCAAGCTTGGTGTTTTATTTACAGAGCATAGCACAGACAGAGTAAATTTAGCCTTATTCCAAGGGCACTGTGATTTTCAGGATGGTCAATGATCATTAGCTTCAACTTAAGGTCATCAGCTGCATTAGCCCTTAACAAGAGAGTTAGCGTCTCCTATAAAGTTTGAATCCAGGAATTGACTTCTCTCTAGCTAGGAAAGTCCTAGATGGTCAGGCTTGGTGGCTCATGGCCAGGCACAGTGACTCATGCCTGTAATCCTAGCACTTTGGGAGGCTGAGGCGGGAGGATCACTTGAGGTTAAGAGTTTGAGACCAGTCTGGCCAACAAGATGAGACCCTGTCTCTACTAAAAATACAAAAAATAGCTGGGCATGGTGATTCATGCCTGTAATCACAGCTACTTGGGAGGCTGAGGCACGAAAATCACTTGAACCCTGGAGGTGGAGGTTGCAGTGAGCTGAGATCATGCTCCTGCACTCCAGTCTGGGCAACAGAATGAGACTCTGTTTCAAAAAAAAAAAAAAAAAAAAAAGGGAAGTCATAGGTGGCATCTTCTTCCAGTAAAAAGTTGTTTCATCTACACTGGAAATCTGTTTTTTAGTATAGCTACTTCATCAATGATGGTAGCTACATCTTCTGGATCACTCGTTGCAGCTTCTCAGCACTTGCTGCTTGTTTTATCTTGCACTTTTATGTTACGGAGATGGCTTCTTTCCTTAAACTCATGAACCAACCTATGCTAGCTTCAAACTTTGCTTCTGCAGCTTCCTCAATTCTCTCAGCCTTTATATAAGTAAAGAGGGTTAGGAGTCTGGGTGCAGTGGCTCATGCCTATATTCCTAGCAATTTGGGAGGCCGAGAAGGGTGGATCACTTGAGGTCAGGAGTTCAAGACCAGCCTGGCCAACATGGTGAAACCTTGTTTCTACTAATAATACAAAAATTAGCCAGGTGTGTAATCCCTGTAATCCCAGCACCTCAGGAGGCTGAACCAGGAGAATCGCTTGAACCCAGGAGATGGAGACTGCAGTAGCAGAGATTGCGCCACTGCACTCCAGCTTGGGCAATAGAGCAAGACTTCGTCTAAAAAACATATCTATATCTATATTCTAATATAATATAATATTATAATATGTATTTTTGTATTTATTTATCATACATTATATATGTATTTATATATAATTAATTATATTATAAATAATTATATATTATATAAATGAACATACATAATATCTATAATTGTATATTATATATAATTATATAATATATATTTATAATATATAAATATATAACATAATATATTATATATTACAAAATATACTTTAAAATATTATATATTATAAAATATACTTATATATTTTATGTATTTATAATATTGTATAATATATAATATTTCTTTACTTTTACTTCTTTACTGGAAGAAGATGCCATCTAGGACTTTCTTCTTTCTTTCTTTATATATATATAAATGAAGAGAGTTAGGGCCTTACTCTGGGTTAGTCTTTGGCTTATGGGAATGTTGTAGGTGGTCTGATTTTTTATCTAGACCATTAAAACATTCTAGACCATTTTATCTAGACCATTAAAACATTCTAGACTATTTTATCTAGACCATTAAAACATTCTAGACCATTTTATCTAGACCATTAAAACATTCTCCATATCAGCAATAAGATAAGCATAAGATAAGAATAATGGCTTTCTTATCATTTGTGTGTTCACTGGAGTAGCCCTTTTAATTTCCTTCAAGAACTTCTCTTTTGCATTCATAACTTGGCTGTTTAGCATGAGAGACCTGGCTTTCAGCCTATCTTGGCTTTTGATATGCCTTCCTCTCTAAGCTTAATTATTTCTAGCTTTTGATTGGAATTGAGAAATATGCAACTCTTCCTCACTTAGAGCCCATGGTAGGGTTATCAACTGGCCTAGTTTCAATACTGTTGTGTCTCAGGGAATAGAGAGGCCCAAGGAGAGGGAGACAGGAATGGCCAGTCATTGGAGCAGTCAGAACACACACATTTATCAATTAAGTTCGCTGTTTTATATGGGTGCAGTTCACGGTGGAGCTGTGCATGAGTAGGGGCAGGGAGTGAATGGGAAATTTGTGTACCTTTTGCTCAATTTAGCTGTGAACCTAAAAATTCTCTAAAAACATAAAGTGTATTAAAAATAATAATAAAATAATCAACTACGGATGATGTGCAGGGAGTGGGAAAATGACAGCATTAGGTAATCCACCAATCAGATAATCAGCCCTCGGAGGATTAAGTGACATGGAGTCTTCAGTTTTTGTTGATCAGACTGTGCTTGCTTTTCCCACTGCCCAAAGAAGTGGTTTTTCTGTTTTCGACAGTGGTCCGCACCACAGCCCTGGTCACCAGCGGGGATTCTCTGAAGCAGACCTTCAGCCCTTCCCTCCACCTCTGTCCCAGCGTCTGCCAGACACCAAAGCAAGTCTTCATCTCTCCCTGAAAATGCGCTGTTGTTATATTGTAAGGTTCTTGTTTTACTTGGTTTTCGAACATTGGCATCCTAATCCTAACCCTCAGTACCTTAGAATGTGACTGTATTTTGAAATGGGGTCCTTACAGAAGTAATCAAGTTAAAATGAGGTCATTGGGGTGGACCCTAACTCAGCATGACTGGCTTCCTTATGAAAAGGGGAAATTTGGACACAGACAGACAAAGAGGGAAAACTATGTGAAGAAACACAGGGAGAAGCCAGGCAGCTACAAGCCAAGAAGAGAGGCCTAGAGCAGGTCCTTCCCTCATAGCCCTCAGAAGGAACCAACCATGGGCGGGGCACGGTGGCTCACGGCTGTCATCCCAGCACTTTGGGAGGACGAGGTGGGCGGAACACCTGAGGTCAGGAGTTCAAGACCAGCCTGGCCAACATGGTAAAACCCCGTCTCTACAAAAATACAAAAATTAGCCAGGCATGGTGGCATGTGCCTGTGATCCCAGCTACTCAGAAGGCTGAGGTGGGAGAATCGCTTGAACCCAGGAGGCAGAAGTTGCAGTGACCTGAGATCACACCACTGCACTCTGGCCTGGGTGACAGAGCAAGTCTCAAAAAAAATAAAAATAAAATAAAGAAGGAACCAACCCTGCCAACACCTTGAGCTCAGACTTGTAGCCTCCAGAGCTATGAGATGATGGTAAGCTTAAGCCACTTCATTTGTGGCACTTTGTTTATGGCAGCCCTAATACACTAAAACCAACATGTTAGAACTGCACTCTCCCCTCTTCCTTCTCCCTGCCACAATCCAAATCCCACATCCCTGGGTGAGTGCAATAGCCCTCAGGCTCTCCTGGCCTCAGTCTTTCTTCCTATCTAATCTCTAGACCATCCTCTGCTAGGATGCCCTTTCTAGAACTCTGCCTTTTTACCCCATCAGACTCTTTCGGGAACTTTCCAGGGTGTGGGACATCAAGTTCACACTCTTCCATCCTGGCATTCAAGACTTCCATTTGAACAACTCTTCCCAAAGTAGTATTTAGAGGAAACATGAGATGCAGGGGACATTTAACAGGTATGCCCCGGGGCTTGGAAAAACAAGTATTTCTCTGTTCAACTAAGCTTACCTGTCGGTCAGGTGTTCTCTCTATCTTTTGCCTCTAGGGATATGTGCTGAGCTTCTCTAAGAGGGGGATTTTCTTAGAGTACTTGCCTATGGAGCTTCTGTTACTGGAGCATCCATAAACACTTCCACTCACCCTTCCCAGTTGGAGAGTTTCAATGCCAAACTTGACTGGAAGTTCTAGGTATTCACTATTGTATCCGCAGTCCCTAAGGGAGTGCAGGTAATACATTCTTGGCACTGAAATACTTGAAAGATGGAGGGATGAATGGATGTTTCACCATCCACTATCCTGCAATCTATTTCACATTTATCAAATACTGTCATACCATTGCCTATTTCACGCAGGTCTCTGCCTCCCTGCTGTATGAACAGAGTAAACTCTTTAGCCCCCTAATAACTCTGCTCCATTTCCTCCCTCCTGTCCCAACCAAATGCCATGATTCAAGGCACAACACCAGTTTCACATCAGCTAACTCAACTTCTTGCCTTTGCATCCAAAAAGAATATTTCTAACTTTCCCCATCCAACCTTCTTTGACTCCTGCCTCTGAAAAAGAGTTAAGGTTCTTATTTATTTATTTATTTATTTGACAGGATCTTGCTCTGTCACCCATGCTGGAGTGCAGTAGCACAATCACAGCTCACTGCAGCCTCAACCTCCCAGGCTCAAGTGATTCTCCCGCCTCAGCCTCCCAAGCAGCTGGGACTACAAGTGTGCACAACCACACCTGGCTAATTAAAAAGAAAGTTTTGGTTAGGTGCAGTGGCTCACACCTGTAATCTCAGCACTTTGGGAGGCCGAGGTGGGGGGGATCACCTGAGGCCAGGAGTTCGAGACCAGTCTGGCTGACACGGTGAGACCTATGGTGGTCTCTACTAAAAATGCAAAAATTAGCCGGGAGCAGTGGTGCACGCCTGTAGTCCAAGCTACTTGGGAGGCTGAGGCAGGTAAATCGCTTGAACCCAGGAGGTGGAAGTTGCAGTGAGCTGAGATCACACCACCGCACTCCAGCCTGGGCAACAGAGTGAGACTCCATCTCAAAAAAAGAAAAAAGAAAGAAAGAAATTTTTTTATAGAGATGGAGTCTCACTTTATTGCCCAGGCTGGTCTTGAACTCCTGGTCTCAAGCAATTCTCCTGCCTCGGCCTCCGAAAGTGCTGGCATTACAGGCCTGAGTCACCATGCCTGGCTGAGGTTCTTACTTTTAAAATGCAAATTCATCTCTCTGTGTCTTTGATGACTCTTATTTATCAAAATTATGTGTGCATATTTCTTGACTTCCTTGCCAGGTTACAGATTCCTTGAGGAAAATCTAGTGTTGTGTGTTCTCTACCAAACATAGGATATCAATAAATATTTGCTCAGAAAATGAATCCCCTCTACCTTCTACAGGAAAACATCCCATGTTAATCCTCCACTCCTGCTGATCCTTTTTCTTTCTAAAATCTTCAAGTTTCTCATCCTGAAAAGTAAAAAGGAAGCCTTTTCTGTACTTTCCAATACCTTCAAATAACATTTTAGTATGCTTCTTTGCTACCTTAATGAATTTCTGGATAGAACTGCATAAGCATTCTCGTACTCACTTCTTAACTCTTGCAAGTAAATCCAATGACGTCTTGGTAGGTCTCCCTCTTGACCACACTGTGCCTCCTGAGGGCGGTGACCATTCCTTCCCCGACATGTGAGGCAATGTCCTTCCCTGGCTTTTCCCTTTCTTTATTCAATACATAGTTATTGAGACCTACTATGTAGTAGGCACTGAAGATACAATTATGAGCAAAAAGACACAGGAGTCCCTCCCTCAAGGAGCATGGCCTAATCAATGGGCGAAGACAATGAAATAGTCAGCAAACATGTGGCTATGAACTAGGACCAGTGCTATGAAGGAAAGAATCGTTGCCTTGACCACAGATGGCTTTCTTCTCTGGCTATTCCTCTAGTTACCTCTGAGCTCCTTTCTTCCTCTGGCCTCCAAAAGTAAGTGTTTCTCAAGGTTCCATCTTGGTTCACCTGTCTGCTTTCCTATAAGGATGAATTTCCTTGACAGTCTCATCCATGCCTAGGGCTTCAACTATAACCTCCCAATGCATGAATCCTAAGCACAGTACCTAGTGTTGTGTCATCCACACAAACAGTCTCACTGGTACAACAAATCTCACATACTCCAAACTCCACACACCTTTATCTCCTCTTTCTTAACCAGCCAACCAAGAAAACTCAGTCCTAACAACACACACACATCTGATGGTCTTCTTCCTGAATTCTCTATTGATCTTGTCAATAGCATCCTTCTCCCAGGCACAGGCTTAAAATCCAGTCTCATCTTCGTTCAAGTTCCCCTGGGATCCTAGATAAGGTCATGAGAAAATAACTGAAAATCCCCTATACCTTCCACCACCTACCCCTCTCTGGCATTCAAGGCTCTGGTGCCTCAACTTACCTTCCAGCCTCATCACCTAAGATCTCTCAGGCCAAGTTCACTCTGTCACAGACTCTCCCCTCAGATCCTCTGTCTATACCAGGGGTGTCCAATATTTGGGCTTCCCCGGGCCACATTGGAAGAATTGTCTTGGACCACACGTAAAATATAATAACACTAATGATAGCTGAAGAGCTTTAAAAAAATGCCAAAACCCTGGGCATAGTGGCTCACGCCTATAATCCTAGCACTTTGGGAGGCTGAGGGGGGTGGATCACTTGAGGTCAGGAATTTGAGACCAACCTGGCCAACATAGCAAAACCCTATCTCTACTAAAAACACAACAAAATTTAGCTGGGTGTGGTGGTGCACACTTGTAACCCCAGCTACTAGGGAGGCTGAGCCAGGAAAATCGCTTGAACCCAGGTGGCAGAGGTTGCAGTAAGCTGAGATCACACCACTGCATTCCAGCCTGGGAGACAGAGTAAGATTCCAACTCAAAAAAAATAAAAAATAAAGAAAAGAAAAATTGCAAAAACACACATAACATTTTAAGAAAGTTTACAGATTAGTGCTGGGCTGCATTCAAAGCTGTCCTGGGCCACATATGGCCTGCAGGCCACGGGTTGGACAAGCTTGGGCTACACCATTCCACCTACTAGGAGGGCTCTGGCTCCGGCCCTCAGACTCGCATCCTAGAATCTATTTCTGTGTCAGATGGGCCTACCATGCTGCCATATGACATCATCATGACCGTGACACCATCATGGCCATGGAGCAATAGGATGGCAAAACCATGGAGCAAAGTGGATAAAATGTTTCTGAATTATTAAACAACAAAAGCAGGATATAGGACAATATCAAATTATTTGCAGGGTTTTTTTGGGGGGTTTTTTGTTTGTTTTTGATTTTTGAGATGGAGTCTCACTCTGTGGCCTAGGCTGGAGCACAGTGGCACAATATCGGCTCACCACAACCTCTACCTCTTGGGTTCAAGCAATGATCCTGTCTCAGCCTCCAGAGTAGCTGGGATAACAGGCACCCACCACCACGCCCGGCTAATTTTTGTATTTTTAGTAGAGACAGGGTTTCCGTTTCCCCATGTTGGCCAGGCTGGTCTCAAACTCTTAACCTCAGGTGGTCCGCCTGCCTCGGCCTCCCAAAGTGCTGGGATTATAGGCATGAGCCACCGTGCCCAGGCTTATTTGCAGTTTTTATAATTATACATACAAAAATGTACAAAGGAATACAACGAAGTGACAAAAATAGTTGTATTCAAGTGGTGAAATGAGCAATGTGCCTTTCATTGATCTAGAATCTAAATTTTATTTAGTATGCTTTTTAAAGTAACCCTTTTATTTTAGAATCATTTTAGATTTACAGAAAATTTGAGAAGACAGTGTAAAGAATTCCTATATATATATCCTATCCCCGGTTTCTCTTATTATGAACATCTTACATTAGTGGAATATGTTTGTCGCAAGTAAATGAGCCAATAACTTAATGATACTGTAGTTTCTTCCTCTTTTTTGAGAGAGAGTCTTGCTCTGTCACCCATGCTGGAGTGCAGTAGCAAAATCACAGCTCACTGCAGCTTCAGCCTCCCAGGCTCAAGCTGAGCATGATCTCAGCTCACTGCAACCTTCCCCTCCTGAGTTCACGCCATTCTCCTGCCTCAGCCTCCCAAATAACTGGGATTACAGGCGCCCACCATCATGCCTGGCTAATTTTTGTATTTTTAGTAGGGATGGGTTTCACTATGTTGGCCAGGCTGGTCTAGAACTCCTGATCTCAGGTGATCTGCCCACTTTGGCCACCCAAAGTGCTGGGATTACAGGCATGAGCCACTGAGCCAGTCTGTAGTTTCTTAATGTAGTTTCTAAAACTAAAAAAAATTGTTTTGTAACCCAAATAAACAACAAAGAAGACAATGTCATTCTTTTCATAACTTCTAACTCCAACTTAGTACCCTAATATTTGTTATTTTTCTTATTTTTGTTTTATTACCTTAGATTCCTCTTGGCATGGATTCTTGGCTACAAATTGGAACCAATTTTTTTTTTTTTTTTTGGTAACAGGGTCTGGCTCTGTCTCCCAGGCTGGAGTGCAGTGGCACAATTTCCGCTCCCTGAAACCTCTGCTTCCCAGGTTTAAGCAATCCTCTCACCTCAGCCTCCTGAGCAGCTGGGACCACAGGTGTGGTTAATTTTTGTATTTTCTGTAGATTTGAGGTTTTGCCATGTTGCCCAGGCTGGTCTCAAACTCCTGGGCTCAAGTGATCTGCCTACCTTGGCTTCCCAAAGTGCTGGGATTACAGGTGTGTGCCTCCGCACCCAGCTGGGACAAATTTTTGCTTTACTTTCATTTGCCATATGCTTGTGCATGTAGTTAAAGTAATTAAAACTTTATTGATTGATAAAGGTCCTAGGAAATGTTTTCCTTAATGTAAAGTATGGAAATCATTTACACATCTGAGCCTTAAGCACATCCAAGAATCAAACCGTGTGTGTACTGCCTCTCCAACAAGTCTACAAGGTCTGCCTGGGGTCTCATCTTCCACCTCCTCCTCCTGTATTTTTTATGTCCAAGAATACCCAGTTCAGATTGGTCTTAGAGTACATCCTCAATAAATACCAGTTGTAGTAAGTTGTAGAAGTTGAATAGTTCTAGTAGATGGGGTATTGATTTTAAATAACTGAAAGTACAGGGTTCTTTCTGAAACTCTACTTGAGATGTCAGACCTTAATGTTTTGTTTTGTTTAAGAGACAGGTCTTGCTATGTTGCCAGACTAGCCTCAAACTCCAGCTCTCAAGCGATCCTCCCACCTCAGCCTCCTGAGTAGCTGGGACCACAGGCATGTGCGACCATGCCTGGCTTAGACTTTAATTTTTGACACTAGGACACTACTATGTTTTTCCTCAGCATCATTCAAAAAAGGAAGCTAAAATTAATCCTTAGTAGAAGTAGATTTTAGTTCTTAAGTTACAAAAATCACTAAAAAGGCAGATAATAATTATTCTAAAGAACATACTTCCAGCTTGCTTTTGTTTTATTTATTTATTTATTTATTTATTTTAAGACAGAGTCTCACTCTGTCACCTAGGCTGGAGTGCAGTGGCACAATCTCGGCTCACTGCAACCTCCACCTCCTGGTTCAAGCAATTCTCCTGCCTCAGCCGCCCAAGTAGTTGGGATTACAGGCGCCTGCCACTGCACCCTGCTAATTATTGTAGTGTTAGTAGAGACAGGGTTTCACCATCTTGGCCAGGCTGGTCTTGAACTCCTGACCTCGTGATCCACCTGCCTCGACCCCTCAAAGTGCTGGGATTATAGGCATGAGCCACCGAGCTCAGCCTCTGGCTTGCTTTTAATGTCTGAACTATAGAATGGAGTGTGGGTTGTTTTCTTCTTTTAAACGTTTCTCCCTGGTGAAGTTTCTTTGTTCTAACTGCCAAGTTCATTTCAAAGAATCCTTCTGAGCATCTAGCAGTTAAAACAAATCCTATAGATTATACAAGGAAATAGTCAACGGAAGCAGCCAGCTGCTTGTAGTACTACTTTTTATAGGACAAGAAGACATTTTGTTTTAAAACAGAACTTTAAAAATCTCAAAGAGGTCATTCCCCTATTTTTTTAGTTGATAAATGTATTTTCACCTTTTAGGATAGTATTTACTTGATATAGCCAAAATTATAACACTGACATGAGGGAAAATGCTGCACAGTGTGCTAACATATATTCTGTACCTCATCTTAAGCGGTTTTGGAAAATCCCTAAAAGTAAAGTACATGAAAAACTTAGCATTCTTTTATCTTCAAGGAAGTCTACACGCTACCAAAAAAACTTGAGGAGCAAAACTTTGTTTAAAAATTAGGATTATGAGAAGAACAACTTTACACTTTCAGTTTACTAAACTAGTTTAAATTCGGTAAGTCCAGAAGCCCACTATTAGATTGTAATTTCAAGGAAAATGTTGAGTATCAGGAGTAAAGTGAAGTCTGATATTCACAATTAATGGCTGAAGATTCCCCGAAACAAAGTTAAAAGTAGCACCACTGACCATTTTCAAGAGAGTTATGTGTTTTAATTTAAATTGCTTATTTTATCAACTGTTGTGTAACTTCTCTTTATTACGGAGGTGATTTGACTACCCAACAATGTTACTATTAAAGACTTTATTACAGACTGATGTTTTTAAAGCAAGACTAGGCAAAACTTGTTACAAATTAACTTGATGTTATACATAGAAGGAGCAGAACTGAATCAGCCTATTTGAGGCAAGACATGCCTTTGAGATACTGAATGCTGTAAATATAGTTAAGCAACTCTGCTAATGAGCTTTGGGAGAGAACAGAGGTGGCTTGGACAGTACAAGAAGTAACTGACCAAGGAAGTCCCCAGAAAGATGTATATCAAAAGGTGGAACAGTGGAATGATAAGCAATTCTCAATATTTTGTGTGTACTTTTTTGCACAATCTGAACTTTAACATGATGAACATTCTGGCCAGGTGCAGTGGCTCACGCCTGTAATACCAGCACTTTGGGAGGCCTAGGTGGACAGATCACTTGAGGCCAAGAGTTTGAGACTAGCCTGGCCAACATGGCAAAACCCCATCTCTACTAAAAATACAAAAAAAAAAAAAATTAGCCGGGCGTGGTGGCAGGCGCCTTTAGTCCCAGTTATTCGGGAGGCTGAGGCAGGAGAATCGCGTGAACCTGGGAGGTGGAGCTTGCAGTGAGCTGAGATCACACCACTGTACTCTAGCCTGGGTGACAGAGCAAGACCCCATCTCAAAAAAAAAAAAAAATTAACCGGGCATGGTGGCGCACACCTGTAATCTCAGTTACTCAAGAGGCTGAGGCATGAGAATCTCTTGAACCCGGGAGGCGGAGATTACAGTGTGCCGAGATTGCACCACTGCACTCCAGCCTGGACAACAGAGTGAGATTCTGTCTCAAAAAAGAAATAAATAAATAAAAATTAAAAACAAAATTCTTTTATAATCATAACACAATAAACGTTTCCTTTTTGTAAAAAGATAATAGAAATAATACGTTAAAGTTTGACATCTGATATCTAACAAAATTAAAGTTTTATAAAGCATTACAAAAGTGTTATATTAGAGTATCTAGTTGTGTTGTGTCTTAAAGAATTTGCCCATCCACAGGGTGCCAACTGCATTCGAAAGAAAGCAACTCTCCTTTCTAACTCACCAGCATTGGTTTTCTGTTGCTGGCATATAGATAAGTATTTCAAAGAATGAATGAAAGCTACAATATTTATTAGAAGTAAAAAAGTTCTAAAGATATGCTGCTTTACTAGGATGCTTAGAGACCATTTGCAAACCCTGTATATGATCTAGAAATCCTGTTTTTCATTTTTTATTTGTAAAGTTCTATAATTCTCAAAACATTTTAGGTGGGTTATCATGTACCTAAGGGTAAAATATAGTTGAAATTATTCTTACCTGATTTTTCATATCTGAATTTGGGGGGCAGTTCAAAGTAATTGTATCACATTCTTCAGCTAGGAAAAAAAAAAAGAAAGAAAGAAAGAAACAAAGTGTGATTTTAAAAAGCACACACTCCATGGTGTAAGACCTAAAATTAAGGCTCAGTGTCACATGCTGCCTTGGCACCCGGTAAAATCAGAAGGGCTGGACTACAAATTCCTCTCCAAACTCTGCTCTTAAGGATAAGATCCCCCTGCTAAACAGTGCTCCTTATCAAGAAATTAGGCACAATTCCTGCTTATTTTTTATTTATTTATTTAAAATAAGAGACAGAGGCGGATGAATCACCTGAGATCAGGAGCTCGAGACCAGCCTGACCAATATAGTGAAACCCTGTCTCTACTAAAAACACAAAATTAGCCAGGCGTGGTGGCGCTTGCCTGTAATCCCAGCTGCTTGGGAGGCTGAGGCAGGAGAATCGCTTGAACCCAGGAGGCGAAGGTTGCAGTGAGCTGAGATTGTGCCATTGCACTCCAGCCTGGACAACAAGAGCAAAACTCCAACTCAAAAAAAATAAAAATAAGAGACAGAGGGTCTCACTCTGTCATCCAGGCTGGAGTGCAGCTCACAGTAACTTGGAGCTCCTGGGCTCATGTGATCCTCCCACCTCAGCCTCCCAAATGTCTGGGCAGATAGGCATGTGCCACCACACCCAGCAAAGGAAGATACAGGGTCTCACTGTGTTGTCCATGCCGGTGTTGAACTCCTGGCCTCAACTGATCCTCCTGTCTTGGCCTCCCAAAGTGTTGGGACTACTAGCGTGAGCCACTGTGACTGCCCCCTGCTTATCTTTGGGTAGTGGGTTTCAGTTTCCTGCCAACCTGTGGAATTATTCCAACAGGCTGCTCATGTCCTCCCATAGGAACCAGAAGGCAGCCCACCCTTTTGATGCCACAATGTTTGCCTCACACAGCCCATGGTTTTTCGCTCTGCTCTCTGGTACAACATCTGTGTCTCCTTGCGTGGCTCTGCGTGATGGGCAGTGTCCTCCTCCCCTGGGCTGTCAGTATATGTGACTCATAAACTGCTGCTGATCTTGTCTCTCCAGTGTTGGGTGTGTGTGTTTGTCCATCCCCATAATCCTAGAGCAGGGGTGAGGAGAAGGTGATCAAAACAACTGGAGTGATAGCCAGGAGTGGTGGCTCGTGCCTGTAATGACAGCTACTCAGGAGGCTGAGGCAGGAGGATCACTTGAGACAGGAGTTTGAGGGCAGCCTGGGCAACACAGTGAGACCCAATCTCAAAAAAATTAAAAACCAGCCAGGCATGGTGGTGTGTGCCTGTAGTCCCAGCTACTTGGGAGGCTGAGAGGGGAGGATCGCTTGAGCCCAGGAGTGCAAGGCTGCAGTGAGCTCTGATCATGCCACTACACTCCAGCCTGGGGGACAGAATGAGACCCTGTCTCAAAAAAAAAAAAAAAAAAAAAAAAAAGACAAGGAAAAAAAAAAAAGAAACAACTGGCGTAATGAACAGGATGACCCAACCACAATCACGGATATTTGGTCAGATTTCATTAATTGCTCTCGGCTAACCAAGTTCACTAATACCATGCAGGCTGGCTGGGATGGAATCGACGATTAGCGGAAGATGTGCATTCTGGCCTATGCAATGCTGTGTTGTCTTTGTTGATTGTTTGCTATCTCATCCCAAGATGAAAACTGTTGTGAACTGACTGGACCCCAGTGCTGTCAGGTTGGGCCTGTGTTTGGCAGGTGGTCTCTTGAGGCTCCCATCTGTACAGACGGTGATAGCACAGCCCCCTAACCAGTTGCTGCTTAAGTCCCACTTACCGAGGGATAGGTGCAAGCTCTCTTAGCAACACAACTAGCTTGGTGACCATCACTGGCCACTTGGGGCAGCTGTACAGACACTATTTGTAAACACACATCCCCAGGTCAGCCATGGGGATGGTCCTTTGCAGACAGAGGTTTGCAGGAAGGAAGGAGAGAGACCAGGGAGTTCCCCAGGGGAGTTTCCCTGGTGCCCTGGTTGCTGTTAAGGCCAAGGGCATGACCCTATCCCCTCAGCTGCTGCTTCCCTTGCTGCTGCCCATGTGTTCTCCTGACCCCCTGGGGCACCGAGGTGCACAGCCATGGCGGTCTGTGGCCCAGGTGCTAACGAAGAAAGAAAAGGGGAGAAAGTATTTGGTACTCAACTGCTCTCTTGGCACACAGCCCCTGGCGAGCGCACCCAGCTGTGCTCAGTGCTGCTGCTTCCAACACGCCAAAGAGCTCATCTTGCCATAGTGGGTTTAATGTCCCCACCTGGGCCACAGACAAAACCACCTGACTGGATGAGGACCCCATCCCCAGGGAGACCGACTGGCATTCCCTGGAGGAAGAGGTGGCTGCCTGCGACGGGGTCCACCTGGCTCCCAACCCTGTGCTTACAACCTCCCAGATGGTCCCTGTCACAGATGATCATATGGAGACAAAAACTGAAAGCCACAACTTTTTGTGGCTAGAAATCCAAAATATTCTGAGGGCATTTGTACAAGAGAGAAAAAAATCCCTAAACAGATTAGTTAATTAATTAAAGAAAACCCTCATGGCAGAAAAGACAAAGCCGTAGCAGAGTCCCTCCACCTCTGGGTTACAGGCCAGCACTCTTCCACTGGGCTGGACCACGCTGCAGCTTATGCCCCTATTGCGACAAAGATCCTGATCCTCAGAGTTGTAGGGAAAACTCCTGGTAGCCCCGGGGCACAGTAAAAGGGTTAATTCACCCTGACATAAGCCCACGATTTTTAAACTACATGAGAGCAACCACTGCCACAGGGAAGGCCCCACCCCTGATTATACTGATGTGCGGTTCTCCGGGGGAAGAAATTTATCAATATGAGCAGAGTAGAGAAGACTGCCCCTGTCAAAAGTATATCCAGTGACCATGAAAAGGGAATGAAAGAAAGATAAAAAGAAACCTGGACACAAAGGAGAAGACAGGCCGGGTGTGGTGGCTCACACCTGTAATCCCAGCACTTTGGGAGGCTAAGATGGGAGGGTGGCTTGAGGGCCCAGAGTTCAAGGTCAGCCCAGGCAACACAGCAAGACCCTATCTCTACAAAAAAATTTAAAACTTAGCTGGGCCTGGTGTCACATGCCTATCGCCCCAGCTACTTGGGAGACTGAGGTGGGAGGATCACTTGACTCCCAGAGGTCAGGGCTGCAGTGATCCAGCCCTGAGTGACAGAGCAACGTCCTCTCTCCTTAAAAAAAAAAAGAAAGAAAGAAAAGAAGATGCTCCACGGTGGATTACTACAATTTTATTTTTATTTTTTTTATTTTTATTTTTATTTTTTTTTGAGATGGAATCTCGCTCTGTCGCCCAGGCTGGAGTGCAGTGGCCAGATCTCAGCTCACTGCAAGCTCCGCCTCCCGGGTTTACGCCATTCTCCTGCCTCAGCCTCCCGAGTAGCTGGGACTACAGGTGCCCGCCACCTCGCCCGTCTAGTTTTTTGTATTTTTTAGTAGAGACGGGGTTTCACCATGTTAGCCAGGATGGTCTCGATCTCCTGACCTCGTGATCCACCCGTCTCGGCCTCCCAAAGTGCTGGGATTACAGGCTTGAGCCACCGCGCCCGGCCTTACAATTTTATTTTATTTATTTATTTTTTTGAGATGGAGTCTTGCTCTGTCACCCAGGCTGGAGTGCAGAGGCATGATCTCAGCTCACTGCAAGCTCCATTTCCCAGGTTCAAGTGATTCTCCTGCCCCAGCCTCCCAAGAAGCTAGGATTACAGGTGCCCACCACCATGCCCAGCTAATTTCTATATTTTCAGTAGAGACAGGGTTTCACCACGTTGTCTAGGCTGGTCTTGAACTCCTGACCTCAGGTGATCTGCCCACCTCAGCCTCCCAAAGTGCTGGGATTACAGGTATGAGCCACCGCATCCAGCTGGATTACTACACTTTTATTGCTGTGGTCCCATGCCTTAAGGCTTCCATACCCCATGCCCAATATGATTGGAAAACACCAACTCCATCCAATTAGTGACCAGAAAATATTTTACTATTACAGATTTGCCTGAAATGTTCTGTTCAGTACCTATCACAACAGTCTCTCAGTCAAAGTTTGCCTTCATCTGCAAAGGGACACAATACATCTTTACAAGGCACCGATGGGGCTTTTCAAGAGCCTAGTCACCACACACGGGCTTTGTAGGCAAGATCTAACTGCATCCCGCTTTCTCAGCCTCGTGAGTGTGATGACGTTACATAGATGAGATCCTCCTCTGAGGACATTCTCACTTGACATTCTCATGCAGGCCACGCAGTACACCACTCACAACAATGCTCACGGAAAGAGATGGGCCACTGCCCCCACACACAGTGCAAGGCCCTGCCACTGTGGTGAAATTTCTAAAAATTACTTGGTAAACTAAGGGCTGCTCCCACGCAGACACTGTCAATAAAGAGCTATTGACCCTTTCTGCACCCACAATGTGAATACAAGTCTAGTATTTTTTTAGTTCTTTTTTGGGTTCTGGTAGCAACAAATTTCTCATTTACAAATTTAGTCTCATTGATGCCAGTACTTGCAAGTTAACTCAACGTAAATTTGAGCCCCTCTAATAAAAGTCTACAGCAGGCAGTCCCATTAGGACCCCCAGAGATTTCTGCACTGCAGGGGCTTCAGCAACCTCCTCCCATTCCCCCTGAAGTCTCTGGACCACCCATGACAGCTCAAAGTTGTCCACAGGCTTTTGACGCAAGAAACTGCCCTCCTAGGCTCTGTTCTATACGTTATTAGAGCAGCAACTGCTAGCTGCATACTGGGCTCTCTTGGAAACAGAGGCTGTCATTAAACCCTAGCTGTGCCCCTCCACACTGCGCTGTCCATTATGCCTTGGGTCATGGAAGCAAAATCCTGCAAGCTCTGCATGGTTACCAAGGCCTCCTTGATACAGGATGGAGCCAAACCCGGGCCCTCTGGCATATTCCATCTGCAGGAAGGGGTGGCGTCCCCCGTCCCTCACCAGAGCCGGTGGTGCTGGAAAAAGTCACCCCTCTTGCAGACTCCTAGGTTATCTGGGGAGCCCCTTCAAAGCAACTGGGTGAAGAGCAATGGGAATTTGTAGACTTTACAGATGACATCACCCCATCACACACGATGAAGCTCAGTGGACGGCTGCTGCTTTCCATCCCTTAACCAGCATATCCCTGATAAAGGAGGGACCCAAGGTTAGCAAAACTGGTCAAACTTCAGGCAGTCATCTTATTGCTGGATGTCCTGGCCAACAAATTGCCCCATCTGCACAGTTTTTATAAACTCTTGGACCATTGCCTAAGAGTTGCATCCTTTGTGGTAAGGAACTCTCAGAATCTCTTGCTTCAAATACACCCAAACTATAAATCAAAGAAACACATGTCCCTACGTACAGCAAGGCCACAATACAAGGCTTCAGTAGAACATTTCTGGTCCCCCTTGGAGTCCCACATATTACTGACAGTGAACAAGACACTCATTTTTCTTCTGAGAATATACAATGCTGAGTTCTTAAGCCATTCAATGAAACTTCCACCTCCCCTCTCTCATCAGGCAGCAGGTTCGATTGAGAGGCATAATGAAATCTTCAAGGAACTCCTATGTAAGTTACTGGGTGTCACTACTGCCACAGGCCTTAATGAATCTAAATCCACAACCTCTGGGGACATGTACTCCCTACTCAACTGCCTTTACTGGCCATCAGGAGACACCTCTAAAGTTCATGTTTTTGGTGACAGTCTCACCATGTGGCCCTCTCCCTCCTGGTCAAGTGCCTTCCTTGCTTCTTAGTGGGGCACTTCTATTTCCTAGAAGTCTCAGCCATCATCAAGGTTTAAATTTATGCCATGGCATCCGGGGGTGAACTGCTATATAAGACCTAACATTCAGGCTCAATTTATGTGATGCCCTGACACTGGTAGAACTGGGAAGGGCTCACACCTGCAATCCCAGCACTTTGGGAGGCCAGGGCAGGTGGATCATTTGAGGTTAGGAGTTTGAGATCAGCCTGGCTAACATGGTGAAACCCCATCTTTACTAAAAATACAAAACTTACCCAGGCATGGTGGCTCACGCCTGGAATCCCAGCACTTTGGGAGGCCAGGGCAGGTGGGTCATTTGAGGTTAGGCGTTGGAGACCACCCTGGCTAACATAGTGAAACTCCATCTTTATTAAAAACATAAAACTTAACCAGGCGTGGTGGCTCACACCTGTAATTCCAGCACTTTGGGAGGCCAGGGCGGGTGGATCATTTGAGGTTAGGAGTTGGAGACCAGCCTGGCTAACATAGTGAAACTCCATCTTTATTAAAAATATAAAACTTAACCAGGCATGGTGGCTCATTACCTGTAATTCCAGCACTTTGGGAGGCCAGGGCGGGTGGATCATTTGAGGTTAGGAGTTCAAGACCAGCCTGGTCAACATGGTGAAACTCCATCTTTATTAAAAATACAAAACTTAACCGGGCGTGGTGACTCACACCTGTAATCCCAGCACTTTGGGAGGCCAAGACGGGTGGATCATCTGAGGTCAGGAGTTGGAGACCAGCCTGGCCAACATGCTGAGACCCCATCTTTACTAAAAATACAAAACTTAACCAGGTGTGGTGGCAGGCACCTGTAATCCCAGCTACACAGGAGGCTGAGGCAGGAGAATTGCTTGAACCCAGGAGGTGGAGGTTGCAGTGAGCCAAGATTGTGCCACCGCACTCCAGGCTGGGTGATAGAGTGAGACTTCATCTCAAAAAAAAAAAAAGAACTGGGAAGGTCCTGAATGGCCTAACCACAAGTTCCCCTTGCCACTCTGCTCCCATGGAGAAAGTCCCCTAGCCAAACAATGCCCCTTACCAAGGGGACCAGGCACAGCCCTTGTTCTCTTTTTGTAAAGGGCTTCATTTTCCCCGACTCCATGGACTTACTCAAACAAGTCAATCACATCCTCCATGACAACCAGGAGGCACCCCACCCTCTTAATACTATAAAGACTGTCTGACAGCCCCTGGTTGTTTGCTCTGCTCTTAAGTGCAACCCCCTTGTGGCCCTGCATGATGCACAGTGTCCTCCTCTCCCAGGCTGAGTATACATGACTCATAAATTCCTGTCGATCTCATCTGTTCAGTGTTGAGTGTCGTGTGTTTGGCCATCCCTGTAACCCTAAGATGGAATCCCTCCCTCACTAACGGGGTGAAGAGGAGACAATCAAAACACATTCTCCCCTGGTGGGTCGCCGTGGCTCATGCCTGTAATCCCAGCACTTTGGGAGGCTGAGGCAGGTGGATCATCTGAGGTCAGGCGTTCGAGACCAGCCTGGCCAACATGGTGAAACCACGTCTCTACTGAAAATACAAAAATTAGCTGGGTGTGGTGGCGCATGCCTGCAATCTCATGAACTCCAGCCTAGGAGACAGAGGGAGACTCCATCTCAAAAACAAAAACAAAAAAATCCCCTGATTAACAACATGATACCAAATTCCACTGTATTCATTCGTCTGTCATTTTACTAAGCCTTTCAGACAGTAGAGAGTGGGATTATACTTGTCCCAACAGCTCACCCTCCTAAAGGTCAAACCTAAACCATTTTGGTTCTCTTGTTCAAGTTCACGTTGTCAGCAAAAAGCAAAGGAACTTAAAATTCATGTTAAACATTTAACATCTTTCCATATGAATTGCTAGGAAGCAACTTCCATTCCAAAGTTGTGTTAACTTCACAGTTTTCCTACCAATGGTGAAGATGGTACAAAACAGCTTAAAAACTGACTTTGTTCCATCAGATTCTAATCTTTAGTCACAGAATTCAAGGCCATACTCTAAACTTTAAAGTTGGCAGAAATATATTATAAAAGAAATTTTAGCACCATGTAAAATTTTAAAGTTATTTAGCCTTAAATACAGAACCATTTAACTCAGGGTTAAAAGTCAGGATGAAGTGAGGGATTGATTGATTAAGCCATTTGTTTTTTACATTCATTAGCAGTCTTTTTTATTTTATGTGTTTATTTATTTTGAAACAGAGTCTTACTTCGTTGCCCAGGCTGGAGTGCAGTGGCATATTCTCAGCTCACTGCAATCTCTGCCTCCCAGGTTCAAGCGATTCTCCTGCCTCAGCCACTCCAGTATCTGGGATTACAGGTGCATGCCACCACACCTGACTAATTTTATTTTTGTATTTTGAGTAGAGACGGGGTATCGCCATGTTGACCAGGCCGGTCTGGAACTCCTAGCCTCAAGTAATCCACCCACCTTGGCCTCCCAAAGCTCTGGGATTACAGGCATGAGTCACCGTGCATGCATTAGTATTCATTCACCTATTATGAATATATTCATATATTATGAATATATTCACCTATTATAACCTATTCAGCTATTATGCGCTGAGCTGCTAGATTGGTTCAAATAAGAGACCGTGTGTATTCATTGTCTCACACACAATTCTGACTGGAATAAAAGACTTTCTTTTCATAATAGTATGATCTGAGAAACTGAAGCTAAAAGTGTGGTCTTTGACTAAGGCTGTGTATGTTATCTTTTTACAGCTAGAGCGGTTGCCATCTGACCCAGGCTTGGGTCCCTCTCAGCTCTCCTGCCTCTCAATCAGAGTGCTGGGCTCTCCCCCAGACCTCCTTAGTTGGAATCTCCAGGGGTCCACAAGTCTGCATTGTTGACAAGCATTCCCACATTCTGATGCACACTGAAGGGTCATTCATCACAGCCCAATTGTAATAAGCATGTGACTTCAATCACAGTCATTCCCACAATGTCAAAATTATTAACCCAGATTTCTTTAAAGTGTTTTTTTTTCTCAATACGAGAAGTTGAGTTTTTTGTTTTGTTTTAGTTTTGTTTTTGTTGAGACAGGGACTCACTGTTACCCAAGCTGTAGTGCAGTGGCGCAGTTATAGCTATAGCTCACTGCAGCCTCGAACTCCCAGGCTCAAACGATCCTCCAGCCTCAGCCTTCCATGTAGCGGGGACTATAGGTGTGCACCACTACACTCAGCTAATTAATTTTTTTTTTTTTTTTTTTGTATAGATAGGAGTCTCACTATGTTGCTCAGGCTGGTCTCAAACTCCTAGTCTCAAGTGGTCCTCCTGCCTCAGCCTCCTGAGACACTGGGAAAGAATTTGAATTTAATAGCAACTTTTCTCAGGTGGTTTTCCAAATGCTCCCATGGTCATAGTCCTCTCCCTCCCCTCTATCCTCTTATACATAAAAGATTAAAAAATGGGCCAGGGTGCGGTGGCTCAAGCCTGTAATCCCAGCACTTTGGGAGGCCGAGACGGGCGGATCACGAGGTCAGGAGTTCGAGACCATCCTGGCTAACACGGTGAAACCCCGTCTCTACTAAAAAATACAAAAAAAACTAGCCGGGCGAAGTGGCTGGCGCCTGTAGTCCCAGCTACTCGGGAGGCTGAGGCAGGAGAATGGCGTAAACCCGGGAGGCGGAGCTTGCAGTGAGCTGAGATCCGGCCACTGCACTCCAGTCCGGGTGACAGAGCGAGACTCCGTCTCAAAAAAAAAAAAAAAAAAAAAAGTTTAAAAAATGTTTTGGAGAGTTGTTTCCATTGTATTCTTGCCATAACTGGGAGGGGAGGGCACACTGATTTTTGGTTTACTGTAACAGAAGACTCCCAAGATGGCATCTTGATTTTTGGTTTACTGTAACAGAAGACTCCCAAGATGGTATCTTGATTTTTGGTTTACTGTAACAGAAGATTCCCAAGAGGGTTTCTGTCAGCGCTTGGGGGACAGGAGCGGGGAGTGTATTTATTGAACAAGCAGGATGAGAACACACAGCACACCATGCAGGTGGGAGGATGCGGAGTTTCCCGTGAGAACAGGGACAACTCTTCCCATGGCATCACTATCAATCCGTGAGGTAGGAAATCATATCAAATACAACATACTGGCTTCCTAGTTTTAGGACAGACAATTCTACTTTTGAATTATTTAGTGATTTCCTGGTACTTGTTTATTTTCTCTTCACGTGTTCAAACTGAACTACTCCTTCATAGTTAATTAGATTGTTAATGTAATTAACAATGTTAATTACACTGCTCTAAAAGGCACCCCCAAACAGCATCTATGCTTAAGTTCAAGTTCCTCAAACTTCTTAAGGTGGCATTAGTCTACCTTACTTCAGTGGGCTCAGTGGCTCACGTCTGTAATCCCAGAACTTTGGAAGGCCAAGGTGGGTGGATTGCTTGAGGTCAGGAGTTCGAGACTAGCCTGGCCAACATGGTGAAACCTCCTTTCTACTAAAAAATACAAAAATTAGCTGGGTGTGGTGGTGGGCGTCTGTAGTCCCAGCTACTTAGGAGGCTGAGGTGAGAGAATTGCTTGAGCCTGGGAGGCAGAGGTTGCAGTGAGTTGAGATCATTGCCACTGCACTCCAGCCTGGGTGACAGAGCAAGACTCAGAAAAAAAAAAAGAGGCCAGTGCGGTGGCTCACGCCTGCAATCCCAGCACTTTGGGAGGCCAAGGCAGGTGGATCACGAAGTCAGGAGATCAAAACCATCCTGGCTAACACAGTGAAACCCCGTCTCTAATAAAAATACAAAAAATTAGCTGGGCTTGGTGGCTGGCGCCTGTAGTCCCAGCTACTTGGCAGGCTGAGGCAGGAGAATGGTGTGAACCCAGGAGGCAGAGCTTGCAGTGAGCTGAGATCATACCACTGCACTCCAGCCTGGGTAACAGAGCGAGACTCCGTCTCAAAAAAAAAGGAAAAAAGAAAAAAAGAAAAGAAAAGTCTACCTTACTTCTCTTTAACTTCTAAATACACTATAATATTTTTTGAATGATCAAAGAAAAGAGCAAGGACACGAGAGGAAATGAAGATGATAAAATCTTGTTAGATTCGTGTATTTAAGTGTAATTTTCTCCCATTATGAATAGTGGCTCAAAAATCAAAATTCCTTTTTCAAACACATTTTTCTCTCGAAAATGTGAACAGTCACATTCCCTTCAGAACAACCAAGCAGCAGCTTCTATGAGATACTGGGAATCATGTGATGGAAAGTAAACCTCAATCTCACCAGTTCTTAGTACCCGCAGATTCATAGAATGGCCATCAGAAAAGAGCCCAAACAAAATGAACCCCTGAAAACTGTAAAATCAGGGGGTGACTGCTTGAGATGGAAGCTCTGCATTTATGCCCAATGAGAAAACAGATATAATTTATGTTAACACATTTCACCTCAAAAACAGATGCTGATCACTGAAATTACACTAGATTTCCACAGCTGATTATCAAACCACATTATTCAAAACCAATCTATTCTGGCCACTGTTAAAGGTTTATACTCTCTGTGAATAATGTAGGAATATGCTAGCAGTATGAAAGAGATTTTGTGAAACTGTTAACGCTAATTACAAATGATGCTTCTAGTAAATAAAGCTGGCCTCCTTAAAACTCACTTAAATGTTGGCGTCCTAGTCTTTCCTTTATAGAATTAAATTGCAATTGCTTTTAAGTCTATAAATCAGTTAATTCACGTGGATTTTTCTTTCCCTAAAAACAATTTATTTATTTATTTATTTATTTATTAGACAGGGTCTCATTCTGTCACCCAGGCTGGGGTGCAGCCCAGGAGGTTCATGCCTCACTGCAGCCTCAACCTCCCAGGCTCAGGTGATCCATCCACCCCAGCTTCCCTGGTAGCTGGGATTACAGGCACATGTCACCACGCCTGGCTAATTTTTTATAGTTTTTGGATAGATGGGGTTTCGCCATGTTGCCCAGGCTGGTCTTGAACTCCTGGAGTCAAGTGTGAGCCATGGCACCCAGCCATAAACAACTTGAATGAGAAAATTACCACAATGTCTAATGATAGTATTGGTCCCACTAGCGACATCAAAGAAAAATACTCGCAGACATCAAATTGTTACATTGTTGAGCGCAAATGCAGGAGTAAGTTTTTAAACTTCTAGACATGGTTCATTTACTTATAAAACGATGTATTTATTTGGAAATAAGAAATTATGCACTTAATAATAATGTTCACTCCAATCTGTTCCTTGGTCTAAGAAAAAAACACTATTCAGCATGAATGAGGACAAAGGAAAGCACTAGGGTATGGTTTTCACATTCATGTCACTTATAAATTCATTAAGGTTTTGCAGAACTCAAATTCTAGGAGAAATCTGATGATACAATTACTGTATTATCAGGTTGCTAGGCAACAATCTTTTTCTTTCAAAACAGGAAATCCACTTAAGAGTGACAAAAAAAAGATACTGAGCCCGACAGCACCACGACATTCAATGCTAGGGCCACTGCAGCTCCGTCTTTTTCTAAGACAGTTTCACTTTGCCACTCTGACTGAAAGCTTGATTTTTTCACACTTCTTCAGCCAGATTTCCCTGCACCCCTGTATGGTGCTCACAAGTGTCAGGCACCATTCTCAATTTATTTCACTGAATTCTCACCAGCACCCTGGGAGGTGGACAGTAACCTTGTCCTTCCTGCTGCGCTGAGGAGGAAACAGAGACCCTGAGACCTGAAGCCACTTGCTGAGGCCACTCACAGCCTTTTTGGACAGAAAAGAAAGGACACTCTAGTGGTGTCATTTCAGGGAGCAGGGAGAAGGGTCTGGGATAGTAGGGGAAGAAGAGCAGGAGAGCTTTGGCCAAACTCTGGACAGGTTGGCCCTGGGGATCTCCCTACGATTATCCACTACCATGAGAACTGCTGGGGAGACCCACGTTAATGCGTGCTGGGCAGGCCTACCCCTCCATGGTGACCAGGATGCCAGGTACCCCTGCCATCTCTGAAACTAGTCAGATCTGATTGTCCCCAACCTCACCCCATCCCACCCCTCGTCTCTGGGTTGTCAGCAGACTACAAGGTAGTGGCACCACTGTGACAACCAGCAGCCTGGCCTCCATAAAGGAACACAGGGCCCAGGTGAGGTGGGTGGCTCCCACCTGTAATCCCAACACTTTGGGAGGCTGAGGCAGGTGGATTACCTGAAGTCAGGAGTTCAAGACCAGCTTGACCAAATGGTGAAACCCCGCCTCTACTAAAAATACAAAATTAGCCGGGTGTGGTGGTGGGCACCTATAATCCCAGCTACTTGGGAGGCTGAGGGAGGAGAATCGCTTGAACCTGGGAGGCGGAGGTTGCAGGAGCCGAGATGGCACCACTGCACTTCAGCCTGGGCAACAAGAGTGAAATTCTGTCTCAAAAAAAAAAAAAAAAAAAAAAAAGGAACAGAGCCCTGCTGACCACCCAGCAGGAGAGGTTATTGAAGGCTAGTGTCTAGCCACCCCTATGGTCTGCACCATGCCTAAAGCATAAGTGTATGGGTTATCAAAGATAGTTTTTTTAGTTTGCTTTTGGGCCGAACAAGCATCCCTCACCCCTTTGTCTAGCCACAGAACATTCTTTCCTAGACAAAGTGGCTTGAGCAAAATCCACTGTGTGACCCTCCTCCTTGACCCCATTTCAAGGCTCAGACCTGGCCAATGTCTTCCATCCTCCCAATGACAACAGTTGATTTAAGGATGACCACATGACCTGAACTGCCCCAGTCACAATCATCTCTCAAACTGTGCTATCCGTGCTGGCAGAAAGGCTCCCTCTTCCTCCACCGCCTTGAGAACATCATCTAAAGCAGGAGGCGCTAGGAATCATCTTTCCCTCCAGGGGGGTGGGGGTGGGGGAAGCATCCTGCCCAAGAATGGAGCCAACATGGAACAAGACAGAGCCATGAGACGGAGAGACTCAACCTGACAGCCTCATTTAGATGCTTGGATTCAGCAGGGCCCAGAGACCCCAAAGTCAGTGAGTTCCCGCTTTTTTTTTTTTTTTGAGATGGAGTTTCACTCTTGCTGCCCAGGCTGGAGTGCAGTGGTGCAATCTTGGCTCACTGCAACCTCCGCCTCCGGGTTTCAAGCGATTCTCCTGCCTCAGCCTCCTGAGTAGCTGGGATTACAGGTGCCTGCCACCACGCCCAGCTAATTTTTGTATTTTTAATAGAGATGGGGCTTCACCATGTTTACCAGGCTGGTCTCGAACTCCTGACCTCAGGCGATCCACCTGCCTCGGCCTCCCAAAGTGTAGGGATTACAGGTGTGAGCCACTGCACCTGGCCAGTTCCCACTTTTTAAACAAATTAGTGTTAGATTTCTCTCCCTTTGCAACCCAGAGTCCTGACTATCTTCATTGGATTCCTGTTAAAAACACCACAGGAATTTAATGCATAATGTGTTATGGAATAATTTACATTTTTTAATAAGAAAATTCATTTCTATTGCAAGGTTAAAAGATATGATTTTAAAAAAGAAAAAAGAACTAATTTCTGAGATAATCATGTCACAAGTCACGAGCTAATCTATGGGCATGTTTCTGCTTTACAATTTTAAATAATGAAAAATTACGTCACAATATTAAAATAATCACACGTTCAAGTAGTTATTTTAACCGTACATACCTTTAGGGAGTTCTGTATCTTGAATGGGATATTTGTCTGACTGTAGAAACCAACAAAAGAGGAGAGTTATTTTTAAAGGCCATATAAGATCAAAGTGAAAAAAAAGCTTTGTCTTGGGAAAGTTATGACTTCGATTAAAAACTTGAACATATTTAGCCTCAAACTTATCAACTAGCCTCATCCACTGATTGTATTTATTCTCAGCTGACAGGAATGAAAGCAAGGTTGACAAGAGGTTAATGCTGGAATATGAAACAGAATAAGCTTTCCAAATTTCCACAGCTTGGACCACAAAACTACACTTCCTCTCTTTTCTGCAGTGCTAGCCTCCAGCAGTTTACCATTGAGGAGCATTTGTTGTCATGAATTCTGGGGACAGATGCCTTTCTCTCACCGTTTCTGCAACAGTTATTGGTCATGCGTTCTGGGCAGTACTCATCTATTGCAGAGCTCTGGCCTGGGTTGACTGAGACAGGATGACTCAAAAGATCCTTTTCTTACTGACTGCACAAAGCTCTAAAAATCAGTAATTATGCAAAATTCAGCACAGTTCCTCAGTGTATCAGTTGAGAGTAATACTGTTACAGGAACTCAAAATAGCAAATGTTCTCACAATCACATATATTTCTTTTCATTTATTCATACTTCCATGCAGATATCTAAAGTTCTGTAAACTTATTTCAGACCAAACAACGTAGCCATTTCTGAAAACGTCCATAAGAGGAATGAAAAGAGCCTAATTTCCCAACCCTGTCCCCTAACCCCTGCTCAGCTCCCAACTCCACTCAGCCCCCGTCCTTCAGCCTGAACAAAATTACACCTCAACAATTTCCTGTAGGTCTCACCCATGTCTTCCTCTGAGAGAGGAGAGAAAGAAAGAAATGGATAATCGAGGGTTTCGTTTTAAATGCCTTTCCTTGGAGTTTCTTTGGAGTTGGGCAATAAAGTTTCAGAACTTCTAGAAGCCTCCAACCTCAACCTCTCCTAACAAAAATAAATTAGTAAATAAAAGTTAATCACAAAGAATAGTCCTACAGTACTACCCCAGATCAAATTAGCTCTCATCATTCTACTCCCAAGACTGTGAAACACAAATCTGTACTAGAACATTTATCACTCTGTTTTAAAAAGAGGCTGGGCGCGGTGGCTCATGCCTGTAATCCCAGCACTTTGGGAGGCAGAGGCAGGCGGATCACCTGAGGTCAGAAGTTCGAGATCAGCCTGGCCAATATGGTGAAACCCTATCTCTACTAAAAATACAAAGATTAGCTGGGCATGGTGTCTCGTGCCTGTAATCCCAGCTGCTCAGGAGGCTGAGGCACGAGAATTGCTTGAACCCGGGAGGGGGAGGTTGCAGTGAGCTGAGATCGTGCCATCGCACTCCAGCCTGTGGAACAGAGCAAGAGCTGGTCTCAAAAAACAAAAACAAAAACAAAAAAAAAGTACTTATCTATTTCCTCAGATAGACTGAGTTTTTCCAGAGATGGAACTACAATCTGTGTGTCCCCAGATTGTAACATAGTTTTAAGCAAACATCCACTGAAAGTCTGCATGGAAGACCGCACAAGCCGGAGCAAGTGCAGAGCTCCTAGAAAGACTGACACTGGAGCTGGGCCTAGAGAATGGCCAAGAATTGGATGAACTGAGAAGCAGCAGCAAAGTAGTTACAGGTGGCAGGCATGGCAGGAGCAGGGACCAGGTGGCTGGAAGAGCTGAGGGTATAGAACTGAAACAGTTTGTTGGAGGTGGACAGAGGAAGGTAGGATTAGATGAGAAATGATGGACCCAGTTTCCAAGAAAGACCAAGAAAGACAAGCAAAGGGATTTAGGTGGGATGCCCTTCTAGGTTCTCAGGAAACTTGCTACCTGCCTTGCACCGACTTTGCATAAGGGAAGATGGTCAACACAGTCTTGCAAGAAGTCAGACAAGCAGGCAATGACAATTCTCTGAGAGAGCAAATAGGGATTGGGCTACGGAAAAGGGAGCACCTGAAGGTCCCAAGGCAAAGAAGGCTTCGTAGATCAGGGGAACACTTGAAGTGAGATGGGAAGCAGCACAGCAGTTCATTAGGTAAGGATGCAGACAGATTTTCCTTGCCAAAGGGAAGAGCATTATTGCTACCCTGGGAGGGTGGAAGGGCATGGCGTATTAAGAAGCACCACACAGCCACACAGGGCTGGGTCATCAGGTGAGCACTGGATGCTGAGGTAAGGCCGTGGAGGACCTCATCTCCCACATCAAGGGGTATATACTAAATCCTGTACCCAGTGGGAATGCTGCGGGTTGGATTCTGTCTCCCAAACCAGATGTGTTGAAGTCCTCACCCCCAGTTCCTCAGAATATGACTTTATTTGCAAATAGGATAGTTGTAGAGGTAATTAGTTAAGTTAGGAAGAAGGCAGGCCCTTGACCCAATATGATCAGTATCTTTAAAAGAAGAGATGAGGGCAGGGCGCGGTGGCTCACACCTGTAATCCCAGCATTTTGGGAGGCCAAGGTGGGCGGATCACCTGAGATCAGGAGTGCGAGACCAGCCCGGCCAACATGGTGAAACCCCATCTCTATGAAAAATACAAAAAATTAGCCAGGTCTGGTGGCGGGCGCCTGTAATCCCAGCTACTTGGGAGGCTGAGGCAGGAGAATCACTTGAACCCGGGAGGCGGAGGTTGCAGTGAGCCGTTGCACATTGCACTCCAGCCTAGGCGACAAGAGCAAAACTCAATCTCAAAAAAAACAAAAAACAAAAAAACAAAAAAACAAAAAAAAAAAACGAAGAAAAGACAAGACAGAAACACCCCAGGAGAAGATGGTCGTGTGCTAACAAACTGAGAGAACGCAGTGATGCCTCTATAAGCTGAGGAGCTTCCACAATGGCTGGCAACCACTACAAGCTAGAAGAGCCAAGGAAAGATTCTTTCCTGTGGGTCTCAGAGGGAGCATGGCTCTGAGGACGCCTTGATTTCAAGCTTCCAGCCTCCAGAACCATGAGCAAATACATTTCTGTTGTTTAAGCTGCCCAGTCTGTGGTATTTTGTTGCAACAGCCCTAAGAAACTAGTACCAGGGACACTTTGGAAATACCACTTTGTCCCCATCATGGAGAAGTAATTAGAGGCAGCTAAGCCCCAAGGTGAGCATAAGGAGATGACTCTAAGGGAGGAAAAGAAAACCTGGTATCAGGAAGTGAGCAGGATACCAGGGAGACCTGGATAGTCACAGGTGGGGGCAGCGGGAAGGGAAAGAAGGCAAACTGAATAACACGTTATAGAAACCAAAGGCTTTAGTAACAAGCTACTCCAAAGACATAGAGGCCATGGCCACAGATTGTTCTTCGTTTCATTTTGATGAGAGTGAAGAGAGTGAGAATTTTTCATAGGAATTTCCAGCAGGTATCAAAACTTGACCCCCTATGCTATCCACAATTTATCAAGCCAGGGGTAATTAAAGGACAGGAAAATAAACACCTCAGGTCCTCAAGACACCTAAGATTTAAAGACATTTAGTTGAATTATATGAAGTGTATTTTATGTCTCTGTAACTAAATTAGTTAACCAAAACTTTTCATGAATTGGTAGATCCCATGCTCCGAGGATCTGGAACAGAAGGAATATGTCCTACACAATATGCCCATCACATATGCCATGCTGTCAGAGGGCACTGCTTTGGCCCTGAGCACGAGGCAGGGCTGGGCAGGAGAACAGGGCTCTGGTCTAGGTGGCTGCACACTTCCATTAACTGTCCTTTCTGCATCTGTTGGATAGGGATACCTGACCCACCATCTCAAGGGATGGTTGGGAGGTTGAAAAATAATGATGGCAGCCATAAAAAAGAATAAAATTCTTCCTTTGGCCACGCACAGTGGCTCATGCCTGTTATTCCAGCACTTTGGGAGGCTGAGGCGGGCGGATGAGGTCAGGAGATTGAGACCATCCTGGCTAACACGGTGAAACCCCATGTCTACTAAAAATACAAAAAAATTATCCAGGAGTGGTGGCGGCGCCTGTAGTCCCAGCTACTCGGGAGGCTGAGGCAGGAGAATGGCGTGAACCCGGGAGGCAGAACTTGCAGTAAGCCGAGATTGTGCCACTGCACTCCAGCCTGGGCGACAGAGCGAGACTCTGTCTCAAAAAAAAAAAAAAAAAAAAAAAATTCTGTCCTTTGCAGCAACATGGATGTAGCTGGAAGCCATCATCCCAAGTGAAATAACTGAGAAACAGAAAATCAAATACTGCATGTTCTCAGTTATAAGTGGGAGCTAAAGAATAGGTACACATGGACATAAAGATGGAAATAACAGACACTGGGGACTCCACAAAGGGGGAGGGTGGAAAGGGGCCTCAGGGTTGAAAAACTACCTATTAGGTACAGCATTCACTATTTGGGTGATAGATTTACAAGAAGCCCAAACCTAACCATTATGCTATGTATCCACATAACAAACCTGAGTATGTACCCATGGAATCTGAAATTAAAATGATGATGATAATAATAAAACTATTAAATGAATTCTAAAAAACCAATATATGTGAAATCTTTGGGTAACCTTAAAGCAATAGCCTCAGAATGGTTATGGGAGGATGGGAAGAGGATGAGGCTCAGAAGCTAGATGCTAGGATTAAACGCCCTAACTGAGGTAAATCTAGCAGCATGTGTCCATCTGGCATCCAGGCTGCTCCATTACCAAACCAGTAGTATTAAAAATAGGCCAGTGAAACCTCGTCTCTACTAAAAATACAAAAAATTGGCCGGGCGTGGTGGCGGCCGACTGTAGTCCCAGCTACTCGGGAGGCGGAGGCAGGAGAATGGCGTGAACCCGGGAGGCGGAGCTTGCAGTGAGCCGAGTTTGCGCCACTGCACTCCAGTCTGGGCGACAGGGCAAGACTCCGTCTCAAAAAAAAAAAAAAAAAAAACAGGCAAGTAGGCTGGGCACGATGGCTCACATCTGTAATCCCAGCACTTTGGGAGGCTGAGGCGGGGGCGGATCAGCTGAGGTCAGGAGATCGAGACCAGCCTGGTCAATGTGGTGAAACCCCAATTCTACTAAAAAGAAAAAATAATAATACAAAAATTAGCCAGGCATGGTGGCGCACGCCTGTGGTCCCAGCTACTTAGGAGGCTGAGGCAGGAGAATTGCTTGAACCTGGGAGGCAGAGATTGCAGTGAGCTGAGATCACGCCACCGCACTCCAGCCTGGATGACAGAGCAAGACTCCGTCTAAAAAATAATAGTAATAAAATATAAAATTAAAAAAAGGCAAGTAGACAAAGCCTTCACATAATTTAATATCACCTACAACACGTACAAAACAAGAACAGATTCTAATGCCATTTTTAGCCAACCCAAAGTTTATTATTATCACATACAATACCAAGATAAAGTAGTTTATCTTAGAAAAATCTTACTTTGGGCTTTCTGATGCACATGTAAATACAGAGTAATAAAAACATAAAGAAGTAACAAAGAAAAAAAGCAAAACAATAATTATCACCGTTAGTGTAAAATCTGTAACCTACCGTGTTAAAGGACAAAGTGCTAGGGTCTGTGTCTTCCACTGGTTCCTGTGCCATATGATCTGCAAAATAAACAAACACAGAACAAAAACAAATAGAGCACGTTTGCTTTCATTGAAAACCACAAATTAGTCCTTTGATAACTGTCTCCTACAGAGGCAGGTAATTTTACTCAGGCTGAAGAAAACTTTACTTTTTTTTTTTTTTTTTTAGAAATAGGGTCGGCTCGGCACGGTGGTTCATGCCTGTAATCCCAGCACTTTGGAAGGCCAAGGCAGGTGGATCACCTGAGGTCAGGAGTTCAAGACCAGCCTGGCCAACATGGTGAAACCCCGTCTCTACTAAAAAATAAAATAAAATAAATATATAAAAATTAGCCGGGCATGGTGATGGGCACCTGCAATCCCAGCTACCCGGTAGGCTGAGGCAGGAGAACTGCTTGAACCCAGGAGTCGGAGGTTGCAGTAAGCTGACACAGTGCCACTGTACTCCAGCCTGGGAGACAGAGTGAGACTCTGTCTCAAAAAAAAAAAAAAAGAAAGAAAGAAAGAAAGAAAGAAAGAAAAGAAAGAAAAAAGAAATAGGGTCTTGCTCTGTAGCCCAGGCTGGAGTACAGTCAGTGGCACAATCATAGCTCACTACAACCTCGAGCTCCCGGCTTCAAGTGATCCTCCCACCTCAGCCTCCCAAAGCACTGGGATTACAGGCATGAGACACCGCACCCGGCCTGAAAGCCTTACTTCCAATTATTAGTTGAGACAAAATAAGGAGGAACAGATTCAGATTGCATCAACAAAGAGATTAATAAAAATAAACTATAGGCTAGATGCAGTGGCTCATGCCTGTAATCCCAGCACTTTGGGAGGCCAAGCCAGGCTGATCACCTGAAGTCAGGAGTTTGAGATCAGCCTGGTCCAACATAGGGAAACCCCATCTCTACTAAAAATATAAAAATTAGCCCGGCACAGTGGTGTGCACCTGTAGTCCCAGCTACTTAGAAGGCTGAGGCACGAGAATCGCTTGAACCTGGGAGGTGGAGGTTGCAGTGAGCTGAGATCGCACAACTGCACTCCAGCCTGGGCAACAGAGTAAAACTCCATCAAAAAAAAAAAAAAAAAAAAATTAATTAAAAATATAAAAAAATAACTATATAAAAAACCCCACCATATTTTGGAACAGGTTAACTATAAATATCTTCAAATACCCAGAGTTACAAACAACCACAAACTATACAGGCATGATATTAATGACTCTTGCCTACTGAATTTGACACTACCTTCAGTAGGAATTATTCTGTTCTGAATCTACTTCTTTCCTGATTTCCTGTTCTGCTGCAACTCATTTTTATTAATCTTCTGTATGTTGTTTACGTGAACTAGTAAAGCAAAAAACTTATAGCTTTTTTAATCAAAAATAAACTTGATTTCTCAATATTTCATTTCTGATACTTTACCACTTGTTGCATTTAAGGAATTTAATGGGGAAATACAGAAAAAGGCACAGACCTCAGTCAGAACCTAATTAGTACAAATTAGAAAAGTTTCCAACCTCCAAAATGCTTTATAAGACATCTGCCAGGGAGCTGTCTCAATAAATAATCAAACCTATTTGCGTGGGATCCTCTAGATTTGTACAGTGCACAACCTGCAGCACCCTAAGTGGCAGTCATGGGCCTGCCAAGCGTCAACGTTCACTTTTGATCCAAATCCTCATTAAGCACATATTGCAGACTAGGAATTAGATCCTGGGAATGCCTTTGGGTATCCAAATAAGCACAGCAGGACAATTTGTCAAGACAATAATTCGTGTGTGTTCTTCCTAGGTGCTTCCCTGCTGAGAATGTGTCTGAACTTTCCATAATTTCTTCACCCTGCAGGTGTTGATAATGCCCAAAGAAGCTTTGAGAAGGCAACATCTCTTTGTTTTATGACAGCCTCCAGTTACTGAAGAGAAGTGGGGATGAATGGAGACAGCCTTCGTCAGTGCCTCCCATGAGCAGGGCACAGACATCTGCAGAGCACGAAGAAGGTAAGACTGCATCAGAGACAGCACTGAGCAGCCTGACCCCCGGGGACCGCGGCCTAGCCCCAGCAAAGAGACCTGTGCCCTGTGTCCAGCACAGAAACAGAGGGCTGCTGGGTCTCAAGGGACTTCTCAGGCCTGGACCATGAGACAGCAATGCCTCCCTGATGCGCTAAAAATTTGAGGTCCTTTCCTAGTTTTCCCAGCATCACATGAACCCCTCAGATTCCTGGGTGGCCCTGAGGGACAGGGCCCCAATTCTGACTGAAGTGGAATTTCCTGCCAGTCTAGTGCAATACACACTCAGATTTGGATTTAAATGGATAGAAAGAAAATGAAAAACAAATTGTGTTGCTAACGGCTCTCTGAGATGGCAGAACTCTTACTGCCCAAGCAACAAGTAATGACACAGAGCCCTGAGTGCCAAGGCAGTGGCAGTGCAGGACAACCAGGGGACACCCAGAACCAGCACTCGAAGCCTGGGGAGCTCCCGGAGAGAGGAGGAGGGGCAGGAGAGGAGCCTGCAGAGGGCCTGAGGGCTGAGTCTGGAAGGATGAGTTGACGTGGTAGAAACGGAAAAGCATTCCAAGCAGAGGGAATAGCACAGGCGTAGAGAAGAGAGAGAACATGACACATTAATGTACAATCACAGGACAGACCATGTATATGACTGTGGTCCCATAAAGATTAGATCACTATCTTCTCACCCTACCTTTTCCATGTTGAGATATGTTTAGACACACAAACAGCACTGCATTACAACTGCCTGCTGTATTCAGGATGGTCCCATGCTGTGCAGGTGTGTAGCCCAGGAGCAGTGGGCTGCACCATACAGCCCAGGAGTGTTGTAGGTTACACCATCCAGGTTTGCGTAAGTGCACTCTGTGATGCTCACACAACTATGAAACCATCTAGTGACGCATTTCTCACAGTGTATCCCTGTTGTTAAGTAACATACGATGATGCTTCAAATGAGTCCTTACAGCCAGACACACGTGCATTCAGTTTTCCAGTTTTTCCTTCCCATCCTTCTCACACGCTGGTTCCTAGCTGGGGAGGGGGTGGTAGAAGCCACCACAAAATAGCCCAAAGTCCCTTCTCCCTCCTCTTATCACAGCCCAGTCTCACATATTTCATCTTCACTAAGGTGTACCTGGAGGACATGCTTTAAAATGCTATCCTGCTAGGAGTGTGGCTTGTTAATAGGCATCAGCACGTGAAATTTCAGGTAAATGGGTTTGGAGTGCTGAGGCTGGGGTGAGGTTGGGGGCTTTTAAATGCCCCTGACACCATCCTCTGCAAACAATACCCGCTGTGTCCAGGACAAGTTAATCCTGTTTCCTACAGGAAAATTAGAATGAGCAGAAAAAAAGAAAGAAAGAAAGAAAGAAAAAAAAAACATAAAAGAAGAGGAAAATGCAGTAGATCGCTGGGAGAGGCAGAGCCACAAAAAAACATCATTGAGGACACACATAGGACAGTTAAAAACAAGGAAGGACCGGTCCTCACTGGCACATCACTAAGAGCTAGCAGTCTGGCCTTGAACAAATCTAGTGCTGTGGCCTTGGACAAGCCTAGAGGTGTGACCTTGGAGAAGTCACGTAAGCTTTCTAAGCCTCAGGCTCTTCCTCTGCACCATGAGGAGTCCCGGGTCTCTGGGATCCCACACTCAGCTTACTACCATTATTCTGGATTTGGGAACCACCTGGGTAGGTGAATTTCAACTCCCCTCAGACTCTGACTGAGTTCTGTGAGATCCTGGGGCCTGTGTTGGAGGGTTATGAAGCTAACAAGATAGAGACAGAAGACAACATAGGCTTGGAGGCACAAAGTCTCTTGCTTTGGTTGACATCTCAGAATAAATGGAACTTAAGAAGACAAAGACACAGAGAATTTAGTTTTTTTTTTGTTTTCTGAAGCACAACAATGAAGTGAGAGGGGAACGGGGAAAGGCAATACTTTCAGGTATTAGAGGCATTTTCAGGTCTTTTTTTTTAATTAATTAGTTAATTTTTTTTTTTTTTTGAGATGGGGTCTCACTCTGTCACCCAGGCTGGAGTGCAGTGGCGTGATCTCGGCTCACTGTAACCGCCGCCTGCTGAGTTCAAGCGATTCTCCTGCCTCAGCCTCCTGAGTAGCTGGGATTACAGGCACCCGCCACCACACCCGATTCGTGTTTGCATTTTTAGTAGAGACAGGATTTCCCCATGTTGGACCAGGCTGCTCTCAAACTCCTGACTTCAGACGATCCACCCGCCTCAGCCTCCCAAAGTGCTCGGATTACAGGTATGAGCCACCGCGCCCAGGATTTTTTTTTTTTTTTTTTTAAGATGGCGTCTCGCAGTGTCACTCAGGCTGGAGGGCTGTGGTGTGATCACTGCTTACTGCAGCCCCAACCTCCCAAGCACAAGCAATCCTCCCACCTCAGCTTCCCAAGTAGCTGGGAAGGCACACGCCACCATGCCCAGCTAATTTATGGGGGATTTTGTTTTTGTTTTTCATAGAGACAGGGTCTCGCTATATTGCTGAGGCTAGTCAGGTCTTTTATTATTTTCCTTCTTGTGGTTCTGACTTCATTAGCCTTTGCCTTATATTAAGCTGTGGATTAAGTTCTTACATACGTATTATTGCCATAAATGCTCACAGACCCAGGCCCACGGTGGTGCCCCATGCACTGTATCTGGTACTGCACCTTCTCCCTGGCCTGTTTTAGATCATGCCAGACTCCTTATGTTCTCACAGGTCCAGATGCATGTGTGTACCAGGGAAGTTATTCCCAGGAGAGCAGAGCCTGGTTATTTGAGGCTGATCCAGAAGTGGAACGTTGCCCTAAGGTCTTTCTTAGGGCCTTGGAGTTGCATGTTTACAATACTATTAAGTATAAAATCAAATCATTTATCTAGAAGCTTTAAAATGTTTGTTTTTCCCAGCCCCCGCCTAACAGCAGGCTGAGCCTTCAGGCAAGGCTCTGATATCTGATGGGACATGGCACAGAGGAGCCCCAAACAGAAGCGGAGCCAGAGCCCAGCCGAGACAAGACCAGTGGTTTTGCCAGGGCCGGGTGCAGGATCCGTCCCCTGCTCGTGGCTGCCATCTTATGCCGGGCTGTGTTTTTCTGCCAAAGCTGCCTGGGCTCCCCTGGGTCGGTGACTCTGCACAAGGCTCAGATCACCTCAAATTAGCTGGTAACTGACTGATGGGGATATCTCTGCTGGCAGTAAGAATGAAGTTCAACTCCCTCAAGCATATTCTGGAAAGTTCCTCAAAAGGCATGAGAGAAACCTGGTGAACTGAAGCATCAGGGCTGGCGAGGGCACCTGGCCTGGCTCACAGAGGCTGCAGGTGACAGCAGGCAGGGCAGGCTGCACCCTCATTTTCTTTCTGTGGGCCCTAAATCCCTAACTTAAACCTCAGGAGGTGAACAGAGCACCTCTACATCCCCTTCCTGCTTTAAAAGTCCATGAGTGGTGAGTAGTAGTAGCCATAAGGGTCAAAGAGCACCTCCAAGCTGAAAGTTCACAATTAAACTTTCAAAGCTCTCACTTTGAAAAGTTCGAAAAGTTGTCCAGGCGTGGTGGCTCACGTCTGTAATCCCAGCACTTTGGAAGGCCAAGGCGGGTGGATCACTTGAAGTCAGGAGTTCGAGATCAGCCTGGCCAACCTGGTGAAACCCCATCTCTACTAAAAATACAAAAATTAGTCAGGCGTGGTGGTGCATGCCTGTAATCCCAGCTACTAGGGAGGCTGAGGCAGGAAAATCACTTGAACCTGGGAGGTAGAGGTTTCGGTGAGCCAAGATCTCACCACTGCACTCCAGCCTGGGCAATAGAGTGAGACTCTGTCTCAAAAAAAAGAAAATAAAAGGAAAGTTTGAAAAGCTTAAAAGCTTCCCTAGTGTCTGCTCTGCATGGCACGGCTTACTCACAGTCTCAGCTAAGCCTTACAGTAACCCCGAGGAAGGCATTAGACATCCCCTTTTTCACATATTGAGTACCCAAGATCACAGGGTAGGTGGTAAGTGGAAAAGCCAGAATTTGTATCTGGGACTTTCTGGCTTCATAATCTGTCTGTTTTCCAGTATAATCAGGTTCTAGAAGTACCTCATGGCCAGATGTGATGGCTGACATCTGTACTCCCAGCCCTTTGGGAAGCCAAGGTGGGAGGATTGCTTGAGTTCAGAATGCTTGAGAACAGCCTGGGCAACACAGTGAGACCCCATCTCTACTTATTTAAAATAATAAAAAATAAAATAAAAATTTTGAGACAGGGTTTCACTCTCTTACCCAGGCTGGAGTGCAGTGGCTTGATCACAGCTCAGTGCAGCCTCCACCTCCTGGGCTCAAGCAATCCTCCCACCTCCTCCTGAGTAGCTAGGACTACAGGCATGCGCTGTCACATCTGGCTAATTTATTTTTATTTTTGTAGAGATGGGGGTCTCACTATGTTACCCAGGCTGGTTTCAAACTCCTGAACCTGCCTTGGCTTCCCCAAGCGCTGGGATTACAGGCATGAGCCACCATGCCTGGCCAATAAAATAAAATTTAAAATAGAAGTGGGCTGGGCACGGTGGCTCATGCCTATAATCCCAGCACTTTGGGAGACTGAGACAGGCGGATCTTGAGGTCAGGAGAAGGAGACCATTCTGGCTAACACAGTGAAACCCCATCTCTACTAAAAAATACAAAAAAACTAGCCGGGCGAGGTGGCGGGTGCCTGTAGTCCCAGGTACTCGGGAGGCTGAGGCAGGAGAATGGTGTAAACCCAGGAGGCGGAGCTTGCAGTGAGCTGAGATCTGGCCACTGCACTCCAGCCTGGGCGACAGAGTGAGACTCGGTCTCAAAAAAAATAAAAAATTAAAAAATTAACTGGGCATGATGATGGATGCCTGTAATCTCAGCTACTCGGGAAGCTGAGGCAGGAGAATCGCTTGAACCCGGGAGGTGGAGCTTGCAGTGAGCCGAGACTGCACCATTGCACTCCAGCCTGGGCAACAAGAGCGAAACTTCGTCTCAAAATAAAACAGAAGTGGTTCATGCACTGACCACCTGACAGACTCTCTTGAGAAGGTGAGTGTCTGTGTGTCCCATTTCCCCTTTTTATATGGGCACCAATCATATTGGTTTAGAGCCCACTTTGATGACCTCATTTTGACTTGGTTACCGCTGGAAACACTCTGTTTCCAAAGAAAGTTACATTCTGAGATACTGGGAATTCCGACTTCAACATATCTTTTTAGAGGGACACAATTCAACTCCTAACAGTTCACACTCCGCCCCCTGCCCATCCTTTCCACATGCAGAATCTATTTGCCTCCTCCCGACATCCCCAAAAGCATTAATCATTCCAGCATCCACTCTAAATCCCAAATCTCATCACTCATCTTCAACTCAAAGACTCAAATCTCATCATCTACCAAATCAGAGCCTCTTCAGGAATGCTAGGAAACACGTACTGTATGCAACAGCCTCTGCAGAAAGAATCCTCAGCACATAACCCGAAACAGACACTGGTGAGGTGGCCGAGGACTGCACTGCCGCATTCTGACATCAGATAGTGGTGAATAGTTCTTAGAGATGGTTTCTCAAAGGAAGTTCAAACATCTCTAAAGATGTCCTTTCAGAGAAAACAAAGAAGGAAGTATGTCAGGACTTCCCAGCTTTCCCAAGCATCCTGAGCCAGAAAAATGCAGTCACTGTGCTTTCTAGTGAAGAACTACAGGCAATTCTTTGAATGAGTGATTGCAGGATTAATTTATTTCTCATTTGTTATTTGTTTTCTGCCATAGCTTTTTTTTTTTTTTTTGAGACATTCTTGCTCTGTCACCCAGGCTGGAGTGCAGTAGTGCGATCCCAGCTCACAGCAACCTCTGCCTCCTGGGTTCAAGTGATTCTCCTGCCTCAGCCTCCCCTATAGCTGAGATCACAGGTGCCCACCACCATGCCCAGTTAATTTTTGTATTTTTGTTAGACGTGGGTTTCACCATGTTGGCCAGCCTGGTTCTGGAACTCCTGACTTCAGGAGATCCACCTGCCTCAGCTCCTAAAGTGCTGAGATTATAGGCGTGAGCCACCACTCCCAGCCCATAACTTTTCTTTTGACTGCTATTGTCATTATTGGATATACAAAAGGCTTGGAGGTGGGGCGTGGTGACTCACTCCTGTAATCCCAGCACTTTGGGAGGCCGAGGCAGGCACATTGCTTGAGCTCAGGAGATTGCTTAGGCAACATGGCGAGACCCCATCTCTACTAACAATACAAAAAAAAAAAAAAAATAGCCGGGTGTGGTGGCACACGCCTGTGGCCCCAGCTACTCAGGAGGCTGAGGTGGGAGGATTGCTTGAGCCCAGGAGATGGAAGTTGAAATGAGCCAAGATCGTGTCACTGCACTCTAGCCTGATTGCAGAGCGACACAAAAAAACAAAAGGAAGAGAAATGAAGTGAGAATTGGGAAAACCCACACAGAGGAGAAAGAGAGGGCAGAAGGAGCAGAGAAGGGAAAACCACAGATTGCCATCCCTCTCTTTAGTGTATCTGCAGAAAGAATTGGCTGGTCCAGCTTTGCATAAATCAGTGCTCCAGGAAGTGGTTTACCCTTTAGTCCTGGGTACTGCCCACAATGCCATGGGAGAGACTGCCACCTTGGACCCATCGAAGCCCACAGGAGGGGCTGTGGGAGGTGAAGTGCCACCACTGGGGCTGTCCTGAGTTGGTGGCTCAGGGCCAGGGTTCCCCCAGGAAACAGCCCTGTGCTGTGGAGTCTCAGAACAAAGGGGGAATGTGCTCTTTTGCAGTGCTCTGTGGCCGTTGGCACTTGCCCTACTGTAACGAAGCAAGGAATTGTGCCACCTTTGACCCAGACCTTCAAAGCCCCGTTGTTTGTTTCTGTCTTTAAAATCCATTTGTGGCCGGGCGCGGTGGCTCAAGCCTGTAATCCCAGCACTTTGGGAGGCCGAGACGGGCGGATCACGAGGTCAGGAGATCGAGACCATCCTGGCTAATACGGTGAAACCCTGTCTCTACTTAAAAATACAAAAAACTAGCCGGGCGACGAGGCGGGCGCCTGTAGTCCCAGCTACTCGGGAGGCTGAGGCAGGAGAATGGCGTAAACCCGGGAGGCGGAGTTTGCAGTGAGCTGAGATCCGGCCACTGCACTCCAGCCTGGGTGGCAGAGCAAGACTCCGTCTCAAAAAAAAAAAAAAAAAAAAAAAAAAAAAAAAAAAAAAAAAAAAAATCCATTTGTATGAACAATCAAGAATAACCAGATTTTACACATATTTGACAGACAAATCTGGCTCATCCAGTGCGAGACTGCTTCTTAGTGGAAGAGACAACAGGGTGATAGCTACACTGTAACCACCATCGTTGTTTTCTTTCCATGTGCCTGTGAGTCTTGTGAATTTTCTCAGTGTAAAAAGTCACTTTTAAAATTAACTCATGGCCAGGGCGTGGTGGCTCACGCCTGTAATCCCAGCACTTTGGGAAGCTGAGGCAGGCAGATCACTTGAGGTCAGGGGTTCCAGACCAGCCTGGCCAACATGGTGAAATCCTGTCCCTACTGAAAAAGAAATACAAAAATTAGCCGGGTGTAGTGGCACACCCCTGTAATCCGAGCTACTTGGGAGGCTGAGGTAGGAGAATCGCTTGAACCCAGGAGGTGGAGGTTGCAATGAGCCAAGATCACACCATTGCACTCCAGCCTGGGGGACAGAGTGAGACTCTGTCTCAAAAATAAATAAATAAATAAATAGTAAAAAATAAAACTAACTCATAATATAGTATAATCATATACATACTTTTGTTATATGCATGTGGGTATACAAACATCTTACTTTAACTTTACAAAGAAAACTTAGTTAATACGGCTAACTAGATGAGTAAGTTCCTAAAATGCCAATGTGGGAAGAGCTTTTTTTTCCCCCAACTCTTTAAAGGGCCTGTGGTTAAATTTTATAACCTTCCTTCCTTTGCCCAGGGCTTTATAACCTTCCTTCCTTTGCCCAGGGCTTACTATGTGCGGAGTACTGTGCTGAGTGTCAGGGAGAGCTACCACACAGACATGGCCTCTGTCCACGGGTTTATGGCCTACTGGAAATAGCCACAGTGGCCAAATAACCACAGCTAGAAATAGTGACAGGTGCCAGAAACGAAAGGTACAGGGTTTGCTGAGCGTGTATAACATCGGGCTGGATCTGGGTGACCTATGAGCTGAAATCTGGAGGTTAAGTAGAAGGAAACGGGTGGGTAGAGGATGGGGTGAGGGTTGTAATGCAGGGGTCCTTCCAGGCCGCAGGAACAAAATTTGCAAAGGCCAGGATGTGCGAGGGTGCAAGAGGCTTCAAGGAAATGAAGGGAGGCAGCACAGCCGTGTGCAGAGAGCAGGGGTCAAGCTAGGTGTCAGGTGAGGCAGGCGAAGGAATAGGTAGGGATTGATTGTACAGAGTGTGGAAGCCTCAAGGACTGAGGATCTGTCGGAAAGTGTTGGAAAGCCAGCACCGGATTCAAAGTCAGCACAGAAAAATGGCAGAATCTGATTTGTTTTTAAAAGATGACTGGCTGAGCACAGTGGTTCACAACAGTAATCCCAGAACTCTGGGAGGCCAAGGTGGGTGGATCACTTGAGGTCAGGAGTTCGAGACCAGCCTAAAAATACAAAAAATTAGCCAGGCGTGGTGGTGTGCACCTGTAATACCAGTTACTTGGGAGGCTGAGACAGGAGACTCTCTTGAACCCGGGAGGCAGAGGTTGCAGTGAGTGGGGATCATGCCACTGCACTCCAGCCTGGGCGACAGAGTGAGACTCCGTCTTGAAAAATAATAATAATAAAAATAAAATAAAAGATGACCCTGGACACCTTTTGCAGAATATGTTACCAGAAGGCAAGAGTGGGTGTGAAAACCTAAGTTGGAATGGTGTGAAAACACCAGGCGGGAGAAGAGGGTGGGAAATCAGGCAAGAGAGTATGGTAACTTGGTCTGGGGTAAAGTGAGCTCAAGATACGGGCACCATCTATGGTTTCATTACAGAAATAGGAGTAAGGGGGTGTCTCCTGTGGGTTGGAGAAATGACACAGTATGTTAGGAAGGGGAAATTGGGGTGTGTGTGTGTCTGTGTTGAAATGGAGGAGTGCTCATTTCATAGACAGAATAGAGTCCCAGAGTGGGAATGGACATTTGGGAATGGACATCTTTCGGATGGTCAAATATGTTCTTCAGCATCGTCTGCCAACTGGTGGGGAGCTCTCACCCTCAGGAGGCCTCCTTTCTCTTTGTGGGAAGCCCAAATCCATCTCTCTCTAAAGTTTTTACCGACAGGTTTGGGTTCTACCTCCTGAAGTCAAAAAGACAGATTCTTTCCACACGACTCCCTCTTACCATCATATCCTCTGTCCATCATATCCTCTACTCCTTCACATGTTCTGGGATTTTGAAATCCCTTTGTTCCACGTTGCCCATTTGTTCCAGGTTGTGCACATCCATTTTGGCTGGACCAGGCAGACTAAGAATACCATCTTGGGAAATCTGGAACCTGTAGCTTTTTTTTTTTTTTTTTTTTTTTTTGAGATACAGGTTTTTGCTCTGTCGCCCAGGCTGGAGTGCAGTGGATCAATCACAGCTTACTGCAGCCTCGACCTCCTGGACTCAAGCAATCCTCCTGCCTCAGCCTCCCGAGTAGCTGGGACAATAGGCATGCACTGCCACATTGGGCTAATTTTTCTATTTTTTGTAGAGTCAGGGTCTCACTATGTTGCCAAGGCTGATCTCAAACTCCTGGCCTGAAGCAATCCTCTTGCCTCAGCCTCCCAAAGTGCTAGCATTACAGGCCTGAGTCACTGCACCCAACCACTGAGCTTTTTATACACTGTGGTCACTGCTGAGCTGTTTTCCAGCCCCCATCTTGCCTGGTAGTGCCGATTTAGGGGGGGCCCAAGTAGATTTTACATTTTATCTCTATTCAGTGTGTCTCTCTCAAGATCTTTTTGAATCCCCCCCCCACACACACCTGCAATGATCATTTAATGAGATCTGAGGCCACTATTAGTGAAATAGCCTAAAACAGCCCTTGGCACCTTGTCCATTCAGTTCTCAGAAGAGGAGATGGATGCTAGGGTAGGAGTGGAGTGGGATGGGGCAGTACGAGGGTTTCTCCCTTTGCCTCCCCTTCTATTTTTTCAAATAACAGGTATGGGGATGGGGAAGAATATCTAGACAATGTATTTATTTTCCGCATCCAATTGATAAAATGTTTACCAAGCCCCACTTTAAAAAAAAAAGGTAGATCTTTCCTTGAAGTTTCCAAGAAACGCCCCCAAACTCAGCCATCACAATGCCAACTTAGTTGTTGGGTGTAGTCTTCTGACCACCTGCAGACACACTGTCTCCTTCTAACTGCTGAAGCCACAATTTAAGGATGGAACATTCAAACTCGGCCCCTGCCCAAGCTCAAGAAATGAAATAAGAAACGCGTTTATCTAGACGGTTATATCAGGTTCTACGTAACTCTCTTCAGTGTTTCCAACCTCATCCTCCTCCTCAACAAAACCAAGTAAAGCCCCAGTGTACTCCGAGGGATAGATCATTCATTCATTTGTGTGTTCAAGAAACACCCACGGAGGTCACCGTCTAGGTTATATGAGAGCGCAGAGACAGAACTCCAGGAAAGCGAGGTCTGGGACGGATTTTAGATTCACGTGAGAGAAAAGAGAAAAATCTCCACTCTGACCTCGGTACCAACACACAGTATTTTAAAACAGAGACAGAACTAGAGGCCATTCTAACCACAGATGGGATCCCACAGGTGGGATCTGCCTCTCCATTCTGCGGATACTATCTGATGAAATAGCTCCGAGGGCCAATGTTTAGACAAACAAAACCATTTCATCCAACTGCACTGGGGGTGAGGAAGAGGAGTAATGAGAAGGCATGTGAGCGGAGAGTAAAGAAAAAGCCCGGGAGGGGAAAACGAAATCCACCCCCTTGCGCTCATTTCTGCCAGAGATTTGCAGGACGTGTCTCAACCTGGCATCCCGAGTCCAGAACAAAAGCCACGGGGGCTGCGGCGTAGGCAGGGGGAAGGCGCGCGGTGGGTGACGCGGGGTAAGGGCCGTGGCGAGCGCGGGAGGGGCGGTCAGCAGCCGCTCGCGGGGCTGGACTAGGAGCCCCATGAGACCCCGGGTCTGGCGCCTGGGTTGGGGGTGGTTCCCGGGCGTCCCTCGGGGGTCGTCAAGGCCCGGCCTCAATAGCCCTGCGGCTGCTGCGAGCGCCTCCCGAGCTCCCGCCCCACGGTGCCCGCTCCAGGTGCGGGCGCGACGCTGTGTACCTTTACCTGCGCGCAGAGGGTCGTCCGGTGAAGCCATGGGGGCGGGTTAGGGGCAAACGAGCTTCCGAGCGGGGCTGGCCGGCCTCCGGGGATGAAAAGTCCTGCGGTTCCGACGCGCCTGGAGCAAACCGCGGCTCTGCGCGCCCCTGCCCTCCTCTGCCTTCCCCTCCCTCCTTCTTCTCCTCCTTCGCTTCTTCCACGAGCTCACTTCCTGCTTTGGCAATTAGCAAAGCCCCTTCGCTGCGCGTCCCTCGGTACCTCCCTCCGGAGGAGCGGGGCGGGAGCCGGGGTGCCGCGACCCGGGGCTGGGACGCAAGGCGGGGCCCCGAGTGTCCCGGGCGTCCCCAACGCCCGGAGCGCGCGTCCTGCCCGGTGCCCACGTCCCCCTGGGCGGGTTCTAGCGGGGGGCTGACACGACTGCCGCCCGGGACAGACTGCGGGAGAAGGACTGCAGTCGTGGGTCGCTTTCCCGGCTCCCTAATCACGCCCTCAGCTGAGACACCAGAACTCCCCCTACACAGGCCTGGGCCGAGATGCCCGCCGGCGAACTGATATTTAGACAATTTCCTGATCTTTAAGCAGACTCTGCTGCTGCATGATGGCACACGCTGGTACTTTCCATTTTGATTTTTCTTTGGCATTAGTTACTATATGACCTCCAGGGTGAGTGCTGCACAAAAGGAGTGAAAACAAGTGGCCCCATACACACTCACAACCTCCCTAGAAAAAACAGCTTCGGGTTCTCTCGGAAAGGATGGCTTCAAATATTTAAAATACTACGTTTAAGTGGGGTTTTATACCCATTACTTAAGGGGGAACACGTTGGAATTGGTTATGAAGAATATATTTAAGATTGCTATATTTTAACTAAAACTATCGTCCATCATAAGTCTATTATAGGAAGGCGACGGGCATTTTAAATTAAATAGGAATCTTTGAAGAGCTCTAAATAATCTTTCTCTGCCTTCGCACATAAGAACAGAAAGATAAAAGTTGGGTCGAAAAAGATAATAACACATTATTTAGTGTATAATATATCAGAAAATTATCATAAATAAGCAACCTCTTGCTAAAAACTCAGCTCTGAGAAATCCAGGAAGACAGCAAATGCCTACATACCGTCTTGGTGACCAGGAGCTTTGGTGCCTCTCCCCATCTGTTTAGTCTTCCTGAGGCCCATGGCAATCTTGAGTTTGGCTTCTTATTCTCTGGAGTTTGCCATGGAAGCAGCAAGAGGTTCCAAGAAGATGCTCGCTGGTTGTCTAGCCAGAGTCAAACCTTCTAGATGAAAGTTCTCTGGGGGAATTTGTGGGTGGGAGGATAAACTTCCTCTTGGTCTGCCTTCGGATAGGAAGGGAAATTTTTTTAAAGGGTATTTTATCTTAGAATCAATTTGGAGGTTTGTTTGTGGTTCTTTCTGTACTTCTCATGAAGATGGAATTATTCTGACGTTGGCTGTCAGGAAACACTAAGTGAGCCTGTTAGCAGCCCAACCTCAAGCATTGCTCTAGAGCTGGTTTGCTTTTTGAAACTCTGAACCGTAATTCATCTTTTTATCATTCCCATTCTGCATTATATCAAACAGAAGATGGGCGGTATATTTTAAGTTTTTGTTTGTTTGTTTGTTTGTTCTTTTAAGGAAGATTGACTAGTTATGTAGGTTACTATTCCCTTTCATTTTCCATTCCTTGTGCCTCCTTTCCTATGAATTTCAACAGTCCCCATCATTACCTTTATTTTTCCCATGTGCTTTGTGAACTATAAAGTATGATACAAATGGGTGCTATTGTTGTTTTGCACTTTACAAAAAAAGTAATTTAAAACTGATTCTCATTCACCAGAGTTCCCACACAATCAATTTGTTGTCATAATATGTCCTTCGACTTTTATTTCTCTTGCTGTCCAAGAGTGTTTTAAACCTTACTGTTGAAAATAGACATGTTTGGGTTGGGCATGGTGGCTCACACCTGTAATCCCAGCACTTTGGGAGGCTGAGGCAGGCGGATCATCTGAGGTCAGGAGTTCAAGGCCAGCCTGGCCAATGTGATGAAACCCTGCCTCTACTAAAAATACAAAATAACTTAGCTGGACATGGTGGCACATGCCTGTAGTCCCAGCCACTCAGGAGGCAGAGGCAGAAGAATTTGCTTGTACCCGGGAGGTGGAGGTTGCAGTGAGCTAAGATTGTACCACGGCACTCCAGCCTGGGCGACAGAGTGAGACTCTGTCTCAAAAAAAAAAAAAAGAAAAGAAAATGGACATTTTTAACATTTCCTGATAGTGCCCAAACAATCTCAGAGTCATGTGAAAAATTTCATATTTCCATAACTTCACTGATCTCCAATTTTCCTTTTCCAATAAATGGAGATAGTACATTTGGTCATCGTGGAGTCAAATATGCTGGATTTTGCTGATGGACCTGTCACTGTAAGGTTGTGTTACATTAAGAAACCAAAACTGAGTCTGTAAGTGTCTGCAAGATTGTGATAATTCGCTGTAATAATGTTTATGTGAAAATGCTGACTGGGCACGGTGGCTCACACATGCAATTTCAGCACTCTCGGAGGCCAAGGTGGCAGGATTGCTTGAGGACAGGAGTTCAAGACCAGCTTATGCAACATTTTGAGACCCAGTCTCTACAAAATAATTTAAAAATTAGCTGGATCCCAGCACTTTGAGAGGCCAAAGTGGGTGGATCACTTGAAGTCAGAAGTTCGAGACCAGACTATCCAACATGGCAAAACCCCGTCTCTAATTAAGATACAAAAATTAGCTAGGCGTAGCGGCGGGTGCCTGTAATCCCAGCTACTAGGGAGGCTGAGGCAGGAGAATCACTTGAACCCAGGAAGCGGAGGTGCAGTGAACTGAGATTGTGCCATTGCACTCCAGCCTGGGCGACAGAGCAAGAGTCCATCTCAAAATAAATAAATAAACAAACACAAATACAAATACAAAAATTAGCCAGGCATGGTGGCGGGCACCCAACTACTTGGGAGGCTGAGGCAGGACAATCGCTTAAACCTGGGAGGCAGAGCTGCAGTGAGCTGAAATTGCGCCACTGAACTCCAGCCTGAGTGATGGAGTGAGACTCTGTCTTAAAAAATAATAATAATAAAATAAATTAGCTGGGCATGGTGGTACATGCCTGCAGTCCCTACTACTCTGGGAGGGTGAAGCACAAGGGTCACTTGAGCCCAGGAGTTACAGACCTCAGGGAGCTATGATAACACCACACCACTGGGTGACAGAATGAGACCCTGTCTCCAAACAAACAAACCAACCCAAACTAAGGCCTGTCATACAGTAGTGACAAATAAACCAGCTACTTTCCTACCTTCATGCTTTCCTTGGAATTTAGTTTATTGAGAGAAGCTCCTATTGCCTTTGTTATAAGAAATAAACCAATATTTATTACAGTGTTTGTACATAGCATGGAGCAATGGATTGGTTGCATTCATTAATGCAATTTTAAAAATCTGACTGCCTCCCCATGAATGAAACAAAATTCCAAGCCCTGGGGAAATTAAAATGAGAAGTCCCTGACTGTTAGGAGTTTGTGGTCAAAAGAGATTTGCAAATATTGTTTTGCTATAGAACTGGAGAAATGAAAGTTTAAACCAGGAAAGGTGTGTGTGGAAGGAGGCACTGAAGATGTACAGAAGCAAAGTGGCTTGGTCACGACCATCTTGGATTGACAGAGGAAGTTTCAGGCAAATTCCGAGGCCTTACTGCGTGGGTACAAGGCTGCAGGCGTAAGTGTGGAGAGAACTGTTGGTCTCGTGTTGTTTCACAAACAGATGACAATGATCAGAAATGTGCTGTTTCAAATGGGGGAAACAACAACTCAAAATATATTTTGTTTGATTCATCATAGAATATGTCGTTTTTGTTTATTTTATACCATTCGAGGTAAGTGTTACAGAAATTTCTGCAGTCTAAGATAAAAAGTTAAATTATTGAACCACGTACCTCTTATTTCAAAGGATATGTACATTGTGTACAGATAAAACCCAGCAAATTGGGCTACTCAAGTGGGCCCGAGCTATAGAAAAATGGCTAGAACCACAATGGTAAAATATGAATTTAGGAACATGAGAGACCCTATGCCTCAGAATGGGCCAGTTCCTACAGCTGAATTTGCTTGATATACCCTTACTGAATCATATGTGATGGAAGATGCCCCAACAAGAGTTACTAAGTTCCTGTGTCGCTGCATTTTTGGAACACAGTTGTTAAATTTTGCCCAGAGTGCTATAAGGCAGTTGTACTAACTTCTTGTAATAGTGCCCAAGTTTTCTTCTTGAGAATCACCGTTCCCATTCTCAATCCGAGCAATTAGGTGGTGGCGACATTACCCCGACTCCTGAGTCCAAGGGCTGGAATATGACTCAATTACAGCCTTTCAGGGCATTGCTACAGTGAGCCACTGAGTGGAGGAGGTGGGTGGGATCTTTACAGGGACAGGGGAATGGGTCTAAAATAACTAGCCCAAGCTGGGCGTGGTGGCGGGTGCCTGTAGTCTCAGCTACTTGGGAGGCTAAGGCAGGAGAATCTCTTGAATCTAGGAGGGACAGTTTGCAGTGAGTTGAGATCACACCACTGCACTCCAGCCTGGCAACAGAGTGAGACTCCATCTCAAATAATAATAATAATAATAGTAATAATTAGCCCAAGAGCACACAGCTGGTATGTGGTGGAAGGAAGGAGCAGGAGTGAAACATCTAGGAAGCTCTACACTACTGACCTCCTTGAATGTCAGACAAAAGCATTTGAAACTAGTTTTTAGACAACAGGAAGCCAGGAAGCTAGCGTTTGAAAAGTGGCATGAGAAAATTGGTGTTTTGGAAGATTAATCCAGCAGCTGTGTGTAGGATGCAACAGAGCTAGGAGAGAATGCAGGGAGAGACCCTTTAATCCTTTTGATACACTGTAATTTATTAGAGTTGAATTTACATCCTCATCCAAATGCAGGAGAAACTCATATCAGAATATTTTTTCCATAAGTTATTGAGGTACAGGTGGTATTTGGTTACGTGAGTAAGTTCTTCAGTGGTGGTTTGTGAGATTTTGGTGCACCCATCACCCAAGGAGTATACACTGCACCATATTGGTAGTCTTTTATCCCAGGCCCCCTCCCATTCTTCCCTCCAAGTCCCCAAAGTTCACTGTATCATTCTTATGCCTTTGTGTCCTCATAGCTTAGCTCCTACAGATCAGTGAGAACATATGATGTTTGGTTTTCCATTCTTGTTAGAAAATTTTAATCTTCTTTTGCTACTTTTTTTTTTTTTTTTTTTTTTTTTTTGAGACAGGGTCTTGCTCTGTTTCTGAGGCTGGAGTGCAAAGTGTAGTGGCATAATCACAGCTCACCGCAGCCTCATAGTCCTGGGGTTCAAGCAATCCTCCCACCTCAGCCTCCTGAGTGTCTGGGGCTACAGATGCGCCCCATCACGCCTGGCCAATTTTTTTATTTTTATGTTTTGTAGAGACAGGAGTCTCACTATGTTACCTAGGCAGGTCTCAGACTCCTGGACTCAGGGGATCCACCTGCCTTGGCCTGCTGAAGTACTGGGATTACAGGCATGAGCCACCATGCCTAGACTTTTTACCTTCTTAAGCATTCATTATTATACAGGAGTCAATTGCCTTGTAGGTTTTGCATACATACATAAAATTATCTGGAAAGTTATATTCCAAAATGTCAACAGAGGGACAGAAGCTTAAATAAGTAAAATATTACCTTTGTGCCAATTTGATTTCTGTTTGTCAGAGGTACAGTATTCCAGTGCATGTATTTAAGCATGAATAATTCTTTATTTTTTATTTTTTTATTTTTATTTTTTTGAGACGGAGTCTTGCTCTGTCGCCCAGGCTGGAGTGCAGTGGCGCCATCTCCGCTCACTGCAAGCTCCGCCTCCCGGGTTCACGCCATTTTCCTGCCTCAGCCTCCCAAGCAGCTGGGACCACAGGTGCCCGCCACCACGCCCACCTAATTTTTTGTATTTTTAGTAGAGATGGGCTTTCACCATGTTTGCCAGGATGGTCTCGATCACCTGACCTTGTGATCTGCCCACCTCGGCCTCCCAGAATGCTGGGATTACAGGCGTGAGCCACTGTGCCCGGCCAAGCATGAATAATTCTTAAAGTTTCCTCTCTTCACTTATGCAACACCCTTCCTCACACAGGAGATTAAATCTCTCTTGTCTACTTGCAATTTACTTTGAATTGTTTACTCACTAGAAGTATGAGCAATGTTTGGTTTCCCACAAAGAGAATGGCAAAGTGTGGGTGATTCTTAGTATGGTGTGTTGCTAAACACACTTTGAATGCCCTGGGTGGGGAGTGGTAGGTGCAGAGCAGAGAGGAGGGACAGGATGGGATAAAAAAGCGTGGCTGGGCAGAGGGCACTTTTATTCTACATATCCTCCTGCAGCCTCGGGATCCTCACTCACCACCTTGCAGGTGTTCCTGGTGCCTTGATCATGGGTGCTCCCACACCCAGCATCATTTCCAGCTGCTTTTTTAGTGAATGCCTTCATACATAGCAATTTATTTCTTGCTTCAGATTTTGAGATAAAATCTGTTCCGAGAGACGAACTTCATATATTAAAACCTGAAACCCAAGTAACAAAATTCAGCTAGATAAGTTTTTTTGGGGGATGTTTGCTTCGGTTATTGCTGCTGCAAGAAAAGGACAAATGGAAAAACAATCTAGTGTTATCAGTGACCGTAGGTAGCGCTCAGTTTCCTGTGCTTTCTACCCCCAGAATGGAGAACACAGGCTCAGACTGGTAACTCAGGAATCTACAAAATCATCAATCACTTTAAAATTCATTTAACAAATTGTCATCTAAAACTTATTCTGAGCTAAGACAAGAAGATGGACTTGGATCCCAGTGAGTCACCTGAGAAACTATTAGAAGTAGTAAGTGAATATAGCTTGGTGGGGAGTTATCAAACACCAAGAGCTTTCTTACATGCCAACAATACCCAGCTGGGTGTGGGGGGAAGGTCCCATTTAAACCAACAAATAAAACTATAAAGTAACTAGAAATAAATTCAATATAACTTTGTGAGAGCATTATTGCAAATACTACAAAGCTTTCGTGAAAAACATAAAAACAAATCTGACTAAATAGCAAGCTATACCATGTTAATGGATAAAATGTCTCAATATTGTAAAGATAATCATGATTCCTTAATTAATCTACAGATTCAATGCTAACTCAACCAAATTAAGATTTCTTGGAACATAAAACTGATTGCAAAATTCATAGGGGAGAGTAAATTCAAGATCAGTTTGAGAAAGAATAGCAAGGATGTGGCTGACAATACAGCAAGATATGATGAAACAACAGTAGTTAAAACACTGACTGTCGGTACAAGAAAAGTGAAGGCCGGGCGCGGTGGCTCAAGCCTGTAATCCCAGCACTTTGGGAGGCCGAGACGGGCGGATCACGAGGGCAGGAGATCAAGACCATCCTGGCTAACACGGTGAAACCCCGTCTCTACTAAAAACTACAAAAAACTAGCCGGGCGAGGTGGCGGCGCCTGTAGTCCCAGCTACTCGGGAGGCTGAGGCAGGAGAATGGCGGAAACCCGGGAGGCGGAGCTTGCAGTGAGCTGAGATCCGGCCACTGCACTCCAGCCTGGGTGACAGAGCGAGACTCCATCTCAAAAAAAAAAAAAAAAAAGAAAAGTGAAAAAAGAGATTAATGGAACAGAACAAAAATTCAAGACACAGACTCATGTATGTGTTTGGAATATGATAAATGATAAACACATTTAAACGGTAAAAAGACAGTTCAAAAACTGGTGTTGGGAGGACACACACACACACACACACACACACACACACAAAATGCAATTTGTATTTCTGTCTCACCCTATACACAAAAGTAAGCTTTGGAGAGATTAAAGATCTAATTGTAAAACATTAATTTTCAAATTATGAAGAGAGAATACAAGAAAATCTCTTAACAATTTGGTAAAATAAATAGCTTTCTTTTTTTTTTTTTTGAGATGGAGTTTCACTCTTGTTGCCCAAGCTGGAGTGCAATGGCACAATGTCTGCTCACTGAAACCTCCGTCTCCTAGGCTCAAGCAATTCTCCTGCCTCAGCCTCCCAAGTAGCTGGGATTACAGGCACCTGTCACCACATTCATCTAATTTTTGTATTTTTAGTAGAGACGGGGTTTCATCATGTTGGCCAGGCTGGTCTCAAACTCCTGACCTCAGAAGATCCACCCACCTCGGCCTCCCAAAGTACTGAGATTACAGGCGTGAGCCACCGGGCCCAGCCTGGAAGAGCTTTCTTAAGGCAAAAAAAAAAAAAAAAAAAAATCAAAAGGCATAGAAGAAAAATCTGATAAACCCAATCAGATACAAATTTAAATTCTCTGCAGCAAGACAAGAGAAGTTCTAAAGCAGGGGACAGACTTGGATAAATTAATTTATATTAATGATTAATCTTTGATATATAACAAAGGTGAGTGTCCAAATTTTAAAGCATTTCTTCAAGTAAGTTAAAATATAATAAAAATAATTCAATATAAATGTAAACAAAGACTAAACAGAAAATTTCTAGAAGAAATAAAAATAGGCAATACAATTATTGTCTGAAAATGGGCCAGGAGCTTTGGAAGGTCCAGGAATCCCTTGAGGCCAGGAGTTTGAGATTAGACCAGCTTTGGCAGCATAGTGAGACCCTGTCTCTACAAAAAAAATATTAGCCAGTTGCAGTGGCACAGACCTGTCATCTAGCTATTCAGGAGGCTGAGGTGGGAGGATCACTTGAGCCCAGGAGTTTGAGACCAGCCTAGGCAATACACAAGATCCTGTCTCTACAAAAAATTTAAAAATTAGCCAAGTATGGTGGCACACACCTGTAGTCAGGCTACTTGGGAGGCTGAGTTGGGAGGATCCCTTGAGTTCAAGAGTTTGAGACTACAGTGACCTATGACTGCACTACTGTGCTCCAGAGCAAGACCCCATCTCTTAAAAATAAAAACATCAAAAAAGGTACTTAATCCACTAAAAATAAGACAAAGGCAAATTAAAATACTAATGAGTTAACCGATTGGCAAAAATGTTAAAGCTTGTTCATATCAAATATTGGCAGGATTGCAGAGACACAGACCCTCATACATTGTAGGAATGTAAATTGACACGATCACATTGTAGAGGAATTTGACTGATGTATTTTCCCCAAGCAAACTCTTATATGTGGGCACAAGGAGACATGCATAAGAACACTGGTTGCAGCGTTGTTTGTAATAACAAAGATTGGAAATAACCTAAGTGTTCATCAATGGGGTATGGGTAAATATGATGCAACACATTCATGTAATAGAATATTTTACAGAAGTTACACGACATAAACTCAAAAACATTATTTTATATTATTTTATTTTTTTGAGACAAGGTGTTACTCTGTCACCCAGGCTAGAGACAGTGGCACAATCACAGGTCACTGCAGCCTCGACCTACCAGACTCAAGCGATCCTCCCACTTCAGCCTCCCGAGTAGCTGGGACCAGAAACATGTGTCACTACCTGGCTAATTCTTAAACTTTTTGTAGAGATATGGTATCACTACGTTGCCCAGGCTGGTCAGTTTTGACCCCAAATAACCCTCCCACCTCAGCCTCCCGGAGTGCTGGGATTACAGGTATGAGCCACCATGCTCAGCCAAAAACATTTTTAAATAACCAAATAAGTTGCAGATTAATACCAGAGGTAGAAAAAAATCCAGTCTGTATATTTTCTATAACTACATGTAATTCTTTTGTAAATGGATACATGTCAACTTTGTCTTGCAACCAAGATAGAGTAACAGGAACAAGATTTGCCCTTCTGCCTGAAACAACACAACAAAAAACCCAGATAAAATGTATGAAACAACAGGTTTTAAGACATAGCACACCAGGTGAAGAAGGATGGTGCTCTCTGGGAGCTAGAATACAAACAAGGGGATTCCTATTATTGCACCCAGCTTATTGCCTTGATTTTTTTTTTTTTTTTTTTTTTTTTTTGAGACGGAGTCTCACCCAGGCTGGAGTGCATTGGTGTAATTTTGGCTCACTGCAACCTCCACCTCCTAGGTTCAAGCTATTCTCCCACATCAGCCTCCCGAGTAGCTGGGACTACAGGCATGCACCACCATGCCTGGCTGATTTTTATATTTTTAGTGGAAACAGGGTTTCTCTGTGTTGGCCAGGCTGGGCTTGAACTCCTGACCTCAGGTGACATCCCCACTTTGGCCTCCTAAAGTGCTGAAATTACAGGTGTGAGCCACGTTGCAGTGCAGGGAAAGGACGCTCAGACAGAGGCTGGTGGACTCCTGGGCTTGAGAAGCTAGAACTGAGAGTCTGAGGAAATCAAAACATCTAGAAATCTCAGGACAGAATACTGTAGGGTAAAGACTTCCCAGAAAGATCCTAAGAGACCTAAAGAATGTCCCCCTTGAGGATCCAGTAGAACACTTATTGATCCGTGCATGCATCCTGGAAATTATCCAAGGCTGGGGAAAGAACCATGTGGGAACATTAGAGGGAACCATGCCTGGTGCTTACTCAGGGCCAGTAATAGTGTCTGTTCCTGCCAACCAGACTGGAAAACAACCTCATAATTCATGAGCATTTGGTAGAGTACACAAAAGGGTCTTGCCTGAATAGTGGAGAATAATTAGTCCTAGACTGAGCACACCCTGCCCCAGTTCCACCTAACAAACCTTAAAAGTGAGACCCGAAAGTTTCTTTCAAATTCTTTCCAACCAACTTAACTGCACCCAGGACAAAGCTCAAGAAGAGGTATAGGAATACAAAAATATCTAGTATCCAATGAAGTGAATTCATAACATCTGGAATACAATGATTGCCAGACTTGCAGAAAGCAAAAAAATGTAGCTTACAATGAGGAGAAAAATTGGTCAATTGAAACAGACCCAGAACGGACACAGATGATAAGTTAGTAAGAAGGACATTAAAACTTTTATTATAACTGTATTCCATGGGTTCAACAAGCTAAGTAGAGACACAAAAAATATAAAAAGGCCCAAACTACAACTTTTAGAAATTAAAACAATAATCCCTGAGATTAAAGATACTCTGGGTGGAATTAATGGCAGATAAGATATTGCAGAAGAAAATATTAGTGACTTGGAGACATAGATATTGAAGGGAAAAAGTACTTTTAGACAATGAAAAGGACTATGAGTAACTTCAAATCTCTTAATATACATGTAATTGGAATCCCAGAAATGTAAAGAAGAAGGAGGACAAAAATGTTTGAAGAAATAATGGCCAAAAATTTTTTTCAATTTGAGGAAAACCCTAAACTCACAGACTCCAAAAGCTCAATGAACACCAAGCACAAGACATATGAAAAAAAAAATCACCAAAACCCAGCATAATCACATTGCTCAAAGCCATGGATAAAGATAAAATTTGAACAGACTAAGCCAAGTATAGTGGCATGTGCCTGTAGTCCCAGTTACTCTGGAGGCTGTGACAGTAGGATGGCTTGCGCCCAAGAGTTTGAGGCCAGCCTGAGCAACATAAAGATCCCATCCATCTCTGAAAAAACAAATTAAAGCAACCACAGGAAGAAAAAGAAAAGACACATTACAGAAGCATAAAAACAAGGATGACAGCAGAGTTTTCATCAGAAACCATGTAAGGCAGGAGGCAGTGGGCTATTTCTTTAAAGAATTGACAGAAAAATATGTCAACCTAGAATTGTACACCCAGTAGAAGTATCTTTCAAAAATGAACATCAAATAAAGACTTTTTCAAATATATGAGAGTTGACAGAGCTAACGCCAGGAGACCTGAACCACAAAGAAATGTTAATGAAAGTCCTTTGGGCCGATGGAAAATGACACTAGATGGAAATTTAGATCTATGCAAGAGAATGAAGGGCACGGAAATGAACAATACGTGGGTAAACAGAAAAGGATTTTTCTATATTTTTATTTAAAAAATAGGTCTTTGTTTTGTTTTGTTTTGTTTTGTTTTGTTGAGATAGGGTCTCCCTCCGTCACCCAGGAGGGGGTGCAGTGACATGATTCCAGCTCACTGCAGCCTCAAATTTCCAGGCTCAAGCAATCCCCCCAGTTTAGCCTCCTAAGTAGCTAGGACTACAGGTGCATGTCACCACATCTAGCTAACTTTTTTTTTGTTTTTTGTAGAGATGGGATAGCACTTTGTTGCCCAGGCTGGTCTTGAACTCCTAGCCTCAAGCCATCCTCCCACCTAGGCCTCCCAAAAGTCTGGGATTACAGTCATGAGCCACCATGCCCAGCTTAAAAAATATATTTTAAATCAAAATGTAAGAATGTATTTGGGGCTTATGATATATGTAGAGATAAAACTGATGACAATAATTATTCAAAAGCCTAGAGGGGAGATATGGAAGCTAAGGTTTTCATGCATGAATTGTCATGATTTCATGCATGAATCACTTAAAAATACACTCTGACATGTTAAAGATGTATACAATAAATGCTAAAGTAAACACTAAAATAGCACAAACAAGAGTTATAGCTAATAAGCCAATAAAGGAAATAAAATCAAAATAACATTTTGGCAGTTTATTTAAAAATTTAAATGTACACCTATTATATGACCCATTCATTCCACTTTTATTCACCCAAGAGCAATTAAAGCACATCTGTGTTCAAAGACTTATACACGAATGTAAAAGCTGAAATGACAAAACTTCTAGAAGAAAACATAGTAGAAATTTTTATAACTGTGGGTTAGGCCTAGATTTCTTAGGCAAAACACCAAAAAGATGATCCTAAGGGAAAATATTTAAAAACTGGATCTCATCTTTTTTTTAAACATTTGCTTTTCTAGAGAAACTCTTAAGAGACTGGAAAGACCAGCCATTGCTGGGGGGAACTATTTGCAAAGCATATATCTGACAAAGGACTTTTATCTAGAGTATTAAAAAAAAAAACCCTCAATACTTAATTATAAGAAACCAACTAACCAACTCATTAAAAAAAAAGACAAAACATTCAGAGAGACACTTTACCAAAGAAGATGGCAAGTAAACACATGAATAGATGCTCACATTACTGGTCTTTTGGGAAATTCTAATTAAAACCATAATGAGGGCTGGGTCCGGTGGCTTGTGTCTATAATCCCAGCACTTTGGGAGGCCGAGGCGGACAGATCATGAGGTCAGGAGTTCAAGATCAGCCTGGCCAACATGGTGAAACCCTGTCTGCATTAAAAATACAAAAATTAGCCGGACGTGGTGGCTTGTGATTCCAGCTACTTGGGAGGCTGAGACAAGAGAATTGCTGGAACCCAGAAGGCAGAGGTTGCAGTGAGTCGAGATCTTGCCACTGCACTCCAGCCTGGGCGACAGAGTGAGACTCCATCTCAAAATAAATAAATAAAATAAAATAAAATAAAACCATAATGAGTGAACTGGGCATGGTGGCTCATGCTGTAATCCCAGCTACTTGGGAGGCTGAGGCAGGAGGATTGCTTGAGGCCAGGAATTCAAGACCAGCCTGGGCAATATAGTGAGACCCCATCTCTAAAAAAAAAAATTTTTTTAACCATAATGAGATATTTATGAACACCTATTAGAATGGCTAAACTTGAAACTACTGACCACACCAAGCATTGGCAAGGATATGGAGGAACTGATATCCTCATACCCAGGAAGTTGGAATGTGAAAGGGTACAACTATTTGGAAAACCATTTGACAGTTTCATAAAAAATTAAATATACACAAACTGTATGATTTTGCTATTCTACTTTTATGTATTAACCCAAGTTTAAAAAACTCTTATATACATACAGAGACCTGTACACAAATGTTCACTGCAGCTTTATTTGTAATCGTTCCAAACGGGAAAGAACACAAATGTTCATCATCAGATGAATGGATTAAAAAAATATTGGCTAGGCGCAGTGGCTCAAGCCTGTAATTCAGCATTTTGCGAGGCCAAGATGGGTGGATCACTTGAGGTCAGGAGTTTGAGACTAGCCTGGTCGACATAGTGAAACCCCGTCTTCACTAAAAATGCGAAAATTAGCCGGGCACGGTAGTGCATGCTTGTAATCCTAGCTACTGGGGAGACTGAGGCAGGAGAATCACTTGAACCTAAGAGGTGGAGGTTGCAGTGAGCCGAGATCATGCCACTGCACTCCAGTCTGGGCAACAGAGCAAGACTCTATCTAAAAATAAATAAATAAATAAAAATTAAAAATAAACAAAAAATGGTATCTCTTTAGAATGGAATACTACTTAGCAATAAAAGGAACAAACTATTGACACACATAACAACGTAAATGAATATCAAAATAGTTATGCTGAGTGAAAGAGGCCAGAAAAAAACAAAAGCATGCATATTGTATGACTCCACTGATAATAAATCTATTGCAACACAAGCCAATTTATAATAACAGAAAGCTGATTAATGGGTGCCCAGGATTGAGGGTGGGGAGGGAAGGATGGATTACAAAGGCAGATGAGTAAACTTTGGGGGCTGATGGACATGTTCATTCTTTTGCTCATGATGATAGTTTCGTGGGCCTATATGTGTGTCAAAATGGATCAAGCTGTGCATTTGACACACGTGCAGTTGATTGTATGACAATTAGACCCCAATAAAGCTACTCGAAAAAAATAGCCAGGCACTGATGTCACAAGCCTGTGGTCCCACATACTGGGGAGGCTGAGTCAAGAAGATTGCTTGAAACCAGGAGTTCAAAGCTGCAGTACACTATGATGGCACCGTGAACAGCCACTGCATTCAGCCTGGGCAACATAGCTAAACCCCATTTCTACCACAAACAAACAGATACATGCCAAGCTCATAACAATAGCTAATAAGTTATTTCTGGGCAATTAGGGAAGGACTAGGATTGGGAGAAAGTAAGGCTTAAAGGGGATTTTAGCTTTGTCTGTAACGTTCTTTATTAAAAAATAAATAACTTATCTTTGTATTTTTATGTAATTAAAAAATTTTAATAGCAAATTTAGAAATGACTTTTACAAAGGCACCTGCTTAGCAAAATAAGTCTTGACCTTCCCTGTCCCCCAACGGACCATGTTTTACACAGTAATCTGTTCCAAATATTTAGTCACCTAAAAAATTTCCCTTCAGTCTTCTCATTTTCCAGACTATGAACTGTTCAAATAAAAACGAAAGTAATATTAATTTGTACTTGCTTCCTTTAAAAAAAATGAAAGTAAAATGGATTTTTCCTCCATTTTACAGAGTTGTGGTTAGCACATGTGAAGTGACTTGTGACTTTTTCTATCTGAACTTACACCTTTAGCATTTTATTCCTTAGTGTTACACTACTTTAATCCTTTTCAAGATGCAAATAGTCATATGCTATTATCGATCATTTTTATCCAACCAGGTTTTCTCTAGGAAGCATGGGAGCGTTATGAAGGAAGGAAATAATGAAAGCAACAACGAAATGGAAGTACACTGAGAGGGCAGGTCGGGGCACCAGAGACAAACAGCAGTTCAGAGGACCTGCACATCAGCAACCTCAAACCAGCACTGCTGTTGTGTTACTAACAGCTGTAACACAGCAATTTTAGTGGCAGAAACACCTACTTCTAAAAATAAGCAAGTTATACCTGGCACCTTTAGCACAGAGATAAATTTAGTTCAATTGTATTTGGAATATAATTTATCACAGGTTAACAAATTATTGATGTTTCTCTTGTGATCATTAAGAATTTGCACTTAATTTTTAATTATTAATTTTACTTATATTTTTTTGTGATGGAGTCTCACTCTGTTGCCCAGACTGGAGTGCAGTGGCGTCATCTCAGCTCATTGCAGCCTCCACCCCCCCGGGCTCAAGCAATTCTCGTGCCTCAGCCTCCCAAGTAGCTGGGTTTACAGGTGCCCGCCAGCATGCCTGGCTAATTTTTGTATTTTTAGTAGGGATGTGGTTTTGCCATGTGGGCCAGGCTGGTCTCGAACTCCTGACCTCAGGTGATCTGCCCACCTTGGCCTCCCAAAGTGCTGAGATTACAGGCGTGAGCCACTGCACCCGGCCCCAACCCTGAATTTTAGAACTGCCTATCACCAGTATTTCAATAGACACTTTCTCAGTTTCAAGGGTATCTGTTTTGTTGAGAAGGCAGGGATTGTGACTTTAGTTGTTTGTTTATTTATTTATTTATTTTTGAGATGGAGTCTCGATCTGGCAACCAGGCTAGAGTGCAGTGGCATGATCTGGGCTCACTGCAACCTCTGCCTCCCAGGTTCAAGCGATTCTCCTGCCTCGGCCTCCCAAGTACCTGGGATTACAGACATGCGACAGCACACCCAGCTGATTTTTGTATTTTTAGTAGAGACAGGGTTTCACCATGTTGGCCAGGCTGGTCTCGAACTGCTAACCTCAGGTGATCCTCCCGCCTTGGCCTCTCAAAGTGCTGGGATGACAGGTGTGAGCCACCATGCCCGGCTGACTTTAGTTGTTTAAACAGGTAACTTCCAATAATGCTGAGTTTTCCTCAGAATTTTTTTACTTCAATCAGTGCAAAGACTTGTAGCTCTAGAAAGAATAATTTTTATCCCTCTCTCCTCATCCCCTCTCTGCATCTAGTGATCTAATCAATTACAAACACTGTAGTCTTTTTTTAAAAAATAGAGTTTGGGATTGAGGATTATGGATCTAAACGTTGAATATAAAAAGAAAATAATGAAGAAGAAGAAGAAGAATTTTAAGTACACAAGATGATCATTTTAGCTGAAGTTTAAGTGCTTCAGAGATAAATAAGGAAAAGGTGTATCTAAAAGTTCAGTAAGTGGTTGAAGTAGTAGAGTGGTTGAATCATGCTACATTAATGAAGACTGCAAAATATATCAATTCAACAATAAAATAGTTATTTTGCTCTCAAATACTTAAAACTTTATAATGACCAGCATGCAGGGAGCTTGGAAGTCGTCACTCTGTCCTAACAAGTACAGAGCTCCACACACTGAAACATCTAACACTCTTCTTACATTTATCAGAGAAGTAAGGTCATAGGGCAAATTCCTCCCCCCAGAATCGGAAACACAGACAGGTGGATATAGAGACCCACAACTTACGGGAGTAGAAACCTCCCCAGGAACCAGCTCTAGGGTAGGAAAACCTGAACTGTAATTGAAGAATTGCTGAGTTGCTAGCAATTCTCTGAGCAATAAAAACTTCAGGCTCCCTTACCACACTTTTGTATTCACCTTAGAAGTTCCCCCAGGTTCACACAGTGACTACTGGAGAAAAATCCTCTTGTGCTTGCAGAAGAGGGAGGCGAAAGAACCATTTTGAAATATACCAGAGCATTCTATTCTTCTTAACAAGGCCTGATCTTACGAGAAACTACTTCATGAGAGCCTAACTGACCAGGAGGAAGGAAAATACCCAACTCCAGCCCACTCTAACCATCAGATCCCACCTAAAGGAGGGTGGGTGGGACTGAGAAACACTTGTGAAGTTCACAATTCAGAGTCATAGGCTGACAAAAAGACTGAGATGTAATCATAGGACTATGGAAAGCTTCCCTCCCCCCCCCGACACCTTAATACCACATTGCTGAAGACCTGTGAATATCAGTTCCTTTTACCCAGTATATCACGTCCAGCAGGTTAAGAAAAATTCGTAAGACATACTAAAACGCAAAAAATTACAGGTTTTGTTTTTTAATGGAGTCGCACTGTCATGAGGCTGGAGTGCAGTGGCACGATCTTGGCTCATTACAACCTCCGCCTCCCGGGTTCAAGCAATTCTCCTGCCTCAGCCTCTCGAGTAGTTGGGACTACAGGCACCCGCCACCATGCCCAGCTAATTTTTGTATTTTTAGTAGAGACAGGGTTTCACCATGTTGGCCAGGATGGTCTCGATTTCTTGACTTCATGATCTGCCCACCTTGGCTTCCCAAAGTGCTGGGATTACAGGCTCAGTCAAAAAACTACAGTTTGAAGAGACAGGGCAAGCATCATCATCAGAATCAGACTCATATATATGTGGCAGGAATGTTGGAATTATCAGACTGGGAATTTAAAATAACTATTATTAATTTGTTAAGAGCTGGGCTGGGCGTGGTGGCTCACGCCTGTAATCCCAGCACTTTGGGAGGCTGAGATGGCCAGATAGCTTGAGGTCAGGAGTTTGAGACCAGCCTGGCCAACATGGCAAAAACCCATCTCTACTAAAAATAGAAAAATTAGCCGGGTGTGGTGGCGGCACCTGTAATCCCAACTACTCAGGGGGCTGAGGCAGGAGAATGGCACGAACCTAGGAGGCAGATGTTGCAGTGAACCGAGATCATGCCACTGCACTCCAGCCTGGGCGACAGAGCAAGACTCTGTCTCAAAATAAATAAATAAATAAACAAAATAGTTAACATGCATTTATATATGTATGTTAAGGGCTGTAATGGATAGAGTAGGTAGCATGAAAGAACAAATGGTCAATGTAAACAGAGAGACAGAAATTCTAAGAAAAAAATCAAAAAAGAAATGCTAGAGATAAAAATACTGTAACAGAAATGAATGAATGTCTTTCATGGACTCATTGGTAGACTGGACATGGCTGAGGAAAAAAATCTCCTCTGAGCTTGAGGATATGTCAGTAGAAACTTCCAAGATGGAAACGCAAAGAGAAAAGAGCTTGGAAAAAAACTGGAATGAATATCTAAGAACCGTAAGACAACTACTAAAGGTTTAACATACACATAATGAGAATATCAGAAGGAAAAGAGAGGAAGGAACAGAAAAACTATTAGAACAATGACTGTGTATTTCCCCCCATATTAATAATGTCAGACACCAAACCACATATCCAGGAAGCTCAGAATATGCAAAGCAGGATAAATGCCAAAAGATTACATGTAGGCATATCATGTTCAAACTGTAGGAAATCAAATATAAAGAAAACCAATTTGAAAGAAGACAGAGAGAAAAAAACACCTATTTATAGAGGACCAATAGTAAGAATTACACCCAGCTTCTCTTCAGAAATGTAAGCAAGATGAAAGTGAAGTGAAATTTTTTTAAGTGTTGTTGAGAGAGAGAGAAAAAGGCACCAATCTGAAATTCTATATCCTGCAAAATTATCCTGCACAAATGATAGAGAGATAAAAAGCTTCTCAGATAAACAGAAATTGAGAGAATGGCTTGCCTGCAGTCATGCTTGGAAGAAATGTTAAAAGAAGTTCTTTAAAGTAAAAGAAAATGACATAGGTCAGAAACTCAGATTACAAGAAGAAAGGAAGATCTTTAGAAAAAAGTGAAAGTAGGCTGGACATGGTGGCTCATGCCTGTAATCCCAGCACTTTGGAAGGCCAAGGCAGGTGGATCACCTTTGATCAGGAGTTCAAGACCAGCCTGACCAACATGGTGAAACCCCGTCTCTACTAAAAATACAAAAATTAGTTGGGCATGGTGGTGCACGCCTGTAATCTTAGTTCCTTGGGAGGCTGAGGCAGGAGAATTGCTCGAACCTCAGAAGCAGAGATTGCAGTGAGTCAAGATTGCACCATTGCACTCCAGCCTGGGTAAGAGAGTGAGACTCTGTCTCAAAAAAAAAAAAAAAGAAAGTAAAACAAAAACATTCTTTTTTTTTTCTTAGAGACAGGGGCTCAACCTGTTACCCAGGCTGGAGTGCAGTGGCATAGTCATATCTCATGGTAGCCCTGACCTCCTGGACTCAAACAATCCTACTGCCTCAGCCTCCCAAGCAGCTGGGACTACAGACATACAACACCAATCTTGGCTAATTTTAAATTTTTTTTTTTTTTTGTAGAAACAGGGTCTTGCAATGTTGCCCAGGCTGGTTTTTTTTCTTTTTCTTTTTTTTTTTTTTTTGAGACTGAGTCTTACTCTGTTGCCCAGGCTGGAATGCAGTGGCGTGATCTCAGCTCATTTCAACCTCCACCTCCCGGGTTCAAGTGATTCTCATGCCTCAGCTTCCTGAGTAGCTGGGATTACAGGCATAAGCCACCACACCTGGCTAGTATTTGTATTTTTAGTAGAGATGGGGTTTCACCATGTTGGCCAGGATGGTCTTGAACTCCTGACCTCAGGTGATTCGCCTACCTCGGCCTCCCAAAGAGCTGGGATTACAGGCATGAGCCACTGCGCCTGGCCTGGTTATTTTTCTTATTGTTAATTTAACTAACAATAACAGTTTGTTCAAAAATAATAATAACAACAATATACTCAATTATGTATGCTTATATGCATATATATTTATGTATGCTTATGTATCTATGAAATGAATTACAATAATGATATAAGAAATAGGAGGGAAGGGCCGGGTGCGGTGGCTCAAGCCTGTAATCCCAGCACTTTGGGAGGCTGAGGCGGGCGGATTGCGAGGTCAGGAGATCGAGACCATCCTGGCTAACATGGTGAAACCCTGTCTCTACTAAAAAAAAAAAAAAAAATTCAAAAAACTAGCCGGGCGAGGTGACGGGCGCCTGTAGTCCCAGCTACTCAGGAGGCTGAGGCAGGAGAATGGCGTGAACCCAGGAGGCAGAGCTTGCAGTGAGCTAAGATCCCGCCACTGCACTCCAGCCCGGGCCACAGAGCGAGACTCCGTCTCAAAAAAAAAAAAGAAATAGGAGGGAAGAATTAGGATTATTTTGTTATTATAGGTATCTGCACTGCCTGTGTAACGGTATAATGCTACTTGAAAGTGGATTTGTATTAGCTGTAAATGTATATTGCAAACTGTAGGATAGCAACTAAAGAAAAAGAAAGTTTAAAAATGTAGTATAACTGATATACTAAGAAAGGAGAGAAAATGGAACTATATGAAATACTTCATTAAAATCACAAAAAGCAGAAAAACTGTAGAAGACAAAAATAGGAACAAAGAATAAAGACAATGAATAGAAAACAGTAACAAATATGGTAGATACTTAATTATATCAATAATCACTCTAAACATCAATGATCTAAGTAAACCAATCAAAAGAGATTGTCAGAGTTCAGAGTAGATCAAAAAAAGACCCAACTATATGTTTTTCACAAGGGACCCACTTTAAATATAAAGGCACATGGACATTAAATGTAAAAATTAGAGCAATACATACCATGATAACATTAATCAAAAGAAAGTGAAAATAGCTATATTAATATTGAAAGAGCAGACTTCAGAGCCAGGAATTTATCAGAGCTAAAGAGGGGGCATTATATAATAATAAAGGGGTCAATTATTCAAGAAGACATAACAATCCTTAATGTGTATGCACCTAACAACAAAGCATCAAAATGTACAAGGCAAAAGCAGAAGTGCAAGGAGAGCTAAATGAATCTACTATTATGGTTGGAAATAGCTTAAGCCCAGGAGTTCGAAACAAGCCTGGGCAACTTGGTGAGACTTTGTCTCTACTACAAATAAAAAAATTAGCTGGGTGTGGTGATGCATACCTGTAGTTACTTGGGTAGCTGAGGTGGGGAAGATCACTTGAGCCCAGGAGGTTCATGTCACTGCACTCCAGCCTGGGAAACAGAGCAAGACCCTGTCTCAAAGAAGGAAGGAAGGAAGGAAGGGAGGGAGGGAGGGAGGGAGGGAGGGAGGGAACAGATCTAGCAGGCAGAAAATGAGTAGGAACAGAACATAGTGGAATTCAATAGCACCGTCAGTCAACTTGATATTACTGATGTCTATTGACGATTTCGTCTAACAACAGTACAACACACACTCTTTCCAAGCTCACATGAACATTCATCAAGATAGACAACAGACTTGGTCATAAATACACCACAACAAATTTAAAAGAATAGAAATTACACAATATCTGCTCTTAGACCACAGTGGAATTAAACTAGAAATCAATAATAAAAAGATATCTGGAAAATCTCAAAATATTATACTTGTAGATCAAACAACACACTTCTGAATAACACATGGGTCAAGGAAGAAATTGCAAGATAAATGTTAAAAATACTTTGAACTAAATGAAAATGAAACTACAACTTATCAAAATTTGTGGGATTCAGCAAAAGCAGTACCTAGAGGGAAATTTATAGTTTGAATGTATATATTAGAAAATAAGTAAGATTTTAAATCAATAGTCTATGTTTCCACCTTAGGAAAACAGAAAAAAGAGATCAAATCAAATCCAAAGAAAGGAGAAGAAAAGAAATGATAAAAATTAGAGCCCAAGACAATAAAATTGGAAACAGAAAATCAATAAAGAAAAACCGACAAAACCAAAAGCAGGCTCTTTAAAAAGATCCGTAAAATCAACAAGCTTCTAGAAAAGCTAACCTAGAAAAGGAAAGAAGACACAAATCATTACTATCAGAAATGTAAGAAGGGGCTGGGCACGTTGGCTCATGCCTGTAATCCCAGCACTTTGGGAGGCCAAGGCAGGTGATTTATTTGAGGTCAGGAGTTCAAGACCAGCCTGACGAGCATGGTGAAACCCCGTCTCTACTAAATATACAAAAAAATTAGCTGGGTATGGTGGCAGGTGCCTGTAATCCCAGCTACATGGGAGGCTGAGGCAGGAGAATCACTTGAACCTGGGAGGCAGAGCTTGCAGTGAGCTGAGATCGTGCCACTGCACTCCAGTCTGGGCGACAAGAGCAAAACTTCGTCTCAAAGTAAAACATCTAAAAAAACCTACAGCCAACATCCGTGAATAGTGAGAAACTAGAAATTTTCTGATATGATCAGTAACAAGTCAAGGATGTCTTCTCTTGCCACTCCTTTTCAACATCATACTGGAAGTCTGAGCTAAGGCAATTAAGACAAAAAAAAAAAAAAAAGGAAATAAAATATATTGATTGGGAAGGAAGAATTAACACTGTCTTTGCAGATAACATGATTATCTATGTAGAAAATCTGAAATATTCAATGACAACAACAAAAAGCTCCTGAAACTAATAAATAACTACAGCAAGGTTGCAGAATCCAACATTAATATACAAAAACCAAATCACTTTTTCATATGCCAGCAATGAAAAAGTAGAATTTGAAATTAAAAACACAGTATCATTTATATTAGCACCTCTAAAAATGCAATACTTAGATATAAATCTAACAAAATATGTACAAGATCTATGTTTCATGGGGGGTACCTATGCAAACCTACCCCTAAAGTCCAAGGAAGCTGAGAGGCTGAAGAAAGAGGCTGACAAAGTTGGGTTGAAACTGCCTTTGCAAAATTATGACTGAGACAGCGAAAAGAGATCTAACTTAACCGACTCTATCTTGCTTCTAACCTCCAAGCTGTCCTTATTTATTCCTGGGTGTAGGCTGAACTAACTTTGAAAGAAACTTAGTTTATAGTTGACAGTTTAAACAAAGACCTCCTTCTTGTCTAGGGACTAGACTGCCTTTGTAGGACTTTATAAAGATTACAAATTATGGTTTAGGAGTCACGCAGCTGGAGGCTACAAGCTTCTGACTCTCCCTAAACTGCTCCTAAGATTAGTGCTTTGGATATTTTGCAGACCCTGCACTTGATGGATCACGGGGCACCACCCTGATCAATAAACTGGCTCATCTGGTCTTGTGGCCCCCACCCAGGAACTGACTCAGTGCAAGAAGACAGCTTTGACTCCCTATGATTTCATCTCCAACTGATCAGCACTCCTGGCTCACTGGCCTCCCCCAGTCCACCAAGTTATCCTTAAAAACTCTGTTCCCCAAATGCTGAGGGGGACTGATTTGAGTAATAACAAAATACTGGTCTCCCACACAGCCAGCTCTGCGTGAATTACTCTTTCTCTATTGCAATTCCCCTGCCTTTTTTTTGGAGACAGAGTTTCGCTTTGTCACCCAGGCTGGAGTGCAGTGGCATGATATTGGCTCACTGCAACCTCTGCCTCCTGGGTTTAAGCAATTCTCATGTCTCAGCCTCCTGAGTAGCTGGGACTACAGGCACACACCACCACACCTGGCTGATTTTTTGTATTTTAGTAGAGATGGGGTTTCACCATGTTGCCCAGGCTGGTCTTGAACTCCTGAGCTCAGGCAATCTGCCTGCCTGCACCTCCCAAAGTGCTAGGATTACAGGTGTGAGCCACGGTGCCTGGCCAATTCCTCCATCTTGATGAATAGGCTCTGTCTAGGCAGCAGGCAAGATGAACCCCTTGGGTGGTTACAAGTTTCTTAGAAAGAAATAGTTAACAGGGACTTCTGAAGAGAAGCCATGACTGTGTCTTGGGTGGCAGCGAGACAAGATGGTGGATCCCTGCACCCTTATTCCTTAGACCCAGCACTTACATACCAAAGAGAAGTTGTGGTTCACAAGGGATGTGTAGGACAATTGAAGTATGATAACATCAAGGATAGTTGAAGTATGATAACAATTTTATGATAAGTACTGGCTCTTATACAAAACACAAAGGATAAACTGGAAATCTTAGATGGCTTCCTGGAACAGGAGTTAATCAGAAGCCAAAACGGCAGATTAGGATCCAAATGAAGTCGCTTTGGCCTCTGCAATCTGTATAAGGAAAATAATAAAAGAAAAGGTGAAAGAACTTGAAGAAGAACTAAATAAATGAAAAGATATTTGATGCTTATGGGTAAGGGGACTCAATATCATCAAGGTGACAGTTCTTCCCACCTTGATCTATAGATTTAACACAATTTCAGTCAAAGTCCCAGCAAGTTACTTTGTGGATATCAACAAACTGATGTTAAAGTGTATGTGAAGAGTCAAAAGACCTAGTAGAGCCAATTCAATATTGAAGAAGAATAGCAAATTTGGAGGATTGACAATACCTTGCTTCAGGACTTACTAGAAACTAGCTATAGGCTGGGCACAGTGGCTCATACCTGTAATCCCAGCACTTTGGGGGGCTGAGGCAGGCAGATCACTTGACTCAGGAGTTCAAGACCAACCTGGGCAACATAGCAAGACCCTGTCTCTAAAAACTTGTTTCAAAAAGGCATATTCCTTACCTCAAAAATTTACATATTCTTGGGAAGACATACACAGATAGTAAAAGAAAAATACATAGCTGGATCATGGATTATCAAATGATTGCTACAGAAAGTAAGTACTATAAAGCTTAAAAGAAATAGAAATATAAGAGAAAGATTTTTTAGAGTTGGAAAGTTCACATGACTAACAAGAGGTAAGAGTGTTGTAAGAATGACAGGATGAAAGCTGGGCACGGTGGCTCACGCCTATAATCCCAGCACTTTGGGAGGCCGAGGTGGATGGATCACTTGAGGTCAGGAGTTCGAGACCAGCCTGACCAACATGGAGAAACCCTATCTCTACTAAAAATACAAAATTAGCCAGGTGTGGTGGTGCCTGCCTGTAATCCCAGCTACCGGGGAGGCTGAGGCAGGAGAATCACTTGAACCCGGGAAGCGAAGGTTGCAGTGAGCCGGGATCGTGCCATTGCACTCCAGCCTGGGCAACAAGAGCAAAACTCTGTCTAAAAAAAAAGAAAGAAAGAAAGACTGGATGAGGGCTGGGGTAAGAGGAGGTGAGAACAAAGATTATGAAGACAAGAGAATAACGTGAATGGTTATACAATGAGAAATCAAACAATAGCTAAATAACACTCGGCTGAAGTAAAGATTTCTATGGGACATAAGGTTGGAAAGAGGTGGAAAAACCCGACTGAAGACCTTAAATGCCAGCCAGAGGCTTGCTTGTGATGTTGATGGTGGTAAATATTATGAGTTATATGATGAAAGTTTTATGACCTTTTGGAGATACAGAAATTAATTTTGACTGGATTCCAAATATTTTATATTACTTATTGGGATTGGATTTTTTCTTTTTATTTGAGACAGGGTCTCACTCTGTCACCCAGGCTGCAGTGCAGTGTCTCACTATGTTGCCCAGGCTGGTCTCAAACTCCTAGGCTCAAGTGATCCTCCTGCCTCAGCCTCCCGAGTAGCTGGTACTACAGGTGTACACCACCACAAACGGATAATTTTTTAATTTTTTGTAGAGACTAGGTCTCGCTATGTTGCTCAGGCTGGTCTCGAATTCCTGGGCTCAAGTGATCCTCCAGCATCTGCCTCCCTAAGTGCTAGGATTATAGGCATAAGCCACAGTGCCCAATCAATAGTATACTCTGACTATGTTCTTCCTCTTTATTTTTCATTAGAGTCAGTTATGAAATGCATATCAACAGTAGCCTATGTCTGAGTAGGTCCCTTTTTATAAATAAATAAGCCAAAACATCTTAGCCCAAATGTCTCATTTTAGGGTTTGAAAAATATTGTGGCTGGGCGTGGTGACTCATGCAGATAATCCCAGCCCTTTGGGAGGCCAAGGCTGGAGGACTGCTTGAGTCCACGAGTTTGAGACCAGCCTGAGCAACATAGTGAGACCTCATCTCTACAAAAATGAAATAAAATGGGCTGGGTGCGGTGGCCCATGCCTGTAATCCCAGCACTTTGGGAGGCTGAGGTGGGCGGATCACCTGAGGTCAGGAGTTTGAGACCAGCCTGGCCAACTTGGTGAAACCCGTCTCTAGTAAAAATAGAAAAAATAGCTGGGCGTGGTGGCAGGCGCCTGTAATCCCAGCTACTGGAGAGGCTGAGGCAGGGGAATCGATTGAACCTGGGAGGCGGAGGTCTCAGTGAGCCAAGATCATGCCACTGCACTTCAGCCTGGGTGACAGAGTGAGACTGTCTAAAATAAAATAAAAAAAATAAAACCCTTAGTTTCTGCTTCAAGCCAAGATGAAATAACAGGAACTGGAGGTATTGTCTAGCCTGAAACAACCCAAAAAACAGGCAAGACATGTGAAAATGTAGTTTTCAAGACACTCTCCTTTTTTTTTTGGAAATGGAGTCTCACTCTGTCGCCCAGGTTGGAGTGCAGTGGTGCAGTCTCGGCTCACTGCAACCTCCATCTCCTGAGTTCAAGCAATTCTCCTGCCTCCTGCATGAATCTCCTGAGTAGCTGGGACTACTGGTGCATGCCACCACCCCTGGCTAATTTTTGTATTTTTAGTAGTGATGGGGTTTCACCATGTTGGCCAGGCTGGTCTCCGACTCCTGACCTCAGGTGATCTGCCCACCTCAGGCTCCCAAAGTGCTGGATTTACAGGCATGAGCCACCGTACCTGGTCAGATACTCTACATTAAGCAAAGGTGAACAATGATCCCTGAAAGACAAAAAAAAAGAGAGAGAGAGAGAGAGATGAGCTCTCTGACTCAGGTTACTGCCTTGAGAAAGTTTCCAGGCCAAGATGCAGGGAAGAAGAAACTGAGGCCAAATCTGGCCAACTTCCTGCACTGAAGAAATAGAGCTAAGAGTTTAGGGAGACCGAAGCAGTCGGTGTCGGTAGGTCAGAATACCTGACCTACCGGCAGGCAGGAAAGGGCTGCACAAAGATCTGGACAGGGTTTCCCTCAGTACTCCGTGGAGTGCCAATCAGCACAAGTGTGGACAGAATCTATACAAGGCCAAGGACAGAACTATCGGAAAAGATTAGAGGTGCCCAGTGTACACAGAGGAGGACACAGTGCCTGTTCCCACCAGGCCGACTGGAAAAACTCACAATTCACAGGGCATTGAGTAACAGGCTCAAAAAGGTCTCAGCTCAGTGGTGGGGAGTCATTGGCTTCCGTCAGAGCACTGCTCCACACCCACCTAACAAACCTTAAAAGCAAGACACGAGAAGCTCCAAGTGTTTTCAAAAAACAAAGCTTAAGAAGATTTATAGGAATATAAAAATATCCAGCACCCAGCAAGATAAAGTCACAATGTCTGGCAGTCGACCAAAGATTTCCAGGCATGCGAAGAGGCAGAAAAACATGACCCATACTGAGAGAGTCATCAATCGTAACTGTCCCAGAACTGACACAGATGTTAGCATTAGATCTGTTACATTTAGAATTACGTTTAGATGTTATTAAAATTGCATTTCGTGTGTTCAAGAAGTTAAAGTAGAAATATGGGAGGTATTTTTAAAATACCTAAATCAAAGTTCCATTGAAGAAATGACAAATGACAAGAAGACAAATACACTGGATGGAATTAAAGGCAGATTAAACACTGCAGAAAAAAGGTTAGTGAATTTGAAGACATAGCAGTAGACACTAAACCAAATGACATACTGTGAGAAAAATAAGAATGACAAAGGATGATGAGAGCCCTAGTTAACTGTGGGACAACTTAGAGCTGCTTAGCATGTAGATAAAAAGAGCCTCCAAAAGAGGGAGGCCAACTGAAAAATGTATTTGGAGGAAGAAAAGACAAAAGTTTTCGAAACTTGATTAAAACTATGCACCTACAAATCTAAGAAATCAGACACGAGATTCATAAAGTAAAGTAAACCAAGCAGGCACAGTGCCTCATTCCTGTAATCTCAGCACTTTGGGAGGCCAAGGTAGGAGGATTGCTTGAGGCCAGGAGTTCAAGACCGGCCTGGGCAACACAGTGAGAGCAACTCTGTCTCTACAAAATATAAAAAAATTTAAAAATTAGTTGGGTCCAGTGGTTCATGCCTGTAATGCTAGAACTTTGAGAGGCCAAGGCTGGAGGATCACTTAAGCCTAGGAGTCTGAGGTCATCCTGGGCAACATAGTGAGACCTTGTCTCTACAAAAGATAAATAAAATTAGCTAGGTGTGGTGGCACACACCTGTGGTCCCAGCTACTTGGGAGGCTGAGGTGGGAGGATCACTTGAGCCTGGGAAGTTGAGGCTGCACTGAGCCCTGATTGTGCCACTGCATTCCAGCATGAGTGACTGAGAAAGACCCTGTCTCAAAAAGACAGAGAGAGAGAAAGAGAGAGAGAGAGAGAGAGAAAAGAAAACCTATGTGATCACCTCAATAGATGCAGAAAAACTTTTGACCAAATCCAACACCTATTCCTGATAGTCTCAGTAAACTTGGAATAAAAGGGAATTTCCTCAAACTGCTATAGAAAATCAAAAAAACTACATCTAACATTATACTCGATGGTGAAAATTGAATATTTTTCTCCTAAGATCAGGAACAATGCAAGGACGTCTGCTTTCACCAATTCTATTCAGCATTCCACTAGAGGTTCTTGTCAGTGGAATCAAGCCAAGAAAAAGAAATAAAAAGCATCAGATTGGAAAGAAATTAAAACTCTTATTTATAGATTACATGATGTCTACATAGAAAATGTGATAGACTATACAAAAGAGCTATTAGAACCAATAAGTGAGTTTAGCAAGTTTGCAGAGCACAAAATCAACACACTCAAATGAATTATATTTGTTTGCCAGCAACAAACAATCAGAAATGGAAATTAAGAGCTACAATTTACAATAGAATTCTAAAAGATGATGAAATACTTAAGGATTAATCTGAGGATGTGAAAGACCTGTATGCTGGTAACTAAAAACATTGCTGAGCTATATTAAGGAAGGTATGAATAAATGGAGAAGTATACCTTGTTCATGGGTTGGAAGACTCAATACTGTTAAGATATCAGTTTCCTCCAAGTTGATCTATCTATTCAAAGTAATTATGATCAAAATCCCAGCTAGATTTTTGGGGAAATTGAGAAGCTATTTAAAAAGTGACGTGGCAATGCAGAGTTTATAGAGTGGGCAAACAGCTCCGCCAAAGGACAAAGGTGGAGGGCTGATCCCACCCGATTTCAAGACAAGGCTATGATAGACCAAATAGCTTCATATTAGCAGTAAGATAGACATGTATCTGGGATAATGTATTAGTTCATTCTTGCATTGCTATAAAATGAAAACTGTTGTTAATTCCTTTAACTATAGGAATTAAGTTAAATATTATAAATACTATCAAGACTGGGAAATTTATTTTTTTATTTTTTATTTTTTTGAGATGGGCAGTAGCGCAATCTTGGCTCACTGCAACCTCCACCTCCTGGGTTCAAGCAATTCTCCTCCCTCAGCCTCACAAGTAACTGGAATTACAGGTGCATGCCACCACACCCAGCTAATTTTTTGTAGAGACAGAGTCTTACTATGTTGTCCAGGCTGGTCTCGAACTCCTGATCTCAAGTGATCTGCCCACCTCGGCCTCCCAAAGTGGTGGGATTGCAGGTGTGAGCCACTGAGCCTGGCCAAGACTGGTAATTTATAAAGAAAAGAGGTTCACTTGGCTCACGGTTCCACACGCTGTATAGGAAGCATGATGCCGGCATCTCCTGGGCTTCTAGGGAGGTCTCAGGAAACAACTGTGACAGAAGGCAAAAGGGGAGCTGGATGTACTTCTTTTAAAGTGGAGGTACTTCTTTTTAAAAATTATTTGTGGAGTGGTTGTGATGGCTCATGCCTGCAATCCCAGCACTTTGGGAAGCTGAGGTGGGAGAATTGCTTGAGACCAGGAGTTCAAGATCCCATCTTATTTTTTTAAGTAAAAATACATACATACATACATACATACATATGTACATACATATATACAAACAAATCATTTGTGTAGAGATAGAATCTTGCTATGTTGTCCAGGCTGGTCTCAAACTCCTGGCCTCAAGTGGTCCTCCTGCCTTGGCCTCCCAAAGTGCTGGGATTACAGGCATGAACCATGCCTGGAGAAGGAACATGTGGGGGATGTGACACACTTTTCAACAACCAGATCTCACAAGAACTCACTGACTACCAGAATAGCACCAAGAGGGACATCCGCCCCTATGATCCAATCACTCCCACCAGGCCTCACCCCCAACATTGAGATTACTACTTGACATGAGATTTGGGCGGGGACACAGATCCAAACCATATCAGATGATAAAACAAACAAACAAAAATTGACACATGGATCAATGAAAGAGAGTAGAGATGTCAGAAATAGATCTGGGCCAGGCATAGTGGTTCATGCCTATAATCCCAGCACTTTGGGAGGCCAAGGCAGGAGGATTACTTGAGGCCAGAAGTTTGAGACCAGCCTGGAGAACATAGCAAGATCTGTCTCTACACAAATTTCATATATATAATTGTGTGTATATATGTTTTTTTTAATATATTTATATATTATATATTAATAATATAATATATATTAATATATTAAATATATATTAATAGTATATAATATATTGTATATTATTAAATATATATTTATATATTTAATTTATATTGATATATAAAATATATATTTAATATATTATTAAATATGTTATATATAAAATATATAAATATGTATAAAATTATATATAAATACATAATTATATATAAATACATATAATTATATATATTTAAATGTATATTTATATATTATATATTTATATAATATAAATATATATTATTTATTATATATTTATATATAAAATTTTATATATGTTTATACACTTTTTTTTTACTTAAAAAAATAAGATAGGGTCTTGAACTCCTGGGCTCAAGTGATTCTCCCACCTCAGCTTTCCAAAATGCTGGGGTTATAGGCATGAGCCACTGCAACCAGCCCATAAATAATATTTAAGAAGTAGATCCACACATAAATCGACAATAAGTGTTTGGTAAGGGCACAAGGCAAGGCAGTGGAGATAAGATGGCCTTTACAACAAATGTTGCTGAAACAACTGGATATTGATGAGGAAGAAAAAAAGAATTTGAATACTTCACAGTATACAAAAATTAACTCAAAATTGATTCTAGATCTAATAAAACTTCTAGAAGCAGCAAAGGAGAAAACCCTTGGTGACAGTGGGTTAGGCATTTCTTAGGCACAACACTAAAAGTGGAATCCATAGAATAATAACATCAAATGAAAACCTGGACTTCATCAAAAATGAAAACTTCTGCTCTACAAAAGACACTGCTAAAAGAGCAGAAAGACAAGCCACAGGCTGGGAAGTGTTTTGCAAAGCATCTACTTGATAAAGGATTTGTATCCATCATAAATAAACATCTCACAAAACCTGACAATAAGAAAACAAACAACACAATTAAAACTAGGCTAAAGATCTAGATTCACCAGAAAGACATATGGATGGCAAAGAGGCACATAAATAGATGCTCAACATCATCAGTTGTTCCATACATGCAAATTAAAGCCACAACAAGATGCCACTGCAGACTCTTTAGATGGCAGAGATTTAAAGAGATGACAAGTAATCCCCATACTTTGGGAGGCCAAGGTGCGAGGATCACTGAGCCCAGGAGCTTGAGGTTACAGTGAGCTATGATCGTGCCACTGCACTCCAGCCTGGATGACAAAGCGAAACCCTGTCTCAAAAAAGAAACAGATGACAATACCAATTGTGGGTAAATATGGGAGCAACTGGGACTCTCCTATTCTGCTGTGAGACCATAAAGTGACAAAGCCCCTTTAGAAAACCATTAGACAATTTCCTAAAATGTTAAACATATGTCTACCACATAATCCAGGCATTCCACGCCTAAATATTTCCCTAAGATAAAAGAACGCATATAATTAAACAAAAACTTGTACATGGATGTTCAGAAAAGTATTATTTGTAATAGCCCCAAACTGGAAACAACCCAAATGTCCATATTCATTCATCAGTAGGTGATGAATAATATGAATAAACACATTGTGGTATAGCCACACAAAAGCCATAATATTATGGAACAATAAAAAGGGACCACTGATACTAACAACATAGATGAATCTGAAAATAATTATTCTGAATGCAAGAAGCCAGACAAAGTCGAATACCTATGGTATGAATGAATATATTTATATAAAATTTGGCCATGCTTGGTGGCTCATGTCTGTAATCCTAGCACTTTGGGAGGCTGAGGTGGGCAGATCACTGAAGGTCAGGAGTTCGAGACCAGCCTGGCCAACATGGTGAAATCCCGTCTTTACTAAAAATACACAAATTAGCTGGGCGTGGTGGTGGGCGCCTGTAATTCCAGCTACTCGGGAGGCTGAGGGAGGAGAATCACTTGAACCCAGGAGGTGGAGGCTGCAGTGAGCCGAGATCGTGCCACTGCACTCCCTGGGTGACAAAGCAAGATTCCATCTCAATAAAATTAAATAAAATATAAAATTAAATAAAATATAAAACAAAACCAACGAATCGATAGTGGTATAAAGTAGATCATTGTTGCTTAAGGACTGGTGGCGTAGGGGAAAGGAATTACACAGGGTTATGAGGAAACTATTGGAGATGACAGGCTTGTTCACTGTATTGACTGCGATAATGTTTTCATGAGTGTATACATATGTCAATGATTTGTCAAATTTTGTACCTCAGATATGTGCACTTTGTTGTGTGTCAACTGTATGTCAATATAGCAGGGTTCTTTGTTTTTGTTTTTGTTTTTTACAAAAACCTTAAAATGAGACTATTTTGGGTGTCACTCCAACACCTGTTTCCAGGCCCTGGCAATGCTGCCTCTTTCCTTGTGTCCTTAATGTTGGCTGCCTTCCTACTCTGGCTGATCTCTGATTCACCTCACCTTCCAGTATGGCCTCTCAGTTCTTCATCACTAGCGTAAAAAAGTACCCCTGGCTGGGCGTGGTGGCTCGTGCCTATAATCCCAGCACTTTGGGAGGCCAAGGTAGACAAATCACTTGAGCTTAGGAGTTTGAGACCACCCTGGGCAACATGGAAAAACCCTGTCTCTACAAAAAAGTATAAAAATTAGCTGGGCACAGTGGCTCATACCTGTGGTCCCAGCTGCTTGAGATGCTGAGGTGGAAGGTCACTTGAGCATGGGAGGTGGAGGTTGCAGTGAACCAAGATGGCACCACTGCACTCCTGCCCGGGTGACAGAGCGAGATTCTGTCTCAATAAAAAAAAAAAAAAAAAAAAAATCCCTGAATTAAAATCCCTCTGTCCTGAATATTTGAAGTTGCTTCTGTTTACCTAACAGATCCTGTCTGATATATTTGGTCACCACACAGTAATAATTTATCCAGGCCAGTAGACGAATCTCTGTGTGATCTTGGATGGATGTCATAAGGCTACCTCTTTTCTCCTTTTAGTCTCCTAAGTACCTGAAATCTCCACTTCTTTTTTCTTTTTTTATAAGACAGGATCTAGTTCTGTTGTCCAGACTAGAGTGCAATGGCTCAATCACAGCTAACTTTAGCCTTGACCTCCTGAGCTCAATTCACCCTTGCCTTTGCCTCCCAAGTAGCTGGAACTACAGGTGTGCACCACCACATCTAATTAATTTTTTTTATCTTTCTTTTGTAGAGACAAGTCTCTGTCCAATCGGGGCTGTAGTGGTCTGGATTGTACATCAGACTTAGGAAGTATCTGACAATTTGCCTGATAATTCCTACCGTTAGGGAGTTTAACAAGAGTGTGGTTTTTCTTGTAGCCACAGGAATTTAGGAAATTGCCATGCCAGCTGAGCCCTGAACCCTTGACTCACTGGTAACTTTTGTTTCCTTAAC